>NW_021703772.1:100529308-100945665 GCF_005190385.1 Monodon monoceros | reverse complement strand
AGAGGAATGAGTACAGAAGGATGAGCACAGAAGGATGAGCACAGAGGGGATGAGCACAGAAGGATGAGCACAGAGGGATGAGCACAGAGGGATGAGCACAGAGGGATGAGAACCTAAGGGATGTTCTATTTCTTGGGTTGTGGAGGTAGGCAGAATAATGGTCCCCTGAAGATATCCGTGTCCTAATCCCCAGAACCTGTGGATTTGCTATCTTATAGGGCAAAAAGGGACTTTGCATGTTTGATTAAACTAAGGACATGGCATTGGGTAGGTGATCCTGAATGATCCAGGTGGACCCAAACGAATCACAGGGATCCTTAAGTGTGAAAGAAGGAGGGAACAGGGTCAGAGTCAGAGTGATGTGACAAAACCAGCTTTGTGGCTTTGAAGATGGAAGAGGCCATGAGCCAAGGAATGTGCACAGGCTCTAGAACATGGAAAAGCCAAAGAAGCCGATTATTTCATAGAGCCTCCAGAAAGGAATGCGGCCCTGCCAACACCTTGACTTTTGCTCAGTGAGACTCATTTCAAATTTCAAATTCTGACCTCCCAAACCATAAGATAAAAAATATCTGTTCTTTAAGCCACTAAGTTTGTGGTAGTTACTACAGCAGTAATAGGAAATAAATACAATAATCATTATATTGAGAAATTATACACATAAATAAAAGAAAGCCTCAAAGGGATCAAAGATGACAGGGTGTTATATACTAAGGATTATGGGGGTCCAATTCTAAAGTCCAAAAATAATCTTTTAACATTTGCATATTTATTTTTAAATTAATTTTTATTGGAGTATAGTTGATTTACAATGTTGTGTTAGTTTCAGGTGTACAGTAAAGTGAATGTGTTATACATATACATATATCCACCCTTTTTTAGATTCTTTTCCCATATAAGTCATTACAGGGTATTGAGTAGAGTTCCCTTGTGCTATACAGTAGATTCTTATTAGTTATCTATTTTATATATAATAGTATGTGTATGTCAATCCCAATCTCCCAATTTATCCCTTCCCCGCTTTTCCCCTGGTAACCGTAAGTTTGTTTTCTATATCTGTGACTACTTCTGTTTTGTAAATAAGTTCATTTGTACCATTTTTTAAAATTCCACATATAAGATATCATATGATAGTTGTTTTTCTCTGTCTGACTTACTTCACTCAGTATGATAATCTCTAGGTCCATCCATGTCACTGCAAATGGCATTATTTCATTCTTTTTTATGGCTGAGTAATATTCTGTTGTATATATGTACCACATCTTCTTTATCCATTCATCCTTCCATGGATATTTAGGTAGTTTCCATGTCCTGGCTTTTATAAATAGTGCTGCAATGAACATTGGGGTGCATGTAACTTTTCAAATTATGGTTTTCTCCAGATATATGCCCAGGATTGGGATTGCTGTATCATAAGGTGGCTCTATTTTTAGTTTTTTAAGTACACTCCATACTGTTCTCCATAGTGCCTGTACCAATTTACATTCCCACTAGCAGAGTGGGAGGGTTCCCTTTTCTCCACACCCTCTCCAACAGTTTATTGTTTGTAGGTTTTTTGATGATGGCCATTCTGATCCATGTGAGGTGATACCTCATTGTAGTTTTGATTTGCATTTCTCTAATAATTAGTGATGTTGAGCATCTTTTCATGTTGTTTTTGGGCAGGATAGCTGGGTAGGAAGGGTGAGAGGCTGAGACTGGGATTTTCAGTTCTGGCTCAACCACTATTACCAGGCACCTCTCTAGGTCCCAGTATCAGGATGATTAAACTGGATTGGTGATTTTCAAACTCACTTAGCAGAAAAACCCTCTTCTCACAAGGAATCACAAGTGGAATCCCAATGATAAATGCCAAGCTGTTCTTCTTGTCTCATAGCGGGAGGAGGAGCTGGACCAACCTGGGAGCGACAGGGGAGAGCAGCTGTGGTAACGGCCAATGGGGAAGGGAAGTGATCCCCAGATGCAAGAAGCTGGGAGAGTGGATCAGCCTTCCAGGAAGGGCTGAGCCTTGTAGGGTAGGACCAGTTCCCATCTTCACCATCAGTGGTAGTCTATTTTAGCTGAGTAATGGACAACTGCAAAATCTCAATGGCTTACAACAGCACACACTTATTCTTCTTTCACATTGGTCTGTAGATCAGCTGGACCCCGCCTGTGTCAGGCTGCTGGTCAGGTACAAATATGCCCTACGTGTCTGCACTCTGGAACCATACTCTTTTCTCAGCAGACCATGGCGCACAGAAGGGCTGGCCACATCAGGGGTCTGCAGCATCATGCCTGCTCCTCCAGCATGTCACTTGGCCAAAACCAATATCAATAGAACAGGGAAATGTACTCCACGAACTCCATTGGGAGGGCTGGCCAAGCCCAGTGGCCATGGACCTGGGTATGTCATTCTGTAACAGGGAGGGAGTAACGAATTGGGAGCAGATCATAAAATCATGGATACTGTCCATGGGGCTCTCATAGAGAGGGGTCCAGTCTACACCACGGGGCAGAGCAGACCTTCCTGGAACTGGCCTCCCCACCACTGTCAGCCTGGTGGCAACTACTGGAAATGTCAGGATAGTTGGTGTCTAGGAAAATTAGTCTCTGTATGGTATACCTCCAGAACCTAAATCCACTGAAACTTCTTTCACCTCTTGGGGGAAACGAGTTCCTTGTTGTTTATGGTAGCTGCCCCAGAAAAAATATTTGCTGTCTGAGCCATCCTTTGAGGCCTAAATTCTCCAGCTCACAGTAGAGCTATCCTTGGAGACTATTATAGCCTAAATTGTGTCACCCCGCAAATTCATATGTTGAAGCCCTAACCCCCAGTACCTCAGAGTACGACCATATTTGGAGATAGGGCCTGTAAAGTGGTGATTAAGCTGAAATGAGGCCATTAGAGTGAGTCCTAATCCAATCTGACTAATAAAAAAAGAAAATTTGGGCAGACGAGGGTGTTCACGCGTATAAAGAAAAGACAGTGTAAGGACACAGCCAGAAGGCAGCCATCTGCAAGCCAAGGACAGAGGTCTCAGAAGGAACCAACCCTGCTGACACCTTGATCTTGGACCTTCAGCCTCCAGAACTGTGAGAAATACAATTCTGTTATAGAAGTCCCCCAGTCTGTGGTATCTGTTATGGCAGCCCCAGCAAACTAATACAGTGATTATTGGGACTCTGCAGAGTGGGCATCCTTGCCCCTCCTGCCTCACCTGCCAGATGGAATATGCACACAATAACAGGCACCCCACAGTTAGGATAAGGAGATGCAGCAAGAGGGCATTGAAGTCCCTCTGGCCATAGCTGTCCTCTTACCTCCTTTAGCCTCTTGTTCCATGAGGCTAAAGCCTCTTGTCTCCATGTACTTGATCCCAAAGCTCTCACTTTCTCTGCTCCCCACTCCACCCCCAGGCATGCAAAATTAGGTTTTAGGCATGCCTATCCTTTCTGTCCCCGGATGGTGTCACCACAGAGTGTCACCACAGAGCCCTGGTTCCAACATCAGTCTCGGACACTAGATTTGTTCCTCCTCCCATTAGCGTAGCTGTGGACTCGCCATTCTGCTGAAATCATCGCAGGCCAACAACGCCAAAGCTGCCCCTACAGAGGAAAGGGCCAAGAGGACAAGGCCTGATGGGCTCTCAACTGTCCCCCTTGACGGTGTCCCCTGCTCTCCAAAGCCCAGATCTATGGCGAGCCTTTGTTCCCCATCCACAGCAACGTGTTTACTCCCCAGACAGGGAGAATGCAGTGTGACACCTGGAAAACAAGGACGTGGCGGATAGCAGCCTGCCCTGCTGCCTGTGCCCCACGGGTTTAAAGGATTAGAGCGTTCTGATGTTCCTGTCCTCTGAGCTAAACTCTCCACAGATGACCATTTTAGCACAAGGAAGATAGAAGGCAGTGGTGAGAGACAGGAAAGTGATGGGCTGCCTCTGATTTCCCTTCATCTGAATTGCTTTTGCAGGCCCTCACACTGAGATTACTCCTGTTTTCTGAGCCTTTGGGTTTGAATGGAGCTCTCTCACATCTCACAAGGGACCGGAGAGAGAAGAATGAAGCCAATGTCAATGGCAGGGTTGATAATCCTACAGCCATTGACTGGAAGAGCCCACCACTGGGCCTCTGTGTCTGGTTAATCTGTTGTGTCCGTGCATACTATTAGCAGCTCATAATTGATGGATTATTGACAGAGTGAGCAGGGGTGAGGGCTTATCCTGCAGTATGAGGGCACATTTAGGAAGATTTAATCTGCAAATGATAGACAGGGTGGAGTATCCTGGCTCTTCCAAAGCCCTTATCAGGCACTGGGTCAGGCCCAGGAGAAACAGCCTGAGGACAGCCCATGGCCTCCTACCCCATTGGTCCAGTCCTTTCAAGGCTCAGTACCTCCACATTCCTCCTAGCCCCATCCTCAGGTCTCCAGCCCATGCTGCTCTCATGCCTGCAGCCTATGCTCTCAGCCTTTTACATCTTAAATTCTACTCTAAGTGGTCAGGATGGGAGGGAGAAGAAGGGGTGGAGGAGAGGAAATCTAACCACAGGCATTATAATTACTAATTTTAACATGGTGAAGCTCAGGAGAAGGTGAGGAATTACAAATAGATTTTCCTTTTGGCCTTTTGGATTTTCCACACCTGCTGTGTGGCTTCCCTGGAATCTTTCTGGGGGAGGCTGGCCCCACTGCAGTTAGCCCCACTGGCCTGGCTCTGAGAACCAGGCAAGAGCAAGGAAGAGGGGGAGGCGGATTCTGAAGGAAGAGGCACAGAGAGGAACCCCACTTAGTGATGGGTAGAGGAGAACTTGCCTCAGAGCAACTCCGGGTACCAGTCTCAGATGGAAACTCCAAAGAGGAAGGACTGATAGGATAATGTGTCACATGTACAAGTGAATGCGGGGACTGAGGGAGAATCAACTCGTGTAATTCTTTATTTAAAGACCCACAGCCTAGCCTTTGTTTGCCTCTTTGCTCAGGATGCTTTTTAGTTAAGTCTCAGATCTTTCTCCTGTTTCTAAACTGCATGTGGGAAGAGATGGGAAGCTCTCTGTGCCTCAGAGAATAGCTTAGCAGGTCCACCGGAGCTGTTATTTCTCCTGTGAGACTATTCTTCTCGTTCCAGGAGTCAGCGAAGTGGATTCTTTATCTTCCAGCTAGATGCATCATCACACAGAGATGGAGTAAAATATAAATAAGCTTGAAAGCTGTCTCCCTTCCTCTTAAGACCCAGGGGGCAAGAAAGCAGACAAGCCCAGACAAGGGAGGCACTTAAGGGCTAGAGTTCTTCCTCACTGCAGGCAGAGCACGCCTCGTGCTACCTGCCAGGCTGGTTCTTAGGGAGAGTGGTCCTTTCACAGCCAGCAGAGGAAGGGCAGCATAGCCGTTAGAGGGACCCTGCAATACAACAACAGCCCAGGCCAGGTAAGGCAGTGGGCTGTTCCGCTGGGTCTTTTTTCTTGTAGGGGCAGCAGGTCCTGACTCCGTGTATGTGTGCTGTGGGGTATGGGAGGAAGCAGCCTAATTGCATCAAGGGTGACCATGTTGAAGAACATCTCAGTCCTTGAATAACAGTGTGCCCCTATTTCAATCTGCAGGCTTCCCAGGCAGCTAGACCAGAGCTAGAGACCAAGAATCCCCTGGTTTGATGGGAATGAACGGAGTGGTGGAGTTCAAGTCCTTCTCAAGTACATCAAGCTGGCCAGGCATTCAAGAGTTGGAGCATCCCAGCAAATAAATCACTTCGACCCTTTTAAAATACAGAGTTCGGTCTTCCCTGGTGGCGCAGTGGTTGAGAGTCCGCCTGCCAATGCAGGGGTCATGGGTTCGTGTCCCGGTCCGGGAAGATCCCACATGCCGCGGAGAGCCTAGGCCCATGAGCCATGGCCCCTGAGCCTGCGCATCCGGAGCCTGTGCTCTGCAACAGGAGAAGCCACAGCAGTGAGAGGCCCGCGTACTGCAGGAAAAAAAAAAAAACAGAGTTAAAATCAACTTTCAAAGAACACTGGCATCTAAAACAGTCTACTGTATGACCAGGCTTTGTGTTAGCCAATTTGCCAGTGAGAGACTGCAAGCTTTAATTACCCTGAGGAGATAATGCAGTGGCCAAAGAGGGTCTTGTTTAAAAGTTATGCTTACTTGGAAAGACCAAGGATAGAGATTGCTCCAGCTATATGCAACTGGGAGCATGTTAGACTGCAAGGAGGTCTTTGCTGAACTGTGTAACTCTCTTGAGATTGCTCGTGAGGAACCAATATGTCAGCTCTTGTTCTTATGACAAGCTAGGGGCTCCTGGACTAATTGTCTAGTTCAGGACAAAGTTACTCTTGAAAGATGGGATCTGAGAATCAACTATTATATAATTCAGGGCAAGGCATTTAATCTCACTAGACTCTAGTTTTCTCTACAATAGACTGAGAATTAGAATATATTCATGAGCTTGTCAACAAGGCAGCTTATGCATGGTTAAGAAGTTATAAAGTGTTTTACAAACAGTAAGGAAATTTCTCACTGTGCAGCCTTGAGGTTCTAACTGATACATTTAGGAAAAGGGAAGGACAGTAGAGGCTCTGTAAAGGCAGGTCCCATTTCTGATTTGTTCCCTGCAGTATCCTTAGTGTCTGGTAGAGGAAACAGTGGACAATAAAATATTTGCTGAATGAATGAATAAAGTCAGCAGAAGAAGCAACTGGCCCACAGTATGTGGACTGTCTTCCTATTTGATGTCTTTGGTGCCAAATGTTTCTTTTTTTCTTTCCCTGAGCCTTTTAGGCCACATTGAGTCTCTGCAGATTTGCCTGCTGCCAGAATCTTTCTGGAAATTTCCATTCAAACAAATGGTTCCTTTAAAATGCCACCATTTCTGAACTCTAGAGATTCAGGAAGACAGAAGACAAGCTCAGAGGTTGGTCTTTGGTAGGAACAAATCCAGTATTCTAACAGGAAACGTATTCAATAGTAGAGTTTGATAACTAGAGCCCTTGTCTGAACCATGTGTTCACCAAGTCCCTGCTTTGGCCTCCCTCCCTGTCTGCTATACCAGAACTAAAGGGATCCCATTTCATTCTTACCACTCAAATCCTAGAAATGGTCAGGAAATCTTAAAAGCAAGGATTCAAACCCACCTCCAAGATTCACTTCCAGGAACTCAAGTGATGCCTGGTCTCCAGCTCAGGCCAGGCTGTGTAGGAGGCCTAGGAGTTGAAAGAAGGGCATGTTCTTATTCAGGACTGAGAAACTCCCAAAAGCACGTATCAGGTTGCCAGGCTATGGCACTAGGGGCAAAAATTCAACAAAGAACAACTTCTAAGAGAAAACCAATATCTTCCCTGAAACTAAATGGAAGACTGAATGGCAAGAGCAAGTCAGTCAGTCACACGAAGCTACAAGAGGTCGTGGAACAGCTCTGTTGCAGGAGTCAGGTTGCATGGTTCTGGTTCATTCTGTAATTAATTAGCCTCCTAACATTGAGCAACTCACTTCACTTCTTTTTTTTTTTGAAATTTTGAATTTTATTTTATTTATATTTTTATACAGCACGTTCTTATTAGTCATCCATTTTATACACATCAGTTTATACATGTCAATCCCAATTGCCCAATTCATCCCACCACCACTCCCAGCCCCCCGCGGCTTTCCCCAGAATGGTGTCCATACGTTTGTTCTCTACATCTGTGTCTCAATTTCTGCCCTGCAAACCGGTTCATATGTACCATTTTTCTAGGTTCCACATATATGCGTTAATATACGATATGTGTTTTTCTCTTTCTGACTTACTTCACTCTGTGTGACTGTCTGTACATCCAAACACATCTCAACAAATGACTCAATTTCATTCCTTTTAATGGCTGAGTAATATTCCACTGTATATATGTACCACATCTTCTTTATCCATTCATCTGTCGATGGGCATTTAGGTTGCTTCCATGACCTGGCTATTGTAAACAGTGCTGCAATGAACATTGCGGTACATGACACTTTTTTTCTTTTTTTTTGCGGTACACGGGCCTCTCACTGTTGTGGCCTCTCCCACTGCGGAGCACAAACTCCGGACACACAGGCTCAGCGGCCATGGCTCATGGGCCCAGCCACTCCGAGGCACACGGGATCTTCCCGGACCGGGGCACGAACCCGCATCCCCTGCATCGGCAGGTGGACTCTCAACCACTGTGCCACCAGGGAAGCCCCCATGAGTCTTTTTGAATTATGATTTTCTCTGGGTATATGCCCAGTACTGGGATTGCTGGGTCGTATGGTAGTTCTATTTTTGTTTTTTTAAGGAACCTCCATACTGTTCTCCATAGTGGCTGTATCAATTTACATCCCACAAACACTGCAAGAGGGTTCCCTTTTCTCCACACCCTCTCCAGCATTTGTTGTTTGTAGATTTTCTGATGATGCCCATTCTAACTGGTGTGAGGTGATACCTCATTGTAGTTTTGATTTGCATTTCTCTAAAAATTAGTGATGTTAAGCGAGAGAGAGGCATGGACATATATACACTACCAAATGTAAGGTAGATAGCTAGTAGGAAGCAGCCGCATAGCACAGGGAGATCAGCTGAGTGCTTTGTGACTGCCTGGAGGGGTGGGATAGGGAGGGTGGGAGGGAGGGAGATGCAAGAGGGAAGAGATAAGGGAACATATGTATATGTATAACTGATTCATTTTGTTATAAAGCAGAAACTAACACACCATTGTAAAGCAATTATACTCTAATAAAGAAGTGAAAACAAAAACAAAGATACAAGGAAATAAAAATTTTAAATAAAAATTACTCAACCCCCCCCCACAAAAATAATAGAACTCAGGCCTACTGGACCTACTGAATCACAATCTACAATTTTACAATCTCTCCAGTGTACTTGTGTACCCATGAATAGTTGAAAGGTACATTTCTACCACAATATGTCTTTTCTGTCTGAGAAATACACACATTTTATCCAATTTGATATAAATAAAACACTCAAAAATGAAAAAAAAATTAGTGATGCTGAACACCTTTTCATGTGCCTCTCGGCCATCTGTATGTCTTTTTTGGAGAAATGTCTATTTAGCTCTTCTGCCCATTTTTGGATTGGGTTGTTTGCTTTTATAATATTGAGCTGCATGAGCTGTTTATATAATATGGAGATTAAGCCTTTGTCCGTTGTACCATTTGCAAATATTTTCTCCCATTCTGAAGGGTTGTCTTTTAGTCTTGTTTATGGTTTCCTTTGCTGTACAAAAGCTTTTAAGTTTCATTAGGTCCCTTTTTTTTATTTTTGTTTTTATTTCCATTACTCTAGGAGGTGAATCAAAAAAGATCTTGCTGTGTTTTATGTCAAAGAGTGCTCTTCCTATGTCTTAGCCTAAGAGTTTTACAGTGTCCAGTCTTACATTTAGGTCTGTAATCCATTTTGAGTTTATTTTTGTGTATGGTGTTAGGGAGTGTTCTAATTTCATTCTTTTACATGTAGCTGTCCAGATTTCCCAGCACCACTGGGAAGAAGAGACTGTCTTTTCTCCATTGTATATCCTTGCCTCCTTTGTCATAGATTAGTTGACCATAGGTGTGTCGGTTTACCTCTGAGCTTTCTATCTTGTTCCATTGATCTATGTTTCTGTTTTTGTGCCAGTACCATATTGTCTTGATTACTGTAGCTTTGTAGTATAGTCTGAAGTCAGGAAGTCTGATTCCTTCAGCACCGTTTTTTTCCCTCAAGACTGCTTTGGTTATTTGGGGTCTTTTGTGTCTCCATACAAATTTTAAGATTTTGTTCTAGTTCTGTAAAAAATGCCATTGGTAATTTGATAGGGATTGCATTGAATCTGTAGATTGCTTTGGGTAGTATAGTCATTTTCACAATATTGATTCTTCCAATCCAAGAACATGATATATCTCTCCATCTGTTGGTATCATCTTTTATTTCTTTCATCAGTGTCTTATAGTTTTCTGCATACAGGTGTTTTGTCTCCCTAGGTAGGTTTATTCCTAGATATTTTATTCTTTTTGTTGCAATGGTAAATGGGAGTGTTTCCTTAATTTCTCTTTCAGATTATTCATCATTAGTATATAGGAATACAAGAGATTTCTGTTTACTAATTTTGTATCCTGAAACTTTACCAAACTCATTGATTAGCTCTAGTAGTTCTCTGCTGGCATCTTTAGGATTTTCTATGTATAGTATCATGTCATCTGCAAACAGCGACAGTTTTACTTCTTCTTTTCCAATTTGTATTCCTTTTATTTGTTTTTCTTCTCTGATTGCCGTGGCTAGAACTTCCAAAACTATGTTGAATAATAGTGGTGGGAGTGGACATCCTTGTCTTGTTCCTGACCTTAGAGGAAGTGCTTTCAGTTTCTCACCATTGAGAATGCTGTCTGCTGTGGGTTTGTTATATATGGCCTTTATTATGTTGAGGTAGGTTCCCTCTATAACCGCTTTCTGGAGAGTGTTTATCATAAATTGGTCTTGAATTTTGTCAAAAGCTTTTTCTACATCTATTGAGATGATCATATGGTATTTATTCTTCAGTTTGTTAATATGGTGTATCACATTGATTGATTTGCATATATTGAAGAAAACCTTGCATCCCTGGGATAAATCCACTTGATCATGATGTATGATGCTTTTAATGTGTTGTTAGATACTGTTTGCTAGTATTTTGTTGAGGAATTTTTCATCTATATTCATCAGTGATATTAGTCTGTAATTTTCTTTTTTTGTAGTATCTTTGTCTGGTTTTGATATCAGGGTGATGGTGGCCTCATAGGATGAGTTTCAGAGCATTCCTTCCTTTGCAATTTTTTGGAAGAATTTGAGAAGGATAGGTGTTAGCTCTTTAAATGTTTGATAGAATTCGCCTGTGAAGCCACCTGGTCCTGAACTTCTCTTTGTTGAAAGTTTTTAAGCACAGTTTCAATTTCATTACTTGTGATTGGTCTGTTCATATTTTCTACTTTTTCCTGGTTCAGTCTTGGAAGGTTATACCTTTCTAAGAATTTGTCCTTTTCTTCCACGTTGTGCATTTTATTGGCATAGAGTTGCTTGTAGTAGTCCCTTAGGATGCTTTGTATTTCTGTGGTGTCTGTTGTAACTTCTCTTTTTTCATTACTAATTTTATTGATTTGGGTCCTCTCCCTTTTTTTCTTGATGAGTATGGCTAATGGCTTATCAATTTTGTTTATCTTCTCACAGAAACAGCTTTTAGTTTTATTGCTCTTTGTTATTTTTTTCCTTGTTTCTATTTCATTTATTTCTGCTCTGATCTTTATGATTCCTTTCCTTCTGCTAACTTTGGGTTTTGTTTGTTCTTCTTTCTCTAGTTTCTTTAGGTGTAAGGTTAGATTGTTTATTTGAGATTTTTCTTGTTTCTTGAGGTAGGCTTGTATAGCTATAAACTTCCCTCTTAAAACTGCTTTTACTGCATCCTATAAGTTATGGATTGTTGTGTTTTCCTTGGCATTTGTCTCTAGGTATTTTATGATTTCCTCTTTGATTTCTTCAGTGATCTCTTGGCTATTTAGGAATGTATTGTTTAGCCTCCATGTGTTTGTGCTTTTTATGTTTTTTTCCCTATAATTGATATCTAGTCTCATAGTGTTGAGATCAGAAAAGATGCTTGAAATGATTTCAATTTTCTTAAATTTACTGAGGCTTGACTTGTGAACCAAGATATGATCTATCCTGGAGAATGTTTCATGCACACTTGAGAAGAAAATGTACTCTGCTGTTTTGGGATGGAATGTCCTATAAATATCAATTAAACCTCTCTGTTCTGTTGTGTCATTTAAAGCTTCTGTTTCCTTATGTATTTTCATTTTGGATGATCTGTCTATTGGTGTGAGGTGTTAAAGTCTCCCATTATTACTGTGTTACTGTCAATTTCCTCTTTTAGAGCTGTTAGCAGTTGCCTTATGTATTGAAGTGCTCCTATGTTGAGTGCATATATATTTATAATTGTTATATCTTCTTCTTGGATTGATCCCTTGCTCATTATGTAGTGTCCTTCCTTGTCTGTTGTAACATTCTTTATTTTAATGTCTATTTTATCTGATATGAGTATTGCTACTCCAGCTTTCTTTTGATTTCTATTTGCATGGATGTCTTTTTCCATCCCCTCACTTTCAGTCTGTATATGTCCCTAGGTCTGAGGTGAGTCTCTTGTAGACAGCATATATATGGGTCTTGTTTTTGTATCCATTCAGCAAGCCTGTGTCTTTTGGTTGGAGCATTTAATCCATTCACGTTTAAGGTAATTATTGATATGTATGTTCCTATGACCATTTTCTTAATTGTTTTGGGTTTGTTTTTGTAGGTCCTTTTCTTCTCTTGTGTTTCCCACTTAGAGAAGTTCCCTTAGCATTTGTTGTAGAGCTGGTTTGGTGGTGCTGAGTTCTCTTAGCTTTTGCTTGTCTGTAAAGCTTTTGATTTCTCCATCGAATCTGAATGAGATCCTTGCCTGGTAGAGTAATCTTGGTTGTAGGTTTTTCCCTTTCATCACTTTAAGTATATCATGCCACTCCCTTCTGGCTTGTAGAGTTTCTGCTGAGAAATCAGCTGTTAACCTTATGGGAGTTCCCTTGTTTTTCCCTTGCTGTTTTCAATAATTTTTCTTTGTCTTTAATTTTTGCCAATTTCATTACTATGTGTCTCGGTGTGTTTCTCCTTGGGTTTATCCTGTATGGGACTCTCTGCACTTCCTGGACTTGGGTGGCTATTTCCTTTCCCATGTTAGGGAAGTTTTCAACTCTAATCTCTTCAAATATTTTCTTGGGTACTTTCTCTCTCTCTTCTCCTTCTCGACCCCTTATAATGCAAATGTGTTGCATTTAATGTTGTCCCAGAGGTCTCTTAGACTGTCTTCATTTCTTTTTATTATTTTTTCATTATTTTGTTCCACAGCAATGAATTCCACCATCCTGTCTTTCAGGTCACTTATCTGTTCTTCTGCCTCAGTTATTCTGCTATTGATTCCTTCTAGTGTAGTTTTCATCTCAGTTATTGTATTGTTCATCTCTGTTTGTTTGTTCTTTAATTCTTCTAGGTCTTTGCTAAACACTTCTTACATCTTCTTGATATTTGCCTCCATTCTTTTCTCAGGGTCCTGGGTCATCTTCACTATCATTATTCTGAATTCTTTTTCTGAAAGGTTGCCTATCTCCACTTCATTTAGTTTTTTTTCTGGGGGTTTATCTTGTTCCTTTATCTGGTACATAGCCCTCTGCCTTTTCATCTTATCTATCTTTCTGTGAATGTGGTTTTTGTTCCACAGACTGCAGGGTTGTAGTTCTTCTTGCTTCTGCTGTCTGCCCTCTGGTGGATGAGCCTATCTAGTAGGCTTGTGCAAGTCTCCTGATGGGAGGGACTGGTGGTGGGTAGAGCTGGCTGTTGCTGTGATGTGTAGAGCTCAGTAAAACTTTAATCCACTTGTCAGCTGATGGGTGGGGCTGGGTTCCCTCCCTGTTGGTTGTTTGGCCTGAGGCAACCCAACACTGGTGCCTACCTGGGCGCTTAGGTGGGGTTAATGGCAGCCTCTGGGAGGGCTCACACCAAGGGGTACTTCCCAGAACTTCTGCTGCCACTGTCCTTGTCCTCACGGTGAGCCACAGTCACCCATCACCTCTGCAGGAGACCCTCCCTCACTAGCAGGTAGGTCTGGTTCAGTCTTCCCTGGGGTCACTGCTCCTTCCCCTGGGTCCTGATGTGCACACTACTTTGTGTGTGCCCTCCAAGAGTGGAGTCTCTGTTTTCCCCAGTCCTCTCTGAGTCCTGCAATCAAATCCCACTAGTCTTCAAAGTCTGTTTCTCTAGGAATTCCTCCTCCCGTTGCCAGACCCCCAGGTTTGGAAGCCTGACATAGGGTTCAGAACCTTCACTCCAGTGGGTGGGCTTCTGTGGTATAAGTGTTCTCCTGTTTGTGAGTCACCCACCCAGCAGTTATGGGATTTGATTTTATTGTGATTGTGCCCCTCCTACTATCTCATTTTGGCTTCATCTTTATCTTTGGATGTGGGGTATCCTTTTTTGTGAGTTGCAGTATCTTTCTGTAGATGATTGTTCAGCAGTTAATTGTGATTCTGGTATTCTCGCAAGAGGGAGTAAGAGCACATCCTTCTCCTCCCCCCTCTTGGTTCCAAAAATCCCACTTCACTTCTTATATGTGAAATTAATGAGAAAAACTAGGTTAGGTGAGTCATGGGGAGCCCTGCCAAGCTACTGGTCTATCATATGTGTGTAGATATCAGTGCTATAGGTCAGGTTTAAACAACAAATCCAACAAGGCAGGCAAGCGTATATTTGAAATTAGAAATTAAAATGTAATGACTGGAGAGACCTTCAAGATGGCAGAAGAGTAAGACATGGAGATTACCTTCCTCCCAACAAATACATCAGAAATACATCTACATATGGAACAACTCCTATAGAACACCTATTGGATGCTGACAAGACCTCAGATTTCCCAAAAGGCAAGAAACTCCCCACATACTTGGGTAGGGAAAAGAGAAAGAAAAAAACAGAGATAAAAGAACAAGGATGGGACCTGCACCAGTGGGAGGGAGCTGTGAAGGAGGAAAGGTTTCCACACACTAGGAAGCCCCTTCATTGGTGGAGACGGGGGGTGGGTGTGGGGGAAGCCTCAGAGCCACAGAGGGGAGCTCAGCAACAGGGGTGCAGAGAGAAAGGCAGAGAGATTCCCACACAGAGGATCAGTGCCAACAAGCACTCACCAGCCTGAGAGGCTTATCTGCTCACCTGCCAGGGCAGGTGGGGGGTGGGAGCTGAGGCTCGGGCTTCAGAGTTCAGATCCCAGGGAGAAGACTAGGGTTGGCTGTGTTAACACAGACTGAAGGGGGTTAGTGCACCACAGCTAGACAGGAGGGAGTCCAGGAAACAGTCTGGAACTGCCTAAGAGGCAAGAGACCATTGTTTTGGGGTGCTCGAGGAGAGGGGATACTGAGCACCGCCTGATCAAGCTCCAGAGACGGGCACAAGCCATGGCTATAGCGCAGACAACAGAGATGGGCATGAAGTTCTAAGGCTGCTGCAGCCACCTAGAAGCCTGTGTGCAAGCACAGGTCACTATCCACACCTCCCCTCTCAGGAGCCTTTGCAGCTCGCCATTGGCAGTGTCCTGTGATCTAAGGACAACTTCCCAGGGAGAACACACCGAGCGCCCCAGGCTGGTGCAACGTCACACCAGCCTTTGCTGCTGCAGGCTCTCCCCACATTCCGTACCCTTCCCTTCCCCCAACCTCAGTGAGCCAGAGACCCCTAATCAGCTGCTACTTTAACCCCGTCCTCTCTGAGCGGAAACAGATGCCCTCAGGTGACCTACACACAGAGGCAGGGCCAAATCCAAAGCTGAACCACAGCAGCTGTGTGAACAAAGAAGAGAAGGGAAATCTCTCCATGCAGCCTCAGGAGCAGTGGATTAAATCCCCACAATCAACTTGATGTACCCTGCATCTGTGGAATACCTGAATAGACCACGAATCATCCCAAAACTGAGTGGTGGACATTGGGAGAAATGATATATATATATTTTTTCTTTTTTCTCTTTTTGTGAGTGTGTATGGGTATGCTTCTCTGTGTGACTTTGTCTGTATAGCTTTGCTTTTACCATTTGTCCTAGGGTTCTGTCTGTCCGGTTTTTTCTGTTTTTTTTGTTTTATTTTTTATTTATTTATTTATTTTAGTGCTTCTTTTTGGTTTGGTTGCTCTCTTCTTTCTTTCTTTCCTTCTTTTTCTTTTTTCTTTTTCTATTTCTTTTAAATATTTTTATTTTTAAAATTATTTTTTATTTTAATAACTCTTTTATTTTATTTTATTTTTTCTTGTTTTCTTTCATTCTTTCTTTTTATCTCCCTTATCTTCTGAGCCATGTGGCTGACAGGGTCTTGGTGCTCCAGCCAGGTGTCAGGCCTATGCCTATGAGGTGGGAGAGCAGAGTTCAGGACACTGGTCCACCAGAGACCTCCCAGCTCCACATAATATCAAACAGCAAAACCTCTCCCAGAGATCTTCATCTCAATGCTAAGACTCAGTTCCACTCAACAACTGGCAAGCTACAGTGCTGGACAACCTATGCCAAACAACTAGCAACACAGGAACACAACCCCACCCATTATCAGAGAGGCTGCCTAAAATCATAATAAGGTCACAGAAACCCCAAAACACACCACCAGATGTGGGCCTGGCACTAGAAAATAAAGATCCAAACTTATCCAGCACAACACAGGCACCAGTCCCCTCCATCAGGAAGGCTACACAACCCACTGAACAAACCTTAGCCACTGGGGGCAGGCACCAAAAACAACAGGAACTACGAACCTCTAGCCTGAGAAAAGGAGACCTCAAACACAGTAGGTTAAGCAAAATAAGAAGATAGAGAAACACACAGCAGGTGAAGGACCAGGTAAAAATCCACCAGACCAAACAAAGGAAGAAGAAATAGGCAGTCTACCTGAAAAAAAATTCAGAGTAATGATAGTAAAGATGATCCAAAATCTTGGAAATAGAATGGAGAAAGTACAAGAAATGTTTAACAAGGACCTAGAAGAACCAAAGAGCAAACAAACAATGATGAACAATGCAATAAATGAAATATAAAATTCTATAGAAAGAATCAATAGCAGAATAACTGAGGCAGAAGAACGGATAAGTGACCTGAAAGATAAAATAATGGAAATAAGTTTTGTAGAGCAGAATAAAGGAAAAAAGAATGAAAAGAATTGAGGACAGTCTCAGAGACCTCTGGGACGACATTAAACACACCAACATATGAATTATATGTGGTCCCAGAAGAAGAGAAAAAGAAAGGAACTAAGAAAATATTTGAAGAATTTATAGTTGAAAACTTCCCTAATATGGGAAAGGAAATAGTTAATAAAGTCCAAGAAGCACAGAGGGTCCCATACAGGATAAATCCAAGGAGAAACATGTCAAGGCACATATTAATCAACCTATCAAAAAGTAAATACAAAGAAAAAATATTAAAAGCTTCAAGGGAAAAAAACAAATAACATACAAGGGAATCCCCATAAAATTAACAGCTCTTTTTTCAGCAGAAACTCTGCAAGTCAGAAGGGAGTGGCAGGACATATTTAAAGTGATGAAAGGGAAAAACCTACAAACAAGATTACTCTAGATAGCTAGTGGGAAGCAGCCGCATAGTACAGGGAGATCAGCCTGGTGGTTTGTGACCACTTAGAGGGGTGGGATAGGGAGGGTGGGAGGGACGGAGACGCCAGAGGGAAAAGATATGGGAACATATGTATATGTATAACTGATTCACTTTGTTATAAAGCAGAAACTAACACACAACTGTAAAGCAATTATACTCCAATAATGATGTTAAAAAGAAAAAAAGAGAATTCAAGCCACCAAACCAGGTTTACAGCAAATGTTAAATGAATTTCTCTAGGCAGGAAACATAAGAGAAGGAAAAGACCTACAATAACAAACCCAAAACAATTAAGAAAATGGTAATAGGAACATACATATCGATAATTATCTTAAATGTAAATGGATTAAATGTTCTAAACGAAAGACATAGACAGGCTGAATGGATACCAAAACAAGATGTATACCTAGGCTGGCTACAAGACACCCACTTCAGACCTAGGGGCACATACAGACTGAAAGTGAGGGGATGGAAAAAGGTGATCCATGCAAATGGAAATCAAAAGAAAGCTGAAGTAGCAATTCTCATATCAAACAAAAGAGACTTTACAATAAAGACTATTGCAAGAGACAAAGAAGGACACTACATAATGTTCAAGGGATCAATCCAAGAAGAACATATAACAACTGTAAATATTTATGTACCCAACATAGGAGCACCTCAACACATAAGGCAAATGTGAAGAGCCATAAAGAAGAAATTGACAGGAACACAATCATAGTAGGGTACTTTAACACAACGCTGTCACCAATGGACAGATCATACAAACAGAAAATAAATAAGGAAACACAAGCTTTAAATGATACATTAAACAAGGTGGACTTAATTGATATTTACAGGACATTCCATCCAAAAACAACAGAACACACTTTCTCCTCACATGCTCAAGGAACATTCTCCAGGATAGGTGATATCTTGGGTCACAAAACAAACCTTGGTAAATTTAAGAAAAATGAAATTGTACCAAGTATCTTTTCTGATCACAATGCTATGAGACTAGATATCAATTACAGGAAAAAATCTGCAAAAAATACAAACAGATGGAGGCTAAACAATACACTACTTAATAATGAAGAGAACACTGAAGAAATCAAAGAGGAAATCAAAAAATACCTAGAAACAAATGACAATGAAAACACGAAGACTCAAAACCTATGAGATGCAGCAAAAGCAGTTCTAAGAGGGAAGTTTATAGCGATAGAATCCTACCTCAAGAACAAGAAACATCTCAAATAAACAACCAAAACTTACACCAAAAGCAATTAGAGAAACAAGAACAAAAAACCCCAAAGTTAGCAGAAGGAAAGAAATCATATAAGTCAGATCAGAAATAAATGAAAAAGAAATGAAGGAAACGATAGCAAAGACCAATTAAACTAAAAGCTGGTTCTTTGAGAAGATAAACAAAATTGATAAACCATTAACCAGACTCATCAAGAAAACAAGGGAGAAGACTCAAATCAATAGAATGAGAAATGAAAAAGAAGTAACAACTGACACAGCAGAAATACAAAGGATCATGAGAAATTACTACAAGCAACTATATGCTAATAAAATGGACAACCTGGAAGAAATGAACAAATTCTTAGAAAAGCACAACCTTCTGAGACTGAACCAGAAAGAAATAGAAAATATAAACAGACCAATCACAGGTACTGAAATTGAGACTGTGATTAAAAACCTTCCAACAAACAAAAGCCCAGGACCAGATGGCTTCACAGGTGAATTCTATCAAACATTTAGAGCAGAGCTAACACCTGTCCATCTCAAACTCTTCCAAAATATAGCAGAAGGAGGAACACTCCCAAACTCATTCTATGAGGCCACAATCACCCTGATACCAAAACCAGACAAAGATGTCACAAAGAAAGAAAACTACAGGCCAATATCACTAATGAACATAGATGCAAAAATCCTCAACAAAATAATAGCAAACAGAATCCAACAGCACATTGAAAGGATCATACACCGTGATCAAGTGGGGTTTATCCCAGGAATACAAGGTTTCTTCAATATACGTAAAGCAATCAATGTGATACACCATATTAACAAATAAAGGAGAAAAACCATATGATCATCTCAATAGATGCAGAAAAAGTTATTGACAAAATTCAAGACGATTTATGATAAAAACTCTCCAGGAAGTAGGCATAGAGGGAATTTACCTCAACATAATAAAGGCCATATATGACAAACCCAGAGCCAACATCATTCTCAATAGTGAAAAACTGAAAACATTTCCACTAAGATCAGGAACAAGACAAGGTTGCTCACTCTCACCACTATTATTCAACATACTTTTGGAAGTTTTAGCTGCAGCAATCAGAAAGGAAAAATAAATAAAAGGAATCCAAACCAGAAAACATGAAGTAAAGCTGTCACTGTTCGCAGATGACATGATTCTATACATAAAGACTCCTAACGATGCCACCAGAAAGCTACTAGAGCTAATCAATGAATTTGGTAGCATAGCAGGATACAAAATTAATGCACAGAAATCTCTTGCATTCCTATACACTAATGATGAAAAATATGAAAGAGAAATTAATGAAATGCTCCCATCTACCATTGCAACAAAAGAATAAAATACGTAGGAATAAACTTACTTATGGAGACAAAAACCTTTATGCAGAAATCTATAAGACACTGATGAAAGAAATTAAAGATGACACCAACAGATGGAGAGATATACTATATTCTTGGATTGGAAGAATCAACATTGTGAAAATGACTATACTACCTAAAGCAATCTACAGATTCAATGCAATCCCTATCAAACTACCAATGGCAATTTTCACAGAACTAGAACAAAAAATTTCACAATTTGTATGGAAACACAAAAGACTCCGAATAGCCAAAGCAATCTTGAGAAAGAAAAACATAGCTGGAGGAATCAGGCTCCAGACTTCAGAGTATACTACAAAGCTACAGTAATCAAGACAGTATGGTACTGGCACAAAAACATAAATATAGGTGAATGGAACAGGACAGAAAGCCCAGAGATAAACCCACGCACATGTGGTCACATTATTTTTGATAAAGGAGGCAAGAATATACAATGGAGAAAAGACAGCCACTTCAATACGTGGTGCTGGGAAAACTGGACAGCTACATGTAAAAGAATGAAATTAGAACACTCCCTAACACCATACACAAAAATAAACTCAAAATGGATTAAAGACCTACATGTAAGGCCAGACACTATCAAATTCTTAGAGGAAAACATAGGCAGAGCACTCTATGACATTAATCACAGCAAGATCCTCTTTGACCCACTTCCTAGAGAAATGGAAATAAAAATAAAAATAAATGTATGGACCTAATGAAACTTAAAAGCTTTTGCACAGCAAAGGAAACCATAAACAAGACAAAAAGGCAACCCTCAGAATGGGAGAAAATATTTTCAAATGAAGCAACTGATGAAGGATTAATCTCCAAAACTTACAAGTAGCTCATGCAGCTCAATATCAAGAAAACAAGCAACCCAATCCACAAATAGGCAGAAGACCTAAATAGATATTTCTCCAAAGAAGATACACAGATTACCAATGAACACATGAAAGGATGCTCAACATCACTAATCATTAGAAAAATGCAAATCAAAAGTACAGTGAGGTATCACTTCACACCAGTCAGAATGACCATCATCAAAAAATCTACAGACAATAAATGCTGGAGAAGGTGTAGAGAAAATGGAACCCTCTTGCACTGTTGGTGGGAATGTAAATTGATAGTGCCACTATGGAGAACAGTATGGAAGTTCCTTAAAAAATTAAAAATAGAAATACCATATGACTCAGCCATCCCACTACTGGGCATATAACCTGAGAAAACCATAATTCAAAAAGAGTCATGTGCCACAATGTTCATTGCAGCTCCATTTATAATAGCCAGGACATGGAAGCAACCTAAGTGTCCATCGACAGATGAATGGATAAAGAAGATGTGGCACATATATACAATGCAATATTACTCAGCCATTAAAAGAAACTAAGTTGAGTTATTTGTAGTGAGGTGGATGGACCTAGAGTCTGTCATGCAGAGTGAAGTATGTCAGAAAGAGAAAAACAAATACCGTATGCTAACACATATACATGGAATCTAAAAAAAAAAAAAAAAAAAAAGTTCTGAAGAACCTTGGAGCAGGACAGTAATAAAGACGGAGACGTAGAGAATGGACTTGAGGACACGGGGAGGGGGAAGGGTAAGCTGGGACAAAGTGAGAGAGTGGCACGGACTTATATATATTACCAAATGTAAAACAGATAGCTAGTGAGAAGCAGCCACATAGCACAGGGAGATCACTTCAGTGCTTTGTGAACATGTAGAGGGGTGGGATAAGGAGGGTGGGACGGAGGGAGATGCAAAAGAGAGGAGATATGAGGATATATGTGTATGTATAGCTGATTCACTTTGTTATAAAGCAGAAACTAACACACCATTGTAAAACAATTATACTCCAAAAAAGATGTTAAAAAAAAAAACAACTAGGTGACCTCAGCATTCCCTTAAATTTCTATTATTTCTACCACAGTCTATCAAATAATGAGATTAATTTCCACATGGTTGGAGAGAAGGAAACTAATGTCTCCCTGGCACCCATGCTGGGGTTTTCCTGACTTTGCCTTATGTAAACCTGCAACAACTCTAAGAGATTGGCACCACTCTCCCCACTTAACAGATGACATCGCCAAGTCTTAAATCAGTGAATCAGTGTGTCCCAGGCTACGAGATGGAGGGTGGTAGGACGAAGACTCAGACTCTGTTTCCACAACTTCCCATTCCTCCATGGGGCCCGTGCTCCCTCACAAGCCACATAAAGAAGGCCAGTGTCATTTCTTTGTAGTCCTGCCTTGTCAGTCCTCAGGAGAAAGCCCTGTGCCAGACAACACTACTTGCATGCCAAAAACCAAGCAGGACACAGAGGGGATGCCAACACATAGAATCTGTGTTCCTGCCCTCTGGCTTGGGTGACAGGCTTCTGGTAAATGACATCTACTGAAAGTGGCTGTGGGGATCAGAGTGAGAGTTCACCCTGACATTTCCCATGTCCCATTTTTTATTCCTAAAGCAACCATCTTCATCCAGAAGAACCCGGGGGCTTTTCATTGCACCATTCAGATATTTGTGGCACTGCCATAACCCTCACTTTTCATCATCTCTTTTCTTTCATCCCTGTAAATTCCAGTTCTGGCTGGGGGTAGGGTGTGGGTGGAATTAAAACCTTTCCATGTCTGCATGTGGAAGTCCAATGCAAAAATAATTAAATCTCCAACCATTTATCTTTTATCTCCAATTCTAATCCATTGTTCTAAGAACGATCTGAATGGTGTGCTTCCCCTGCTGTGTAATTTAAAATTGAGTTCACACTTAGCTAACTTTTTACTGTTAGGAATGTTTCTGCAGCAGGCATTTCAGCCTCCTCACAAGAACAGTTCTAATTTGGAGCTCAAACAGAGAGAGGGAGCTGGTATTGCAGGAATGTCAGCCAAGCTCCTGGTTTAATGGCTGTGCGGTGGCTGAGTAGTTGCAGATGTGAGCACTTCAGGGCAAGCAGCAGTGCTAGGATGTGAAGGCCTCCAAGACCTGGTATTTCAAAGTGGGTAAATTTAAACAAAATTGTGGCATAGGATTTCTTTTTGATGCTATTTTTTTGGTGTCAAAGCCGCTACTTGATACCCAACATGGTAGCTCCTATTCAATCTACTCTTCATAATCATGGCATCTCTAAGGTAGAAAATTAATTGGATGAGGTTAAATATCCCCTTTCATGTCAAAAAAATTGGTTTTTCTAGGGATTAAAGGATTAACGTGGTGTTAAGTCCCTAAAGAGGTTAAAATACTTTATTATTCATTACAAAACACAAAGATCGGGCTGTTATTTTTTTCTTATGTCACTGCCACTCATGTCATTAAAGGGAGCACCACGGAGAACTGATAATGACAATTTCAGAAGCTCTTAATGCTTTTCAAAACGTATGTCTGCCCTGCTTACAAACTCTTCCTGGGTAAAATAGCCTGAAATATATCAAATTGAAGACCTTTACAGCCTAGTCTCAGTGCCAGATGATCAGTGAGCAGGGATGAGCTTTCAGGAAAGTCGTCGAGGCTGTAAAGTGTGGCATTTCATATTGACATTCTCTCAGCTTCTGACCAAAGAGCGCCACTTCCCATCAACAGCTGAGAAGATACTTCCAGTTTGGATCAAAGGATGGAGAAAGCTGGGCTATGCCAGGTCATCACAGGAGCAGGCACTTTTCAAATTAGGGTTTATACTCTTTACCCCATACAAAAACAGTGATTTCAGCTCTGTTTCCATCATATTTTGCCATTCTGAGTTGGAAAAATCCCTATATCCAATGCTGACTTTTTGCACCTGAGGAAACCAGGGCACAGATCTGGGACATGACTTGCTTTTAGTCACTCAATTGTAAGTGACAAGGTGGCACTGGAACCCAGTTTCCTGACAATGATCCTTCCCCTCTCCATTAACTACTTCCCCAGCTTCTGCATTCTCCTTCAGATGGATGGCTCGGTGACCAAGGGCTCACACTTGAAAGATGGATGTTGGAAGTTACAACTCAGACTGAGACCACAGCACATGTCCAGGGTCACTGGGCCACACTGTGACCATCCATGACCTCAGCCCAATGAGGCCCAGGTTCTGAGCTAACTGTACGCAGTCTTCACAGATTCGGGAAGCCTAGTTTCACCTTTCAGTCAAATCCATCCTGGGAGGCCCCTGGCCCTCTCCTGGGGGACATAAAGGCAAAGCAATTAATTCAGACATCATCAGGACAGTCTATGCCGGGCAAAGAATAATGAGTCAAACATAGAATTGAGGGTCTGAGATAATAATGTCAAGTAACTTTCATAAAAGTAGAGTCAGACAAGATAAAGAGTCATGAGAGGTAACATACAAAACACCACCAGGGTCAAAAGAGAGAGGTCTGTTCAAGTTGGGGAATCCAGAAATGATTCATGGGTGGGGAAGTGGCTTTTGCGTGAGTCTTGAAGGAAGCATACACTTCAGGAGGCGTAGATAAGGCAAGGACATTCAATCTGAAAGAAAACACATACTGACACCTGAAACTAACACAACACTGTAAATCAACTATACTTCAATAAAAATAAATAAAAGAAAACACATACATGAAGAGGAAGGCAGAGAGCACTGTTCGGGAGGCCACGAATGATGATTTCTTCAAGGCCAACTGATATGTCTTCCCCTCCAGGAAGCACTCCCTGGTTGTTCCGGGCTGGTTAAGTACACCCTCCGGTGCTCCCTCAACACCCCAGGCACACTTCCACCATCGCATTAGCCAGAACGCTGTGTCACAGATTTGCCCCCATCAGACCCTAAACAACTCGAAGTCACTTCGGATCACTTTTTACACTGTTTTGTGTGTAACCCCAGCACAATGCTTGACCCATGGTAAGTTTCCACCAAATATTTGTTAAATGTGTCAAGGGCTCAGTTTGGATCACTGAAAAGAAATCATCAAGAGAAGTCTTCAAAGGGAGTTTGGGGCCTATCTGGGGAGGGCCTTGGTGTCTGGGGTTAGGAGCTTGTGCCTTATGCAGCATGTGATGGAGAGCAGAAAGGTGATGGGGCAGGAAAGGATGTGAATGGAGCTGCCCTTCGAGAAGAGCACTTTGACTCGGGAGTGAAAGATGGATTGCAGCAGGGAGAACCAGGAGCTGAGCACTAGGCTAGGTGGGCTCCACAGGACACCCTGAGCCTTCAGGGAGTCCGCCCTGACCTGCCCAGAGTCGATGAGGTGGGGGTCAGGGAGATGAGCACAAGAGGAGTTGCAAGGAAAGAGGGGGAGGATGCACGTCCACCCATAGCTGTGTGTTCCTTGGTTGGCAAGGATGGGAAGAGGGAGCTTTCTAACATCTATTTCTTGGAGGTATGGTCCACAAAATATCTACCGCCTATAAAGTGCTTTTAATTTTTCAGATGCAATAACCACAAGGGGAAAGAAATGTTACTTCTGCATCTTCACTGGAGAAAGCTAAGATACACAGACATGCAAGATTTGGCCCAGAGAGACACAGGAAATCAAACTCAACTAAAACAATGGAAAATCACTGTTGATAAAAAATCCAAGTTTTAGATGTTGTCCATATTCACACACACACACACACACGCCCCAACTCACCTGATTTTCAATTAGCATTCAGTTAGTATGTCACAACAGGGAACGTTTTCAATTAGATGCTAACGTGTATTTTACTGTTTTTCTTTAAATTCTGCATGTTTCATATTTGCCTTCAATAGAGCAAACTGCCAAACTTTTAAAAAGCTGCAGAAAGACTCAGAGGATCAGTGGGTAGGACAACAGAGAGCTGAAGACTCAGGGTGGTCAGTGAATTTTACCGTGGCCACTCCTGCAGGCTCCTTTACATTGTTTCATTGTGTACTATCTACCCACATGTCCAGTTCAATGGTACACACGTGGCCTTTAGGGAGTCCCCAATCTAATGTCCCGAGATTCAGTTCTTGCCTTTGAGAAAATGACAGATAATCAGCTTGAGAAGTCAATGCACGGGGACTTCCACTGGTGGTCCATTGGTTAAGACTTCACCTTCCAATACCGGGGGTGCAGGTTCCATCCCTGGTCGGGGAGCTAAGGTCCCACATGCCTCACGGACAAAAAAAAACCAAAACATAAAACAGAAGCAGTGTTGTAACAAATTCAATAAAGGCTTTAAAAATGGTCCACATCAAAAGAATAAAAGTACCGTTAAAAAATAAAAAAAGAAGTCAACGCACGCACACCACATACGCAGTCCACATGCCTCACTCCAAGCATCTCACCACCAAACAACAGCAATACCACTGCAAAAATATTACCACGGAAGTACATAATCTATGATTACAGAATTATGAGAATCAGTGGGAAAGCAGTAAAGAAGACAATGGCTAAAGGAGAAGTCTCCAAGTCAGGGTCATGGCTTCACAATTTACTAGGTGAATAGCTTTGGGCAAATTACTCAGACCACTTTGACCCCCAGTTTTTTCATCTACAAAATGAAGGTAATAGTAATAAATACTTACTTAAGCGGGGTTTTTGGCAAGCTGAATAAGAAATCATATTGTAATATAAGGCATAGTATTTTGATATATAATATATATACTGGCAGTACATAGCTTACGTAGTATGTGTATGTATATATAGTATGACATATAGTATAAATATAGCATATTATACTATATTATTAATATATTGTTATGATATAACTTTAGTTGGAGTATGAAGGGACTATCTTGTATACTGAAATGAAGAGGAGGGCCGGGCAGAGCTGAGACAAGTGGGATTTCTCTGGCCGGCAGCAGCAGGGGCTGGGCGGTCTCCATGGGGCAGGAGAAGAAGGGAGGGAAGGAGCTTAACCTGCACAATACGTGCAGGAGCTGCAGTCACCTGGCAAGAAGGCAGGCAGCAGGGAAACCACTTGTCTGTACGTGCCTCAGCATCAGGGTCAGACAAACGGTGCATGAAAGTCTAGAGAAGCATGAAGTGAAAGGCAACAGCAGACAGGGATTGTCTGACGGAGCCTGCTGAGAAGGAAGGGTAGGTAAATGCTAGTATAATTCGGAGAGACTTCCACAATAAGCCTGACCAGGAAACCAAAGCAGGTTGATGTCACAGGCACTATTTTACATCAATAATTGTTATGTTAATGCTAACATCGGCTTGCATCTTCACGTGGCCCTTTTCAACATTCTTGACGCACCCTGATGCCACGGTCTTCCTTGTTCCCTCACCTCAATGCAGTAAAGCTGCAGACGTATTACTTTTCCTACTTTATAAAGATGAGAAACCTGAGAGCAAATATTCTAGGATCTGTGCAAAACCACATAGGCACCTGAGGCACTCTGCTGTGTCCTCGTAATTAGGGAGTCTTCTTGTTGGGTTGTGCCATTTTGAATGGTATCTAGTCTTTCTCTAGACCCCTTTGAATAATCCTGAAGGCCCAGGTCCATCTCTTTTGTTTCTTTTGCAACTTTCAAGTCCCTTCTCCCCCCCTGTTCCCCTCCTTGAAACACTGGAGGCCCCTCTGGATGCTTGATCTTGCAGGTGCTCAATGAATCCTCATGGAACCATGGACCGAATGGCCTTCCTGCTGGGGCACTTGCTTCACCATTCACAACTCCAGCTGGCCCTCGGGGCTGACTTCATATCCCCAAGGGTTTGCCCTGAGTGAGGGATGGATTCTAGGGACCAGCACAGCTAATGCTGTGACACACTGGACATGATGGAGCTGCTGACCAAAATGAGGAAGATGCCACCCTGGTCAGTAGCTGTGCCCTGAACCAGCTCCACTGCAAACAGGCTACTGGTGGTGGGGAACATGTCAGCCCTGCACACTGTACCTCGAGGCACCACTCTCCAAGGGGCTCCCAAGTTATTCTATGGCCAGGGTGTCCAAATTCTTTTAAAGCCGAGGTGGCCTCTTGCACAGTGTATTCGCTCCTGGCTTTGGGAGAGGAAGGACAGCACGCTGGCCAAGCGTCCAGCTCTCTTACCCCTGGAACAGAGCAAGATCAGAGTTGACGACAATGCATTTTAGAAGAGACTTTTCTGGTATGGTGACAAGTCCCTAAGCCAAAGATTCTCTGGAACCAAAGCAATTTGAAAGGCAGAGCCTCACAGGCAGCTCCCTAGCCCTTCCTCTCAGTTCCTATCTTAGTTTCCCACAGAAAAGCCTGTGCTGAAATAAGATTTAATGTTATGCCCTTAGCCTTTATAGAGGGTTGATAGCAGCAACATTTGGGGAGCGTATCTCTGCCTTTGTAGAACTGCAATGGAAGATGGTGTTCATTGTGCTACCTGGTGTCCCGCGCAACCCTGATCAATAAATCCTCCTTCCACACAATGCCGGGGAAAGTCTATCTCTCCCAACTTGTAGTCCTTCTCTCTTCAGATATTACTGACTGGATAACCAAGGGTGCATTCCTTTTCTCTTTTTCTTTTTCCCTTCATTTCTATTAAACTGGCACTGAACTCAATCCTCAACTTCAGTAACTGATCCCATCCCTGTCTCTGCCCACGTCTGTTTCTCTCTCCTTTCTTTTTATTTGCTTTTATCTCTTAATGGTCATTTTATGTATGGCTAATTTTGTAGACTGCTCAAATCCTGCCCCCCATTTAAGAAAAGAAGAAATAATAGATGATTGATAGACAGAGATACATGAAAAGGATTAGGTAAGTTGATTAAGCTTTGGGTGAACGGATGGAGATGAGGAGTGGGTGGATAGACTGAACTGAGTTTCATCATTTCATTCACACAGTTAACCCGAAATGGAATCAGGAGTCCAGAGTCAGCCCTGTTATTGAACGAAGATTTCCATTCAGTCGAACTTAGCAAAAATATATTGAATATCTATAACATGAATGCAAATTTTTCTGGGATACGGTTTCTGCTTTATTGATATTTATATCCAGCACAAGGCTGCCGTTATAGTAGGTGCTCACAAAATGTTTGAGGCAAGTTGAATTCAATTAAACTAGAAACTTACTCTACCAGATGCAATACCCAACACCCAGAGCCCACCACATCCTTGGGGAGATATAATTCACAAACCTGAATAGATCGCAATGGCCATGTAATCAATACTCCCCTACTAGACCACTCATGCTGATCACTCCAGACCATGCTCATTCCTGCTGCGGGCCTTTCTCATGCTACTTTCCCATCCACAACGCCCACTCCCTTCCCATCCATTTAACCAGCTCCTACCAGCCTTTGAGACTTAAATCAAGTCTCACCACCATAAAACTTGTTTCCAATTCCAGCCAGCCCACATTGATTTCCCCTTCCCTGATCATCCACTGCACACGAGGCTCCTCAGGGACCTCCGACAGCCCATGACTCACCCACCCAAACATCCCATGGGGGCCTCCATTTCAGCATGTACAGAGTGGAACCTCCCCCTCCAACTGCCAGGTGATCTGAGTCGGGGTGTGTGTGTGTGTGTGCGTGTGCAGGTGCTGTGATGAAACTACCAGAGACAGAGATCAGATCCTGGCCCTGCCACTGTGTTGGCATTGATCATTGGTCAGGGTTCAATCAAAGAAGCAGATCCACGGGGATGAATCTATTGTGTTGGCCAAAAATTTCTTTTGGATTTTTCCATAAGATGTTACAGGAAAACCCGAACGAATTTTTGGCCAACCCAGTGTCTGTGTGTGTGTATGTGTCTGTGTGTGTGTCTGTGTGTGTGTGTGTCTGTGTGCATGTATGTGATATGTGTGTCCATATATGTATATGCACCCCTATATTTATGTAAAGGAGCTTTTTTTTAACAGAGGTTTGACCTGACACAATTGTGGGAGCTGGTCTCTCTAAGATGTGTCTTTGTATCTGATGCTGGAGCTTAAAATCGGCAGGGCAGGCAGCTGGGAAGGGAAGATGAAGAGTGCCAACTAAAAACTGTCACCATCTGCCTCTACAAGGATGAGGTCTCTAGGCACTGCAGCTGCTGACCTTCAACACACCCTGAAAGGAGTTCAGGGCGGAGATCGGAAATGAGGCACTCTGTGCTCTGGGAAAAACTGGCAGAACAGGACTTCAGATAATCATTTTCAGGAGAAGATTTTATGAACCCAATTTCTTGCATCTTCTCATATCTAGAAAAGCACTAAAATCATTAATGGAGACATCTGCTCCTCGTGACTGGCAGCAGCCTTCTGCCAAAATGTGCAAAATTGATTACACTTATCCCCCTTCACCTAAATCACATCTATACTGGCCTCCCCCCCACCTCTTCGGAGCAGTTTCTCAGAGCTACCTGAGAGGCTGTCTCCAGGGCTACAGTCCTCATTTTACCCCCAATAGAACTTAACTCACAACTCTCGCATTGTTCGTCTTTTTCAGTCGACAAGAGCAATAAGGTGCATCTCACAAGTATAGCTAGTGCCCACAGGACGGACTAAAGCCCATGTCAGTTCCACTTTTAGTGCAGTCCTAGAGCGTGGGTGTCTCACAGAAGCCCGAGTCCTTTACGACAGACCTAAACACACACCTGCCCTGGAGTTTGGAAACTGAAAAAGTATTCAGGGGAAGGTTGCTGGTCCAACTACCTCCATACCAGCAAGGCGAACCAGTAGGTCAGTGACAATGTGTGCGAGCTACAGAAGGGCTGCTCTGTCTGCCCTCTAAGTCTCCCACAAGAATCTCTCTCATGACCCACCTTAACCCAAAATACCTAAGAAAGAGAATCTCAAGAAATTCCCTGAGCCTAGCCAAGTTGAAACATTTTGAAGTCACCACAACCATGTATATTCTTCGTGGTCTCGAACAAGTGACAATTTTCCGAGCTGCAGTTTTCCCATTTGTAAAATGGCAATAAGATAGCAAAGCATTCTCCTGAGAATTAAATATAATCATATCTATTGAGTTCTCAGTACAGTGTCTGGCATAGAGTTAGTGCTCGATAAGTGGTATCTATTAAGATTAATCTGTCTTCTTCCTCCTATTTTCCTAGCTTGGTCGGTGGCCTTAAAATCTACCCCTTCACCCAAGCTTGGGCTTGACTCCTAGTGGTGGACGAATTGGCTGAGATGTCATGAAGAGGTTCTGCCTTTGCCAAGCGACTTCTGGGAGGCCAGTCTATTTCCAAGGAGCTTGAGGGGTCCTCCGTGCGCCAGGGTCTTGCAGCTGCCCAGTCACCTGCCTGTCCATCCATGGCTGGCATGACATACCCTACCTGTTCTCAGCCTGGGCCTCTTACAGCCACATCTCTACCTTCTTCCCAGCTCCCCAGACCACAGACTCAGGCAAGGGCCTTCATGGTCCCCAGGACAACCTTGGGGACTGGGCTTCTTTCCAGGACACACAGTGATGGCTCTGGCTGGGACCGGCACCCCAGGAAGCCTCACCTGGGAGCAGACAGCCTGTATCTGGGTCCCTGGCCTAGAGCACAAAGACCCTAGGCTTTCTTTTTCCATCAGGGGAAAGGTGGCTCTTCATGGCAGAAAAAGAAGTCCAAATCACCATAAAACCCTGGAGCTGATGTAAAACAGGAAGTTCTGGTCTTTCCCCAGGGCTCTCAGTTACCCAGGAAGTCTTAAGTTCCTTCCAGGAATTCAGGCCATATTAAAAGTGAAAATTCAGACTTTTATGCTTTCCCTGCCCCCTAGAGAAATGAGGTCTTTTTCGTCAACATTGTTTAAATAAAATTAGAGCCTTTATTTTTTAATAATTCCTACTAGGACAGTGAATAAAATCTCAAGGAGCAATTAAAAAAAAAAAAAGAACAAACTAGAAGTCAGCCTTGAACTCTATCCTCCCCTTGACTTCTCATATCCAATCAATTACAAAGCCCAAACCTTGCCAATAATCCCCGGGTTTAAGACTCAGTGTGTCTCCCTCCTTCTATCTTTACTGTCACCACATTAGTTTAGAGCCTACTATGAAAGAAGAACAGGCAAATCCAACAGGTCACTCCCCAGTTTACAATTGACTCCTCTATTCTTTTCAAGGCCATATTCCTTTATATATCCCTAGGGGCTGGCTCTCCATGACCTAGACCCTGCCCCTTGTCCAGCCACGATACACAATAGGCCTATTATGTCACAGTCTCAGCATTGTTCTACATGTGACCTTTTTCTGTTTTTATTTGTTTTCACAGTAACCTACACCTGTATAGGAACTGACACTGACAACACCATGCCTATCTGCTTCTCATCACTACATCCTCAACCACACGTGACTACCCATAACGAGATTAGCTACATGATTCTACATCTATGCTAAGCCTCCCTGTTCACCCTACTTCCACTCTCTGAGTTTTGAGGAACAGCTGGCCAGAGGGAGAGTCTGGAACTGCAGAAGAGACACACACACTCAGAATTGTTGCCTCAAACTACCCAGTGTGAAGAGAAAAGAAGAGGTCAAATTCCCGATGCTTCCAGCCTTTGAAAAAAGTAGCTCCACTCAAGGAGAAATGTAGATCAGTGGGTGTCATCCATTAGTCAGGAACTCATTCCTCCTCCATGGGGCACAGCATGAGGCCAAGACTATCACTGTGGTACAGGGCTTTTGAACCGTGGGGAGTGGTCTCTGGAGAAGGCTCAACTGATGGGCTTCATGTGGATAAATCCTCTGATATTTCATTCAAGTGTGAACATACCTCTTTTGAAGGAAAGGGTCCAAAGCTTTCATCAGATTCTCAAAAGGATTCCTGAGCCCAAAATATTGTAGAGCCACCCTAAATGGAAACGTGAGTGACTGGAAAGGCAGTGGGCCCTAAGATATGCCCAGGAGTTAGGGGTGGGGGCGGGGAGGATGAAAGGCTAGAGACAGCTTTGCCTACTGAGGTTGCAGAAGACTGGATAAGGAGTGTGGCTGACGGCCAGCATCTCGGGAGCCCACACCGCATTCACGTACCCCCGCTAGTGTGCACGGTGCACAGCTCTGGGAAAGGATTATGGGCTGAATTTCCACCTTCATTATCCCCTCAGCTGGACACTCCATGCAATGAACAACCTGCTCCACTATACACAGTAGCCCTTGGAAGCTGCCGTTCACTTCCAATCTAACCGAAGCAAGGATGCATCTCCTCTTCCGGGATGGCACTGCCTGGAAGGTACTGCCAGTATCTTCTTTTATTTATTTATTTATTTATTTGTTTATTGTTTTGGCTGCGTTGGGTTTTTGTTGGTGCACGCGGGCTTTCTCTAGTTGCAGCAAGCGGGGACTACTCTTCGTTGTGGTGCACGGGCTTCTCATTGCCGTGGCTTCTCTTGTTGTGGAACACGGACTCTAGGCATGTGGGCTTCAGTAGTTGTGGAACAGGGGCTTAGTTGCTCCACGGCATGTGAGATCTTCCCGGTCCAGGGCTTGAACCCATGTCCCGTGCATTGGCAGGCGGATTCTTAACCACTGTGCCACCAAGGAAGTCCCTGCCAGTATCTTCTGTCTCAGACCCTTCCATCTCAGATCCTCTGCATTCCTAATTATTTATGCTCTGCCAAAGGCACCTCTTGGGCTGTTGCTTTCTATGATAGAGGGCTCTTCTAGTGCATTTCACTAGAAGAGAAGGTATGTAACGCTTTGCTGTCCCTGCCTCAGGGTGCCTAGTACATCAGCAGATGTGTTCGTTGAGTGATTGTGTGGCACCTTCATCCAGCCACAACCCACCAGTGAGCATGCAAGACAAACGCAGCAGACCACCCCACCATGTTCTTCCATCAGCATCCCCTTAACTGGAGGAAACCCACACAGCTCTCCTCTTGCTTCCCATAGCCCATGCTTCTCTCATTCCCAAAGCAATCACACCCTCAGTGGAGAGAAGCGGGGAGAGAAGGTGTGTTTTGAATGAAGGGATAAAAAGAAAGAAGGGGAGTTACTGAGGAAAGGGTGAAGCAACAGTACTAGTGACTGGGAAAGACCATCCTCTAAGGGGAAGAGCGGGTGGCCCAAGAACACCCCTGCACCTGGCTCCCTTTGGCACTCTGAATGTTCAACATGCTGGGCACTGTGCTCCCTGCTCTGGATAAAATTCAGTCCTTGCCTTGTGGAGTTTGCTGTCTCAGCTCAGAGGTTAAGACATTTGTTCCAGATTATGAGGTTAGCAAGAGACAAGCCAGACTCGAGTCCTCGTCTTCTAATTCCTCGCTCTGTTTACTTTAAGCAACAGCCACTGTAGAACATGATCCAAAACCTAATCAATCACCACCACCCATCCACAACCTCAGGACCCACATCACCCAGTCAGGAGTGTGCCTTGTTTGTTTGAGGCCCAGAAGCTTGTCAGCTCCACCATCGTCTCAGATCCCTTGGTGGCCATGTTCGTTGTCAACCCAGCATTCCAGGATCACGGATTGTGGTACCTGAGAGAATTCCTTGCTGAGTGAGCTTGGGTTCCTGCGATGCTTAGGGAACCTCTGTTAAATGCCCTGTCCCCACAGGAAGACAACCATAAAGAATTTCATGACTATTTCTCCAAGAAGCAAAAGCATAGCATTTTTACAATTTAGGTACCAGGTTGAGGATATGGTGACTCACAAGCATATTCAGACCAGAGATCCTTCCATCCTTCACACTCGTGTCTGCAGAGCCTGAGTGGTGCCCTCTCTGGGTCATTCTGGGGTGGAACTGAGGCTCCACAGAACTGCAGCCGGAGCCGCATCAGACCTGGGTTCCCCGCAGACTCAGGCAGCAGGAGCTGAACGACTCCTCCTCTGAGTCTCACTGTGCCTATTTCCAACAGGAAGGGGTTCAATGAGATCAGAGCCTAACAAACTGTTCTTTTAGTTTCAGAACACTCTCTTCAAAAGAAAACAATGCCAAAGGGAGGGTGGGAGGGAGACGCAAGAGGGAAGAGATATGGGGATATATGTACATGTTTAGGTGATTCACTTTGTTATAAAGCAGAAACTAACACACCATTGTAAAGCAATTAGACTCCAATAAAGATGTTTAAAAAAAAATTGATTAGAAACAAATGGGTCCAAGATGGAGGATAAGAAAAAAAAAAAAAGAAAACAATGCCAAGAAGGATAAACAAATACAGCAAATAGCAGAGCTCCACTGGTTGAAAGGATCCCCACGGCTCCTAGGGAGGCCTGAAATTCTACCCTGCTCAGCCAGATAAGCCTTAAGGCAGCTCCAAGGGACCCCCCAGGCCCCACAGAACAGAGCTTCGAGAACAGTGGGCTAGATGATCCCTAGCAATCCTTGACATTTCTGAAGTCATATCATAAAGCCTCTATTATTAAATCTTGATTCTCACTTGGCTTTTATTAACTTGTTACCCATCTTCTTAACTCCAGTGACAGAAATGGAGGACCACTTGTTCAGGAAGTGGTAGGAAACATCCTGCACCTATCTCTTCCCTGAAGGATTTTAATCCAAAGGTGTTTGGTGTCCTCAATTACAACATACCTTTCTATGGTGCACACTACATCCAGCACGAGTCACATCACTGCCCTCTCCAAGTATGGCTTCTTTACATTGAATATGCCAGCTACAATGCTATGGGTATCATTGGGCCCCCTGGATGTTAGCCTTGAACACGAGCCTCTTGCACCTTCTCAGTGCCTAGAGAAATGGTGGTTGAGCATCTTTCTCTGGCAGGAGTCATGTTCTTTGTCTTAGTTTTCATGCTTGGCTTCGGAATGTACCAGGTCATATTCTCTACATGTATGTCTGTGGCCACTAATCTCTCATACAACATGTCAAAAACTCTTACAGAAGTTTAATTCCTCATTTAAATTTGCCAAATATTTTCAAATAATGAGATGAGCTTGCTAAAACCAGTAATTTGTTCTCTAACAAGTAATGTTATAGACTGAATGTTTGCGTCTCCCCAAAATTCACGTGCTGAAACCCTACCCTCTGAAGTGACGGTGTTAGGAGGTGGGGCCTTTGGGAAGTAACTGGGAATAAACGAGGTCCTGAGGGTGGAGCCCTCATATCAGTCACAAGAGCACTTGCTTCCTTCTCCACTCTCTGCTGTGTGATGACACAGCTGGAAGTCGGCGGTCTGCAGCCCAGAAGAGCCTGCCCCAGAATGTGACTGTGCTGGTACCTGGTCTTGCACTTCCAGCCTCCAGAACTGAGAGAAATAAATGTCTATAAGCATCCCAGTCTATGATACATTGTTATGATAGCCCCAACTAATTAAGTATCAAAACAAAATTTGGTATTCCCTGCTAGCCTCAAAAACACAAATACCTGTAAGAGTCAGAGAAGCTCAAAAAACAAACCAAAAAATCCCCCCCCCAAAAAAACCAGATGATTGGGTCCCATCCCTGTAAACTCGGTCAGTCAGCTGGGGCAGGCCCTGATGTCTATATTGTTAACAAGTTCCCCAGGTGATTGATGCTGGGAGAGTAAATTTCTGAAGATGTGGAATTTTCACATTTGGAAGCCTCCTAGACTCTGCTGATTTTGATTGTATCCTTTCCCTGTAATAAACAGTAGCCATGAATATAATAGGTTCTGTGAGTTCTGTGAGTCTCTCTAGTGAAACAAACCTGAGATGGTTTTGGGAAATCGCTGAGTTTGCAGTTGATGTCAGAAGTGAGGGTGGTCTTATAATTCAAAAAGACACATGCACCCCAATGTTCATTGCAGCACTGTTTACAATAGCCTGGTCATGGAAGCAACCTAAATTCCCATCAACAGATGAATGGATAAAGAAGATGTGGTACATATATACAATGGAATATTACTCAGTCAAAAAAGGAATGAAATTGGGTCTTTTGCAGAGACGTGGATGGATCTAGAGACTGTCATAACAGTGAAGTAAGTCAGAAAGAGAAAAACAAATATCATATATTAACGCATATATGTGGAACCTAGAAAAATGGTACAGATGAACCGGTTTGCAGAGCAGAAATAGAGACACAGATGTAGAGAACAAACGTATGGACACCAAGAGGGGAAAGTGGCGGGGGGTGGTGATAGTGGTGGTGTGATGAATTGGGAGATTGGGATTGACATGTATACACTGATAAGTATAAAATTGATGACTAGTAAGAACCTGTTGTATAAAAAAAATAAATAAAATAAAATTCAAAAAAAAGAAGTGAGGGTGGTCTTGTGAGGAATTTTCCTTCTAAATTTGTAGGTTGAATCCTTGCATTTGGGATCAGAAGTCTTGGGCAGAGGACTGTGTCTATAACCTTGCAGTTTGGCTAACTCCAGGTAGAAGGTAGAAGGAAAACCATGCGAGCCCCAACTTAGTACTTCCACAGAGAAGGGGGAATCCTCACCCATCAAAGTCCCAGTCAGCTGGGTCTGTGAGAGTTCTCCAGCACTGACTTTGGGGCTCAGGGCTGGTGCTAATGATAAAACTACTGACAATGTCCGTTGAGATCATAAATACCTGCAGTTGTACATTTCCCTTCACAGCACAGTTGTCATGTTATTAAAATATCACTTTGTGTTATTTAATCCTTTTTACTTCTCAGAAAATTCTTCTACCTGTGACCTCATTTTACCCTCACTATGTGCCTAAGAAAGAAGAGGCAGGCTTATTATGCTGACTGTTCAGATGGGAGGCATAATGTGACTTGCGCAGGGTGACACCCACCACAAGAGTGACAGCCAGCGCTGGACCCAGAACTCTCAGCCCCGGGTTCCTTTGGAGATTCCAGCCAGCCAGGAAGAAAGTCTGAAATTCCTCTCTCCATTTCTTTAAGGCTGTCTATACCTCTTAGAAATACTACAAAGAAGCTGAACATTGATAGAGCAAAAGCAAAATTAGCCAATGTCTGACCTAAGCTGTATTTGCAATAACTCTCCTGTATTCTCTGATGGTGCAGGAAGCTTCTCCATCTTTGTGATGGACACTGTCAGTGCTCTGCCCAGATCACCTTGAGCTCCTTTTCTGTGCACACCTCCCCTGAGCTTCAGTGCGCTTCTCAAACAGCCTGTACTGTTGGGAACTATCCCAGGGAACAGAGCCATGTTGCCTGAATACCCAGAAAGCTGGAAGCATTCCCCCGCTGGGGTAACCCTGAGCCAGTGACTGATGGGTGTGGTATATGAAAGCCCAGCGCTCCTGCCTCTGTTTGGAAGTCATAACACACTCCAGAGGTCTCCTGTGGGATCAGGATACAGCTGTCATGTGCAGAACTTTTCCTGAAACCATATTCTTACTTAATTCTTCCCTTTCCAGATTCTCCTGGGAGCAACTCTTTAGCAAATTACTAATATACAAATGCTCATCTCAGGGTCTGCTTCTTGGGAACCCAGCCCAAGACACTTGCTAACTCCTGTCTGCCATAGAAAGACTCAGAATCTTGAGTCATTGGAATCAGGAGAGCACCCAAGTTTGTCCCTGCAGGGAGAATATCACCAAATACTGAGGGGTCTGATGGAAAAAGACCTCTGAACCCAATAGATTTGGGTGCGAAATGGGGGCTTAGACACTTGCTAGCTATGTCACCTTAGGAAGATTACCAAACTTCTCTGAGATTCAACTGTCCAATCTACAATTTGTGGGAACAGGGTAGTGTTATGAGCTGACCTGGGTCCCCCTAAAATTACTGTGTTGCAGCCCTAAACCCCAGTGCCTCAGAATGTGACTATATTTTGAAAGAGAGCCTGAAAAGAGTTAATTAAAGTAAAATGAGGTCATATGGGTGTGCCCTAATCCAATATGACTGGTGTCCTTATAAGAAGAGGAGATTAGGACACAGACACGCATACAGGCAGAAGACCACAGGAAGCCACAGGGAGAAGGAGGCCATCTGCAAGCCAAGGAGAGACACCTCAGGGGACAAAAAAAACTGCCAACACCTTGATCTTGGACTTCTAGCCTCCAGACTCTGAAGAAATAAATTTTTGTTGCTTAACCAAAAGTGAATGAATGAAAACCCCAACACTTTCACAAACAATAAAACTAAGGCTGGAGGAGTGATATGACTTGGCCAGGGACACCCAGCTAGTCAGTGACTGAACCAGGGAAGAGTGTCCCAGGAATCCTGACTCCCTGCCCAGGGCGCATCTTTCTCTTTGCCATCTCCTTCAGCACCGACAGTGGGACTGTTCAGAAATCAACTCCCTTGGCACACAGGAAGCGCTTTTACCCTCCTATTCTCCCTTGCTCCGCTGAGGCTCAGAGTCACTTCTCCTCTGGTTTCTGCAAACACAGAGCCTCTAGTGGGTCTCCCTGAAGACAGCTAGACTAAGAGCAGGTCCAGTTCCCGCCCTTGGACAGCTCACAATCAAGCCAAAGAAGCCCATGTCACGCACACTGACAGCCACTGCAGTCATTCTGGCAAAACAGACATCCTGTTAGAATTCAGTGCCAGGCTGCATGGCCCTGGCTCCATCAATATGCTCTCTTACCCTCCCCTTAGGCCCAAGTCCTCGAGGTAGTGATGTTGGCAGGGGGAGGGTCTGGCACAGCAGCCCGTCAACTGAGACTCATCATTTGGAAAATGATTCCTGGCACAGGGCTAGGGTGGAGATTGCAGACCGGCAGCTTGAACTCCAGATCATTTTTGAAGAGTTATCACTTAGAGATACCCACTGAAGTCTTCCTGATGGAATACGATATCTGGGATTTGCTTCAAAATAATTCGGGGCACGATGGGAAGTGGGTAGAGAGATACATGGTACATGGAGGTTTATTATATGATTTTCTTTTTGTGCCTATGTGTTTGGAACGTTCCAAAATCAAAAGCTTAATATTTTTACTTAGTAACTGTGCAAGAGTTAACTTAGCAGGTCTGAAACTGGTATTCTTAGAAAGGCCCTTGACCGGCATCTGGGAACCTGGCTGGTAAACAGTTCCCTACATGGATAGAAAACATTCCCCCACTGAGAAGAGCCACTCGCTGTACCTAGACTGGGAAACCACATGGTTTATGCTGGACACTTGCTTTCCCCCTGGAGTCTGGAATTTTAGTACGTGCTCAGCAGAGTGACCAGCTCCCAGTAAAAACTTGGGTGCCGCATCCCTAATGGGCTTCCCTGCACAGGAGCATCACACACCCATCACTGCCTTTTGGTGCAGGGGGAAGAGTGGGCTCCATGTGACCCCTCCTGGGAGGGAGGATGCAGAAGGAAGTCAGAGCAAAAGAAGCCTGGGTGCCACCTCTGTCTTTTCCCGTTAGGATCCATCTGCATCTCCTGCAACCTGACTGCAGTAAAACTTAGCTGTGAGCATGACTATCTGCTGAGTCCTGTGAGTCCCTCCAGTGAGTCTCCAAACATGGGGGTAGCCTTGGGGACCCCCGACACAGTTTATTTTATTAGTCTTTTTTAAACATTTTTATTGAAATATAATTGATTCACAATGTTAATCTGAAACTGCTATACTCAGAAAGGCCCTTGACTGGCATCTGGGAACTTGGCTGTTTACACTTCAGGTATAAGTAACTATCATTTTAAAATCAGGAGGTTTTACATAAAAGTTGGGGTTTCCGGTTTCTCTTGAAAGAGCACAAAACCTGACAACCCTGGATCTTTGCCAGGAGTTGAACATGGCCTCTCCAATTCTACAGCTCCCACCAAGACAGCCTCACGTGTTTAGTGTTGATACTTTCTGGCTGGCCTCTGAAAGCATTTGAGTTTTACACTCTAGAGTAGAAGGAGGGGGTTTTGACAGGTGCCTCAGAAACACAGGTTCCTGAGGCGTGTTCATTAAAAGGCACTGACTCGCTGTCCATTAAATTTCCTTCAGGCTCCTCGAGTCCAACAGATTCAGCAAATATTTACAAAGAACTTAGAGTTACTAGATTTGTGCTAATAATATTAACAAACAGTGGTAATACTTACCATCTACTTACTCTGTTCCAGGCTTTACCTACATCATGCCTAATACTGATAACACCTGCAAGGTAGATCTTATAATTGCCATTTCCAAGGTCATTTGTTCTGTGACTGCTGGGCGTCTAGACCACATGCAGGCAAAGTCCTAGGCAGTGGAAACCTGGGGGCAAATAAGACAAGGCTCCTGCTTGCATCACCTTACATTTTTATCAGTAAAGACAGACAACAAATTAGTCAACAGATGAATAAATATTGTATGTATCAGGCAATAATAAGTACTGTGAAATAAAATCAAGCCAGAGGAAAGGCCAGAGAAGGAGGGACTTGAAGATGTGTAACCAGAAAGGACTTCTCTGAGGACATAATATTTGAGCAAGTGGCTGAATGAGGTACAAGTGGGAGCTTGCAGGCTTGGGGCTGGGGAATAGCTTCCCAGGATTAGAAAGAGCATGTGCCAAAGTCCTGAAGCAGAAGTGAGCTTGCTTTGTCTGAGTTGTTAGAGCTTGGTGAGCAAGAGGTCAAAAAGGTCAGCAGTACCTGCATTATGAGGGTCGATAGAAGGACCTTTGGTTGTTATGCTGGGTGAGATAGGAAAATCCTGGACTGTTTTAACCAGGATGTAGACCCAGAGGTGGAAATTGAGGGTCAGAGACAATAAATAACATTGCCCATAAATAGCAGAGGCAGATTTCAAACCCATGTCTATCTGATTCCAGATACAGTCCAGGGTCCACGCCTTTGCAAAGGGAATGTTTCTTTCTTTGAAAGCTCTCAGAGAACTGAAAACCCAACAAAACTCTCAGTTTCCCTTTGCTCTGGGACCCACCCTCATAAACTCACAGTTCATGGAAGCTTTCTAGTCTGAGAAAGGGGCAACTGTTACATGTGGCTTCTTGGTCAAGATCAAGTGTAGGTAGATACTGCTTAATGATCATTAAAAATTAGCAACACACTATTAATAATAGCCCAGACACTGAAGCAACTTGTGTCCATTGACAAATGAATGGATAAAGAAGATGTGAGATACATACACACACACACACACACACACACACACACACACACACTGGAATACTACTCAGCCATAAAAAAGAATTAAATAATGCCATTTGCAGCAACATAGATGGACCTAGAGATTATCATACTAAGTGACGTAAGTCAGACAGAGAAAGACAAATATCGTGTGATATCACTTATATGTGGAATCTAAAAAGTAGCGCAAATAAACTTATTTACAAAACAAATAACTCACAGACATATTAAACAATCTTATGGTTACCAAAGGGGAAGGGAGGGATAAATTGGGAGTATGGGATTAACAGATGCACACTACCGTATATAAAATAGATAAGGAACAAGGATTTACTGTATAGCACAGGGAACTATGTTCAATATCTTGCAATAAACTATAATGGAAAAGAATCAAAAATAAAATATAATATATACGTATATATGTGTATAACCAAATCACTTTGCCATACACCTGAAGCTAACACAATATTGTAAATCAACTCTACACCAATTTAAAAAAATGACTAACACAGGAGCGTGTTCACATGAAGTCATTCATGACAACTCATGGGTAAGTACAGTTTTTGTCCATTAAACCCCTTGAAAACCACTGATATTCTTGCTGTTTAAAAGAACTTGAGAAAAAGCCTTAGTTAAGAAAAAGAGAATCATCTTGTAATACAAATGATGACTTCCTATCTCCTTTCTTCCCTGAATTATGGTTTCTGTACATGGGGTTTTCTTAAAGCAGTTATTAACTCAGATGGCTGAGTTAGTAGTGCCAGTACCCCTGCACTGCATCACCGTTACTAAGATCTATAACATTAGACACAGCGTGCTGAAGTTTACGTGTATCACCTCCTCTTGGTGAAGGCTCTACACCCACTGGAACTGGCCCATCAAGTCTAGGGAATGTACACCTCCTCTTTAGAATTCTAACCTTCTCCTCACTGTCATATTAAAATAATCGCCCTGAGACACTGGGACACTGGATTCTTTTAGTTCTATATCTGAATTTTATTTGGCCAAACAGAAGCAGCCTTTAATTCTCAAGAGGACTCCCACAGGAAGAAAACGTAGGTGTGCTCTGAGCCTGCTGATGATCAAAGAGAGAAACCAACTTTTGTGCCAGCAACTCTTGACTATTCAGGGGTGGTTGATCCAATTTGTGGATTAGCTGGGCCTCTTGGCCTTTCCTGATTTCACTGATCATTAGCCCATGGCCCCCCTCGGGCCAGGAAGATAAAAGGAGTGCCAGGCAAAGCGGTCCAGTGGCTTCTTGGCGGGGTCCCGTAAAAGGGGGCAGGGCAGAGAGGCAGTCATAGGCAATGGGGAAAATGAGGTTTAGGGATTATCCGGATTTCAGTGAGCTGGTTTCTCCATAGCTCCCTGGCCCCCCACCTGAGCGCCTAACTCTGGATAATGGATAGTTTACCTTGGATGGGGTGGAGCATAGAAATGGCCCAGTGGATTCTGAAAGTGATATTTCAAGTGCCCTGGGGGGCAGGGCTGTGAAGCTGCCCTTTACAAGGCGATCATCAGAGCATCAGGTTCCTCCCCATTTCAGGGCAGGCATGGGGACATGGGGTTGTTGGCTTTTATACAGGACATTTCTGCACCAGAACAGCACTGCTTTTAACCCTAGAAGGGGGAGCGTTCATCCTCTTACAAAGCACTTTCTAGGATTCCAAAACTTCCCAAGGAGGGTGGGAGAGCAGAGAGAAAGAGGAGGGAGGAAAAAAAGGAGGAGGGAGGAGGAAGAAGAGAAAGAAATAAAGAGAGAAGGATGGAGGTAAGGGAAGAAGGCCTGTGGTGGAGGGGAGGGGTAGGAGAAACTGCAGTCCAGCCTGAAGGGGTTTTGATTCCAAAAGTCCTAGAACAAAACCTTCTCAATGATCAGATCAGACTGAAGAACAAGAGCCATGGGGATTGTAAATCCAGCCCCTCCACAAAGTCGAGCCAGGAAAGAGGGCTAGAGGGATTTGGCAGAAGCAGAGAGGTAGGTCTTCAGAGGCCAGATCTGCCACTTAGCCACTGTGTCTTTGGGTGAGTTACCCTCGAAGCGTCAATTTCCACATGTGAACATTAAGGATAATATGAGTGTAATTCCTTCATACTGCTGGGAGAAAAACTGAGATGCCTAAGTGCAGGTACCAGCCCAATAGGGGACACATGGAAAGCACTGGAGTTCCAGAAGGGGCGTGAGCCTCAGTCCTTGCAGAGATGCCCCCATCCTCAACACTCACATCCTGTTCCTGGCACCTGGGTGTGTGGCCAGCTCCATCACCCCATGGCGTTTCAGCTGTTGATGGTAGGAAGGTATCCAGGACACCACTGGGCTCATTTATGGATTGTCCTAGACCCACAGTCTTGGGACGAGGAGTCTGGTCTGGACATTTGAGATCCAAGTCTTGGATGATACTGGCTTGTTCTGTGATATTGAAAAGTCATATGCTTTCTCTTAAATCTGTGTTGCTTTTCTTTAAATGGGAACAAGAATTCCTCCTGACTCTATGAGGAGTTGAATAGTGTGAACTAAAGAGTGAAAAGTGCCATAAATGAAAGAATGATGCAGGACAGTTAGAAAAAAAAATTTTTTTTAGTTACTCAAAATGACTTCCTATTTTTAGCGAATATTTATAGTCTAACAAAGGAACTCTATGGAGCCAGATGCCCAGAGAGTAACCTCAGGCCTCCCTCCTTGCCCCGAAGACAAGAAATTACAGGCAGTCCTCACAGGACACTCACTAACCCAGCGCCAGCAGCGAGCTCAACTCAGTGCCAGAAGCTGGAGATGCAGAGGTAAAGTCAACACTTTTCTTATCCAGAGGCAGAAGGACCAAGAGCTGCATGAACTTCTCAAACTTCCTGGTCTCAGGCTCCCTTTACATGCTTAAAAATTATAATGTGCTTATGTCTATTTATATTTATCACATCATAAGTTAAAACAAGTATTTAAAACACAAGAACACACAAGCACACGTTTCAACACCCATCAGAGGGATTCCATCCTCACAGGTCATGGAGCTTCTGGAAAATTCCCCCATACACTCGTGGGAGAATGGGAGTGAAAAAGGAAATACAGTTTTAGTATTAGTATGGAAATCGTTTTAACTTCTCAGACCCCCTGGAGGAATTTGGGGGATCTCCAAATTCCCTGGACCACACTGTAAGGGCCACTGCTCTGGGGATGGTGCGGCTCAAATGTGCCTACACACCACCCTGGAATCATGTTAAATTGCAGATTCTGCAATTATACATACATACATATGTATACTTTTCCATTATAATTTATTACGAGACAGTGAATGTATTGGGTTGGCCAAAAAGTTCCTTTGGGCTTTTGCCCAACCCAATAGTTTCCTGAGCGATACAGTAGGTCCTTGTTGGTTATCTATTTTATATATAGTAGTGTTTATATGTTAATCCCAAACTCCTCATTTATCCCTCCTTCGCCTTTCCCCTTTGGTAACGGTGAGATTGTTTTCTATGTCTGTGAGTCTGTTTCTGTTTTGTAAATAAGTTCATTTGTATCATTTTTTTTAGATTCCACAAGGAAGTGATATCATATGATATTTGTCTTTCCCTGTCTGACTTATTTCACTTAATATGATAATCTCTAGGTTCATCCATGTTGCTGTAAATGGCATTATTCCATTCTTTTTTATGACTAATATTCCAATGTATGTATATGCACCACATCTTCTTTATCCATTCTTCTGTTGATGGACCCTTAGGTTTCTTCCATGTCTTGGCTATTGTAAATATTGCTACCACGAACACTGGGATATAAACTGAAGATTCTGATGGAGAGGTCTGAGGTGGAGACCAAGACTCTGCATCGTTGCTGACAAGTCCCAAGGTGACACTGATGCTGCAGCACTTGGACCACACTTTGAGCAGCAAGGCCATACAAATCAGAGGAAGAAAAGTTCACCTTTGACTGAAGTGACCATAAATTGGGTCTTCCAAATTGGGCAATATCATTCCAAATAGTGGGAATGGGTAGGAACGCCATTCCAAGTGAAAGAAATGAAGTAAGTAAGTAAAGGCACAGATGTAGGAAGATGCAAGTTTGGCCAAAACATAGGGTCCATAAAACCTTTAAGTTGCCGAACACTCCACCTCAAGGCCACAGCACTGTGTGTAGCTTCTGGTCCAGGCAGAGAAGCAATGGCCTGGGCATCTCAGTGTAGGAGTGTTAGACCTGCTCCCACCCATCATTATCACCAATACATGTCTCCTGAGCACCAGTGAGAAGCAAGGAACTCCAGTGGACATTGACAGCCTTGCTTTCCCATCATCTAGCCCCATTTCAACTTTCCCTTGAGATCCATCATTTTTCCACACTCAATTTAAGCCGCTTGGGTGGGGCTGACCCAGGAGAAGCACATGATCCACGTCTGGCTCATGAGAGCACAGTCTCCCTCTGGCCACAGTGATTGGTTGAAGAATGGGCACAAGACCCAAGCAGGCCACTGATAGCTCCCCCCAGGCTTCTGCTAGTTTTAGGAAAAGAACATGTGGGGAGACCACCTAGACAGAGATGCCCAAGGAGCCCCAGCCCTTAGTCTTCCCAGCCCAGACTCCAGACGCGTGAGTGAAGATGACCCCAGCCCCAGAACCTTCTGACAACAATCATGTAAGGAACCCCGAGCAAGAAATACCTAGCTAAGCCCAGTCAACCCTCAGATTCATAAGCAAAATGAATGAGTGCTGCTTTAAGCCACAGTTTTTGGTGGTTTATTATATAATAATAGGCAGACAGAACTGGTCTGCTTGGCTTACCTATTAATTCCAGGGCTAAAAACACCGGGAAATGAATCAAAACTCAGGACAAGGAAACCACTGGACAAATAGCAAATTCTCCAACTGTCTTCACTTTGAACCAACATGGTAGTTGTAGGTTTTGTCAACGGGCTCTCAGCCTTGGGTAACTGTCATTTGCTTAAGCAACTGCCATGGGGCCAGTCATGTCAGGCAACTCAAATGCTGTAAATGAAGTCTGAACAGAGACATATCATTACCCTATTTAGAGAGAAGAAAACTGAGGTGTAAAGAGATTAAGCACAGCTGGTAAATGATGGAGCCAAGACTTGAACCCAATGCCCACCTTCCCAGAATTCCAAGCTGTCTGTCCAGTGATTTCTTCTCTTTCCTGGGTACTTTAAACATTCCCCACATTATCAGCACTTTCCACTGTGAGGCAAAACTAGAAAACAATGAGACTCCTTTTCTGTTCAGCATGTCACAGGAGGTCTCATCACACCTGCAGACGCTGCGCTTTCCTATTTTCAGAGGTCTGTGTGTCCCACTCTGACCCATGCATCGTGCTGTTAAACACAGGAATCTGTGTGGTACCGGGAAGAACAGCAAGGCCTTGTGATCAGACACCCTGATTAAAATCCTAGCTTTGCCACTTGCCAGCTGTGGGACTTCCAGGCAGTGACTGCAGCACTCTTTCTGGATCAACATCATCCTCCCTAAAGAGGTACAGAGAGTGCCCCTTGCACAGGCTGGTCATGAGAGTTAAGCCCAATAGTCCAGGCTGCAGGGGGAATAAAGTAAACATCCTACAAAGTTTGGCTGTTTCCATTATGTTATAGAACACTGCTCGCTCACTGATGCTTTACTGGTTTAGTTGGTTTCTTCATCTCGATTGTGAAATCCTCACAGAATGAGACATTTCTAATATTTCTTCAGGGTCCCAAAGCCTGTGGTAGTATATGAGACATGTGTTGGGTGCGTGGTTAACATTGAAACCTGGTAAGTCGACAGCTTGCCTGGTTTAAATCTCAGCCTTTATATTTCACATGGCAAGACCATAGAAGGCCACAAAGACCATGGAAGGCCACACAGGCCAAAAGTGTCCTTTGAGGGCTTCCCTGGTGGCGCAGTGGTTGAGAGTCCGCCTGCCGATGCAGGGGACACGGGTTCGTGCCCCTGTCTGGGAAGATCCCACGTGCCGCGGAGCGGCTGGGCCCATGAGCCATGGCCGCTGAGCCTGTGCGTCCAGAGCCTGTGCTCCGCAATGGGAGAGGCCACAGCAGTGAGAGGCCCGCATACTGCAAAAAAAAAAAAACAAAAAAGTGTCCTTTGACAATATAGATGGTAAAAGCATACAAGAGATGTTGTGCAAGGAGGGGAGACAGTGGGCAACATTTGTATGACTTCCTCAGGCCTTAGAGAACATGGAGTTGGAGTTGACAGACATGGGTTCAAATCCTGACTCAGCCATCAGCAAGCAGGAAGCATTCAGGGAGTCTCCAGCCCTGCTAGTCTCAGCTTTCTGATCTGTAAATTGGGTCTAACAATACCTACAAGGCACTGTGGTGATTAAATGAGACATTTCATGTAAGGCATATGTTGGCATGTGTAGGCTCCATGAAAAGAAATGATTATCATTAGCTGTACCTTTGGGGATAAAATCCCTGGCTTACTCACTTGACATGGCAGTTTTGTGGATCAAGGGAGACTAGGTGGCATGATGCTTTCAAAATATTTATAAAGTTCAATGCAAATGAAGTTATTAAAATCCAGAATAAAGTCTAAATCATCCAATATAAATATCCTTTCTGTTTGCACATGCAAAGCGGAGTACAGAATATAAGGAAGAAAGTGCTGGAGAAGGAGTCGCATCCATTGGTCTGGAGCTGAAAAGGACCTTCGAGATCATTCTACGTACCACATTTTTCAGGTTGGGAAACCAGGCCCAGATAGTGCCACCATGCGGCCGAGCTCACACAACCTGCTTGGCATAACCAGGAAGGGAACTCTGGACCCAAATGCCTAGCCCAGTGCCCTTTCACTATTTTCCATCCGTCTGGCTTGCATTGGCTGCATGATTATCCTGGTATCTGCCCTCTGGAACATTTTGAAGCAAACATTGGATGCAACTGAAAAATAAGTAAATAAATGCAGATCAGTTTTAACACCAGAACATTTATTTCCTCCTGCCGGGGAGTTGCAGAGAATATACCTCTGGGATATCGTTCTCTAACTTCCTTTCTCAGTAATGGTATAAAAATTGAAATGAGTGCTAAAAAAGAATAATGCGTCTTGGGGAAAATATGCTTTCTACAAGCTGCTTCTCTGTCCGCCCCACAAAGACGCTGAGCTCTGAGATCCTGGCTTTAGGTCGCACTGACATTCAGCCTTGAGGCCAAGTGTTTGGCTTTGACAAAGAGAGTTCTTCAATGTTGGAAAAACCTCATCAGTGTCGGTATCTGAGTTCCTCTGTTGTCCTGAAGCTCTCGATATTTTAAACACTCTGTTTGTAATGCTGGATTTAAATGTTATTTTAATTCCTTGCACATAACGAGGCTGCCTTTTTTCCCTGGTCATCCAGGCTTGAAGGTCCCGTCACCTCTGACCTATCTCCCTGTTTCGAGCTCTACATCCGTCCAATTCTTACACAGTCATTTCTTCTTTCCATGCTCATGCCACTGGCCGGCAGCAGCCCTCCCCCCTCATGCCTCCCACAGCCTGCCCACTGGGATCTCAGAGCCCACGTCTTCCCACAATCCCAAACCCTACCTACATCAGCCCTAGATTCACCCCTGGATCTGTCACTTCAGAGCTCCCCTTGTCCACAGGCTCAAGTCCAAAAGTCCCAGCCAGGCAGCAGCTGTCTCCTCTTTCATTCCTGCCTTATCTCCTTCCATCCCTTGAAAAACTAACCGGCTGTTGCCTTGTGATGGCAAAAGCCTGCTGTTCTCTGCATCTTCTGTGTCCTCTCCCACCTCTACTTACCAAAATCTCACTCAGCTTCCAGCTCCTAGGAATCCCAGTGCTACTTCTTCCAGGAAGTCTCTGCTGATTACTCTGGCCAGACATCCCATGTTCCCTTGTCAGAACTGCTCTTCCTGCAGCCTCAGCCCAAGCCACCATGCCCCTGCGCCCATGCCCCCGCACCCATGCCCTTGTTTGTCGAAGTGCCGGGAGAATAAGAGACGTATTCTGTCAGACTTAGGACCACATTCCGTTGTTGACCCCTCACAACGCAAAGCACTTTGTCTTCCACATCCTAGGTGCTCAATAATTATCTTTCGATTGAACAAAAGGGAAAACACACAATAAAAACCCTCACTCTTTAAACTCATTGCCTTCTAAGACACCCAGCAGAATTCAATAGGCTGAGAATTAAATTCACCAATTCCGATTTCTTCTCTGGATATTAATTTGAAAGTTCACTGGCTGCCCTGTGCCTCAGTTTCCCCATCTGTGACCACATGACAAAAACATTTTTTCCTAACCTACTTCATCCAGGCTATTTATTTTCACCCAAAAGGTGGCAATGTCATGCTTGTTTTGTTTTGCGTTCTGTTTTCTTTTTAAACAGGCTTAGTACACAGAGACCTGGAGGGCTCTGTTTGGAAGAGAAAGACCCTGGGCCCATTGCCTGGAGTTCAGTGCCAGCCCACAGAGGCCCTCTCACCAACCAGAAAGGAAACAGCTGTGGTGACAGATGTTGGTGGTGCTGATTATTCCAGGGTTTTTTGCATTCAGATTTCCCAGGCAGTCTCGGTTTTTTGAAGTCAGTCTCCTTTGACGGGTTTCCCCAGGTCTGGGGGTGGAAACAAACCACCCCTTTGCCCCACGCATTGCATTTGTTTCCTCTCTCTACTCCACAAGCACACAGATAAGGGACATCCACCCACCATGAGCGTCCCCGTGCCCACGTGACTTCGTTTTGAACATGAGCAGTGGCCTGGGGGAGAGAAACCTTTTCACTCCTCCTTAGGTCGCTTTGTGTTTTGGTAGGTGTTTGGGTTGGTGGGGGATGGTGTGGGGGTGGGCATGTCTGGCTAACCCTCACCCAAGGCCAGTTTCTCCAAAGATGTGCAAACTTCTGATCCCACTAGGGACTTCAACTGAATACCAAAAAGGGTGTCTTTGTTCCCTTGAAACGGAATATTTACTTTGAGCTGGTAAAATGAATTAATGAAAGGAAATGACACCTTCAGCTTCTGGGGGAGGGGTGGTAAGTGAAATCAGGAAGGAGGGGAGAGGTCCTTCCCTCCCCTCACATAAGGGGGGAGATGGGTAGATGAGGATGGAGGCTGGTGAGGGAGGGTGGATCCCATAGGGTTCTCTTAAACAGCCTCGGCTAGAAAACAGGTTACTCTTTTCTGGGATTAAAAACTGCCTCATAATACTGTAAGGCCCATGTATATGCAAGCAGTTGGCAGTCATTACAGGCCTAAAATAGGAAACCATTCGCTTGATCTTTTGCTTCAATCCTATTAAGGGCCCCCTGGAGCTCCAGAGAGATACCAGCCTGTCATGTCCCTGTTGCTGTGACGACCCCTTCTTTATAGAACAAGAAAGAGAAATGGTAGTGATTGGCAGACCTTGCTTGCCCCCGTATGTAACACAAAGGGCGACAAAATGAAGAGGAAGTGAGGCCCTTCTCCGAGGTCTGCGGCTTCTTAACCCTACACCACCTTCCACCTGGACCAAAGCGACCCCCACGCCAGCCCGCCTCCTCCAAAGGGAAGGCAGACGGGGGGAGGGGGGGACCACCGGCCTAATGTTGAGTGCTGAGGACCAAAGATCACGAGTTAACGTTTTTGTGTAATCGCGAGTAATACCGTAAGGTAAAAAATATATATACATAAAAGCCCGTCTTCTATCAACTTCTTCTGGAAGCGAGGACAGCAGCGGATGAGGTGTTCCCAGCCCAGGGCTAGGCCGGTGACATTGTCAGCCGGGCACTCTTTGCCCTACTTGGGGGGGGGGGGGTGGGGGTGGCGGCTCGGGGGATGGAGGCAGCCCGGGCCTGATAAATCCCACCATATGGTGCCAGACTCCGGCTCGCCGGCCATAAATCACAGCCTTCCTTTTCGGGGTTTCTAGCCCGGTTCCTCCGTCCGATTCCCGCTCAAGTGGAGAAGTGCAAAAGGCCGTCTGCGCCCGTTTTCTCCGCGGCCTGCGCCTGGAGGGGGCGGGCGTCCGGCCCGTGGCCCCGAGACCGCGCGGACAAAGGCCCTGCCTGCTGCCCGGTCCCATCGGGGCCCGCGGTGGCAGAAGGGAAGCCAGCTGACCCCAGAAGCGAAGGCATCGGCGTCCGGCCTGTCCCGCACTATAGGTCCGGGTGCCCGGGCCCGACGCGGCCCGGCCGGGGTCCGGCCCCGTGCGCCCCCGTAGCCCAGGCGCCGGCTCCGCGGCCGCGTCCCGCCGGCACGCTCGCCTCGCTCGGCTCCGCCGCCAGCCCCGGGTCCGCTCGGCCGCTCCCTCCAGCCGCAACCAGTTTGCAGCCTCATCCAGGAAAACTAAACCCAGAACCGTCGCCGAGGCCCCGGGTTGCCCTGAAATGTACACCGATTAGGAGTCCAAGATGATTTCCGTGGGGGGAGAGGGAGAAGCTTTGTGCTCAGTCCTCGTCTCCCTGACTCTCTGATGGGGGAGAGGAGAGAGAAAAGGAAAAGAGAAAAAAAGAAAAAGAAAAGTTTCTTTCGGGGGAAGCAGTGCAATAGGAAATGAAGATCCGCTCTGTAGTTTAGCTGAAAGGAAACGCTGTCTAATCCTGACACGTATCGCATTTAAAATAAAACTCTTTTATCTTCAGGCGTGCCGAGCCCCCCAAACATTGTTCGGACTCCTAGAGGGGGAAGGACGTCATAAAATGAAAATTTGTTTCATTGTGGGTCTCTCTGCCAACAAGAGGCTTTTAAAGGAACGCCAGACAAAGCGGGTGCCAGGAGGGGGCCTTCCCAGGTGAGCCGGAGAAGGGCTCGCAGCTCCCGTCCGGTCCAGGCGAACGCCCGGTTAGAAGTTGGGGAATAAACTCTTCCTCCTCGTAAACCCCCCAGTTTCCTTTCCAAGACCCCGTCCCTCTCCCAAATAAATTACAAGCGACCGTCTTCCTACGCCAAGAGCCCTTGACTTCACAATAAGCACCGAAGATTTTTAAGAAAAGATGTTGAGGTTTGGAAATGGGGAAAGCGGGACGTGGGACACGCCGCTGCCCTGGGTTCAGTGTTGTCGGTTCCTTTTCCGCCAGGCGGGCTAAAGGAAAATATTTTAACTGCATCCGAGAAGCTTGTTTTTAATTCTTTGTTTTCCCCCCACCCTTTTTCTACTTTTTTTTTTTTTCCTTCCGAGAAACAGATCAAGAAAAACTAATTACAAGACACGGCACCGAAGTTAAATGAAAATGTAATCCGGCAATACGGAGAGCAAATTAATTTTTTTAAAAATAGATTTTAGTTAGGAAAAGGAAAATACATTGTTCTCCCTGGTAACATTTGTTAAAACTAGACTCGATTTGGGGCTGAAAAATCAGTACTAACCCAGAACTCTGAGGTCATTCTCTGAATACGTTGTCTTTAGAAATTCTAATTTGCAAATGTTCAAGCTTTCTTTTGGGTCTTTGTTTTGGTTTCTATATGGAAAGGTTTGGGGGTTTTTTGTTTTGTTTGTTTTGATTCAAAATACTCCCTTTCTGTTTAGAGCGAGTGGTCTTGGAAGCTGGGAGATTTAGGAAAGGATTTTTTGAAAGTGCCCCAATTGATATTTTACTGAAATAAAAAAAAAAAAATTTTCCCTTCCAGGTGGATGTCACATCTCTAAAAATGCTCTTGACTACTGGAAAAGTGGGCACCAGCCGTACATCTGATAAGTTGTTCTAAACTAGGGCTGGCTTCCAGCGGCTCCCCTCGCACCAAATGAGGAGGGTTTTATTATTTCTGCCGTCAGTGATGGATTTTTTGTTTTCATTTTTGTTTTTGTGTGTTTGTTAAACACTCTTTTTGTGTTTTCTTCATCCTATGTTATCTTCCCAGGGGAAAGTTTAATTTTCATTTCAAAAATGCACAAGCTGCCACACAAAGAGGAAATCACAGTGCTTCTTCCTAAAGATATTTTTAAATGTCCAAATATTAAAATACGATAAGGAATATTTTCAAACGGAATGAAATGTATGCCCGACTTCTTGGCTGTTTGTTAGAATCTCCTACACGTTTCCTTCATGTAGTGTTTGTCTGAAGCCATTACAAACTCCATCTTGTTAATTTTCTTACATTAAGATATTAAAAATTATCTTCCACAAATCTTCATCCCATGTTTGTTTTGTTTTGTTTTGTAGTTTGACTCACATCAAACTGAGTTTGGCAACAAATTAGTTGACAGACGTTATACGAGTTATTTGGGTTTTTTTAAGGATGAAATTTTAAGCCTGTTTAATTTATTATTAAATATGGGACTCCCCACTCCCCCACCCCCCCGTTTTACTGTACTTGTGCAGAGCAGGGCTGTAAAAGAAAAGAAAGCCACGTCCTCCTTTACTGTATTGGCAGTGAATCTGCGCCACCTTCTGGTAGGTTAGAGAAAGACGAAAACACTGCTGCTTCCATAAAAGAATTCTTTTATTCCCCCTGCTTCTGTGAACATTGTCCTTTTTGTATCTGGACTCACAGCACCAGTGAGCTTCTGTGAGAGTTCGCAGCAGATCTCCTACAGACTGATTTTATAAAGATTCTTTGAACCAGGAAACCATTTCTTTATCACGTTCTTAAAAGAGCTCACAAATTCCCTTACTGGCCCCTGCATGTTAATTTACTGAAATGCCTGGCAGGGAAGTAAAGGATGGCTATAGAAGAGTCCTATTCTATTTTGGCTTTCCGCAGTAGAGTGCTTGAAAACAAATCGGAGGCTATAACTGTAACAGCAGAGAAACAAACGCTTCTCTTTCTTGGGTTCATAAGACCCTCATTACCCACAATTAATCATAATGACATGCCGTATTCAGGCTTCTTGCTGGGGTCTGGCGAGGAGCACACAGATGTGGCTTTTGCTGTTGATTTCAATCCCTTCTGCAATATGGATTTCAGAATAAAAAGCTTGTTAGTACACATTACCAGCTCCCGGGGTCTGCTCTTTCTCTCAAAAGTGCTGGTCAGCCCTAGCGTGCCAAGGGTTTTGTGGCCTTCATATAGGGAGCATTTTGTTCATGGCCTTCCTGCCTGGTGAAAATGGCCACGCAGTCAAAGGTTGATACTCTTTCCTCAAATCTAAGCTATATTTTTGAAAAGAGAATGTCTGTTCAATTCTATGCATATGTGTATATCTGTGTGTTATATCCATCTTCTCATGTAAGAGTCTCTTATTCAAAAAGAAAATGGACTTTATGATGAGCTTTAAAGAGTGTTGAGAAAATTAAGACCCTATTCCAGTAGGGAAGAGCTGAAATGTTTTGCCTGCATAACTGAGTTCATAGAGAGAGAGCTGTGCAATTGGATGAAATTAGCGAAATCATTGGTGAATGGTTCATCTTATGTTAATCTGTAAGTATTCCCGAGCCCCTGGCATGTGCCAGGTCTGTGAGCTGAAACAGCCGTGGCTGGCTGTCACAGGCTAGTTACCCAGCAGGTAATATTGTCTTCACCTGGATTAGCAGGGGCTTTCCTGCAAAACTGTGCTTGAGGCGTCTACCCAGATAAGGCTGTTTTGTTATTTGCACAGCATTAAGACAACCCCATCAAGGAAGACCAAAAATTTTTTTGTCATCAGCATAATATCTTTATTACAAAGTTAACAAGTTTTCAAAGAAGGTATACAGAGAAAACTACAAACTTTCTTGAGGGATATTCCAAAATAGGATTGTTGTAGGGAAAATATGCTATCCATTTGTCAAAAAGGTTTAGCAAAAAATAAATTGCATATTGCTAAAGATTTATATGCAAAGATTAAATCAAAAAAATAAAATGAGAAAAAGACACAAACAGCTATCTTACAGCAGAGGAAACACACGAGCCAATGAATACAAGCAATTACATAATGAGATACCATTTTATATCCAATACCCATCCTGATGCTATATTATAGATACCATAACACTATTCATGCGACAAAATGTTTAAAAGTCTAGTGATACCAAGTGCTGGAGAAGATGTAGTTTCACAATCTTTTAAACAATACTTCTTGAAGGAAAAGATATATAACCACATTGGAAAACATTTTGGCACATCATACATATAACTCAACAATTCTACTTCTTCGTGTATATCCAACAGAAACCTTTTAACCTGTACACTAGGGAAAAAAAATATAAAAGTGGAAGGCAGACAGCAAAAGCAAGAAGAACTACAATCCTGCAGACTGTGGAACAAAACTCATATTCACAGAAAGATAGACAAGATGAAAAGGCAGAGGGCTATGTACCAGATGAAGGAACAAGTTAAAACCCAAGAAAAACAACTAAATGAAATGGAGATAGGCAATCTTCCAGAAAAAGGATTCAGAAAAATGACACTGAAGATGATCCAAGACCTTGGAAAAAGAATGGAGGAAAGACCAGAAGATGCAAGAAATGTTTAACAAAGATCTAGAAGAATTAAAGAACAAAAAACCAGAGATGAACGATGCAATAACTGAAATGAAAAATACACTAGAAGGAATCAATAGCAGAATAACTGAGGCAGAAGAACAGATAAGTGACCTGGAAGACAGAACGGGGGAATTCACTGCTATGAAACAGAATAAAGAAAAAAGACTGAAAAGAAATGAAGACAGCCTAAGAGACCTCTGGGACAACATTAAATGGAACAACATTTGCATTATAGGGCTCCCAGGAGAAGAAGACAGAGAGAGGGGACCTGAAAAAATATTTGAGAAGATTACAGTAAAAAACTTCCCTAACATGGAAAAGAAAATAGCCACCCAAGTCCAGGAAGTGCAGAGAGTCCCATACAGGATAAACCCAAGGAGAAACACACCAAGACACATAGTAATGAAATTGGCAAAAATTAAAGACAAAGAAAAATTATTGAAAGCAGCAAGGGAAAAACGACAAATAACATACAAGGGAACTCCCATAATGTTAACAGCTGATTTCTCAGGAGAAACTCTACAAGCCAGAAGGGAGTGGCATGATATACTTAAAGTGATGAAAGGGAAGAATGTACAACCAAGATTAATCTACCCAGCAAGGATCTCATTCAGCTTCAATGGAGAAATCAAAAGTTTTACAGACAAGCAAAAGCTAAGAGAACTCAGCACCACCAAACCAGCTCTACAACAAATGCTAAAGGAACTTCTCTAAGTGGGAAACACAAGAGAAGAAAAGGATCTACGAAAACAAACCCAAAACAATTAAGAAAATGGTTATAGGAACATACATGTCGTAATTACCTTAAACATGAATGGATCAAATGCTCCAACCAAAAGACACAGGCTTGCTGAATGGATACAAAAACAAGACCCATATATATGCTGTCTAAAAGAAACCCACTTCAGACCTAGGGACACATACAGACTGAAAGTGAGGAGATGGAAAAAGATATTCCATGCAAATGGAAATCAAAAGAAAGCTGGAGTAGCAATACTCATATCAGATAAAATAGAATACTCATATCAGATAAAATAGACTTTAAAATAAAGAATGTTACAAGAGACAAAGAAGGAGACTACATAATGATCAAGGGATCAATCCAAGAGGAAGTTATAACAATTATAAATATATATGCACCCAACATAGGAGCACCTCAATACATAAGGAAACTGCTAACAGCTATAAAAAGAAGAAATTGACAGTAACACAATAATAGTGGGGGACTTTAATACCTCACTTACACCAATGGACAGATCATCTAAACAGAAAATTAATAAGGGAACACAAGCTTTAAATGACACAATAGACTGGATAGATTTAATTGATATTTATAGGACATTCCATCCAAAAACAGCAGAGTACACTTTCTTCTCAAGTGCGCACAGAACACTCTCCAGGATAGATCCCATTTTGGGTCACAAATCAAGCCTCAGTAAACTTAAGAAAATTGAAATCATATCAAGCATCTTTTCTGACAACAACGTTATGAGACTAGAAATCAATTACAGGGGGAAAAAACGTAAGAAACTCAAACACATAGAAGCTGAACAATACGTTACTAAGTAGCCAAAAGATCACTGAAGAAATCAAAGAGGAAATCAAAAAATATCAAGAGACAAATGACAACGAAAACACGATGATCCAAAACCTATGGGATGTAGCAAAAGCAGTTCTAAGAGGGAAGTTTATAGCTATACAAGCCTACCTCAAGAAACAAGAAAAATCTCAAATAAACAATCTAACCTTACACCTAAAAAAACTAGAGAAAGAAGAACAAACAAAACCCAAAGTTAGCAGAAGGAAAGAAATCATAAAGATCAGAGCAGAAATAAATGAAATAGAAACAAAGAAAAAAATAGCAAAGAGCAATAAAACTAAAACCTGGTTCTTTGAGAAGATAAACAAAATTGATAAGCCATTAGCCATACTCATCAAGAAAAACAGGGAGAGGACTCAAACCAATAAAATTAGAAATGAAAAAAGAGAAGTTACAACAGACACCACAGAAATACAAAGAATCCTAAGAGACTACTACAAGCAACTCTATGCCAATAAAATGGACAACTGGGAAGAAATGGACAAATTCTTAGAAAGGTATAAGCTTCCAACACTGAACCAGGAAGAAATAGAAAATATGAACAGACCAATCACAAGTAATGAAATTGAAACTTTGCTTAAAAATCTTCCAACAAACAAATGTCCAGGACCAGATGGCTTCACAGGTGAATTCTATCAAACATTTAGAGAAGAGCTAACACCCATCCTTCTCAAATTCTTCCAAAAAATTGCAGGGGAAGGAAAACTCCCAAACTCATTCTGTGAGGCCACCATCACCGTGATACCAAAATGAAAGATACTACAAAAAAAGAAAATTACAGACCAATATCACTGATGAATATAGATGCAAAAATCCTCAACAAAATACTAGCAAACAGAAAACAACAGCACATTAGAAGGATCACACAGCATGATCAAGTGGGATTTATCCCAGAGATGCAAGGATTCTTCAATATATGTGAATCAGTGTGATATATCATATTAACAAATTGAAGAATAAAAAGCATATGATCATCTCAATAGATGCAGAAAAAGCTTTTGACAAAATTCAACACCCGTTTATGATAAAAACTCTCCAGAAAGTGGGCATAGAGGGAACCTACTTCAACATAATAAAGGCCATATACAACAAAACCCACAGAGAACATTATTTTCAATGGTGAAAAACTGAAAGCATATCCCCTAAGATCAGGAACAAGACAAGGATGTCCACTCTCACTGCTATTATTCAACATAGTTTTGGAAGTCCTAACCATGGCCATCAGAGAAGAAAAAGAAATAAAAGGAATACAAATTGGAAAAGAAGAAGTAAAACTGTCACTGTTTGCAGATGGCATGATACTTTACATAGAGAATCCTAAAGATGCCACCAGAAAACTACTAGAGCTAACCAATGAATTTGGTAAAGCTGCAGGATACAAAATTAATGCACAGAAATCTCTTGCATTCCTATACACAGATGATGAAAAATCTGAAAAAGAAATTAAGGAAACACTCCCAGTTAACATTGCAACAAAAAGAATAAAAAACCTAGGAATAAACCTACCTAGGGAGATAAAAAACCTGTATGCAGAAAACTATAAGACACTGATGAAAGAAATTAAAGATGACACCAACAGATGGAGAGATATACCAACTTCTTGGATTGAAAGAATCAATGTTGTGAAAATGACTATATTACCCAAAGCAATCTACAGACTCAATGCAATGCCTATCAAATTACCAATGGCATTTTTTACAGAACTAGAACAAAAATCTTAAAATTTGTATGGAGACACAAAAGACCCAAATAGCCAAAGCAGTACTGAGGGAAAAAAAGGAGCTGGAGGAATCAGACTTCCTGACTTCAGACTACACTACAAAGCTATAGTAATCAAGACAATATGGTACTGGCACAAAAACATAAATATAAATCAATGGAACAGGACAGAAAGCCCAGAGATAAACCCACGCACCTATGGTCAACTAATCTATGACAAAGGAGGCAAGGATATACAATGGAGAAAAGACAGTCTCTTCTTCCCAGTGGTGCTGGGAAATCTGGACAGCTACATGTAAAAGAATGAAATTAGAACACTCCCTAACACCATACACAAAAATAAACTCAAAATGGATTAGAGACCTAAATTTAATATCGGGCACTATAAAACTCTTAGAGGAAAGCATAGGAAGAGCACTCATTGACAAAAATCACAGCAAGATCTTTTTTGATCCACCTCCTAGAGTAATGGAAATAAAAACAAAAATAAACAAATGGGACCTAATGAAACTTAAAAGCTTTTGCACAGCAAAGGAAACTTCAAACAAGACGAAAAGACAACCCTCAGAATGGGAGAAAATATTTGCAAAGGAATCATCGGACAAAGGATTAATCTCCAAAATATGTAAACAGCTCATGCAGCTCAATATTAAAACAACAAACAACCCAATCCAAAAATGGGCAGAAGACCTAAATAGACATTTCTCAAATGAAGACATACAGATGGTCAAGAAGCACATGAAAAGCTGCTCAACATCACTAATTTTTAGAGAAATGAAAATCAAAACTACAATGAGGTATCACCTCACACCAGTTAGAATGGGCATCATCAGAAAATCTACAAACAACAAATGCTGGAGAGGGTGTGGAGGAAAGGGAACACTCTTGCACTGTTGGTGTGAATGTAAATTGATACAACCACTATGGAGAACAGTATGGAAGTTCCTTAAAAATCTAAAAATAGAACTACCATATGACCCAGCAATCCCACCACTGAGCATATACTCAGAGAAAACCGTAATTCAAAAAGACACATGCCCCCCAATGTTCACTGCAGCACTATTTACAATAGCCAGGTCATGGAAGCAGCCTAAATGACCATCGACAGACGAATGGATAAAGAAGATGTAGTACATATATACAATGGAATATTACTCAGCCATAAAAAGGAATGAACTTGGGTCATTTGTAGAGACATGGATGCATCTAGAGACTGTCATACAGAGTGAAGTAAGTCAGAAAGAGAAAAACAAATATCGTATATTAACACATATATGTGGAACCTAGTAAATGGTACAAATGAACTGGTTTTCAGAGCAGGGATTGAGACACAGAAGTATAGAACAAACATATGGACACCAATGGGGGACAGTGGCAGGGGGATGGGGTGGTGGTGTGATGTATTGGGAGATTGGGATTGACATGTATACACTGATGTGTATAAAATGGATGACTAATAAAAATAAATAAATAAAAAGTAAACATTAAAAAAACTGACAAAAAAATACATACGTGTATTCAGAACACCACTAGGCATAATAGTGGTGTAAATGTTTATAAATGGAGGAGTGTAGGAAAAACACAGTGGTGTAGGAACACAACTGAGTGTGTACAGCCGTCAAAGTGTTTACGGGGAGACAGAGTTACAATGATCAATTTGAGCAGGGTAATATTAAAAGAGAAAAAAATAGTGCCAGAAGATTACATGTGGAATAATACTCTTTTTTATTAGAATTAAAACAATTCAAATACAATATATATGTCTTCCGAAGTCATGTAGATAGGATGAAGTTACGAAAAAGGAAAGGCTCAGCACAGACTTCTAGGTTTTCTAAAGCAGAAGGAGGAAGGAGGATAGAGTGAAGGCAGATCACAAAGAAGAATGTAAATTATTTCAATATTCTAGTTATAATATTGTGTGGTGGGCTCATGGGTGCTTCTTACAGTCTTAAAATCAAAGGAATGAATGCATATTAGAGGATCATGCACTCAGCCATGATAAGAGTGTATCATGAACAAGCAATTATTTTCACTCAAGGTTCAATAAAAATTAAAGAAAATAAAACAGGAAAAAATAAAGGTGTTTGTACAATTTTCTTATGAGAAAAGTGTTTCCAGACATAACACTGACACCAAAATCCATAAAGAAATTACTGGTAAATATGACTACCTTTTAAAATTTTGTATAAGGAAACAAACAAATTCATAGAAAAGAAATTAGATTTGTGGTTACCAGAGGTGGGGATAGGGAAAAGGGAATTGGACGAAGGTGGTCAAAAGGCATAAACTTCCAGTTAGATAAGTACTAGGGATGTAATGTACAACATGAGAAATCTAATTAACACTGCTGAATGTTATACATGAAAGTTAAGAGAGTAAATCTCAAGAATTCTCATCACAAGAATTTTTCCTTTAATCTTGTATCTATATGAGATGATAGATGTTCACTAAACTTACTGTGGTAATCACTTCATGATGTATATAAATCAAATCATTGTGCTATATATCTTAAACTTAGTGCTATAGTTAATTATATCTCAATAAAACCGGAAGAAAAAAACACAAAAAGAAACATAATTTAGTGTTAAAAGCTGAACAAGTTAGTAAAGATATTTCACCACATATGAAAATGAGTTAATAACCTTACTATATGAAAATTCCTTCAAAGCAACAAAAAAATATCCAAATTGAGAAAAGGACAAGGGATATAAACAGTCAAAACACAGAAGAATATATACAAATGGCCAATAAATTCACGAAAAATGTGTTCCAGATCATTAGTAATCTAAGAAATGCAAATTAAAATAACAATGAAATATGGCAAAGATGGATGTGGTTGGTAATGCCTGATTCTGGCTTCTCGTACAGGCAGGTGTAAATCGTTGCATCGTTTGTGGATTCCAGACATCATAATCAAAATGGCAACTAACATTTATTGAGCCTTTATTATGTGCCAAACATTCTATCAAGTGCTTCCCATGTGTTTAATTCCCACAACCATCCCAGAAGATAGGTACTATTATTATCCACATTTTTTTTTTTTTTTTTTGCTGTACGCGGACCTCTCACTGCTGTGGCCTCTCCTGTCGCGGAGCACAGGCTCTGGACACGCAGTCTCAGCGGCCATGGCTCACGGGCCCAGCCGCTCCGTAGCACGCAGGATCCTCCCGGACCAGGGCACGAACCCGTGTCCCCTGAACCGGCAGGCAGACTCTCAACCACTGCGCCACCAGGAAAGCCCTATCCACATTTTTTTAAATGAAAAAATCTTGAAATGTGTATCAAAAGTCTTTAAAATGTGCTTAGTGTGCTGTATTAGCAACCTCCTAAGCTTAAATCGCTCAAGATTGAAATAGAGAGGACTGGTCTCTTTTTAACATTTTTTTTTTTTCTGTTCACATCTTGAATACTCACATAAGTTCAGTGCTTCCCATTATTGAATCTTTCTATACTTTGGATGCAATGAGGTTCTGAAGGTGTGAAAGAAAAGACATAGCCTTTGACCAGCAATTCCTTTCTAGGAATATACTATAAGAAAATGCATAAAGATAAGTGCTAAAATTTAGCTGCAAGGGAATTCATACCAGTGCTTTCTGAAATAAGAAAATTATAATAACCTGAATGCAAGACACTAAGAAATTGGCTGAATAAATTGCAGTATATTCATAGGTTGCAATATTCTGCAGTTTTTTTAACCTATCAAATTGTTTTTAATTAAACTGTTTTATTTTGAGATAATTGTAGATTCACAAGAAGTTGTAAAAAGTAATACAGAGACAACCCATACACCCTTTATCCAGTTTCTCTCCATGGCACATCTTGCAAAACTGTAGAACAATATCGCAAGACAGAACATTTCCAACACCACGAGGATGTTCATGTTGCCCTTTGACAGCCACACCTGCTACCCTCCCACACTTTTTCCTCTTTAACCTTTGGCAACCACTAACCACTCCATTTCTGTAATTTTGTCATTTCAAGAATGTTATATAAATGGAATAATACAGTATACAAGCTATTGGGCTTTACTGGCTTTTTTTTCACTCAGCTTAATACTCTGGAGGTTCATCTAAGCTGTTGCATGTATCAGGAGTTTGTTCCTTTTTATTGCTGAATAGTATTCAATGGTACAGATGTACCACAATTTATTTACCCACTCACCCACTGAAGGACAGCTGGGTCGTAACCAGTTAGGGGCTATTAGAAGTAAAGCTGCTATAAATCATTCTTCTACGGGATTTTGTATGAATATATAAGTCTTCATTTCTCTGGAATAAATGCCCAGGAGTGAATTGTTGGACTATATGGTAGTTTCACGTTTAGTTTTTAAAGAACTGCCACCCTGTTTTCCAAAGTGTCTCTACCATTTTATGTTCCCACCAGCAATGGACTTCCGATAGGAGTATAGTGATACGTCATTGTAGTTTTTTGTTTTTTTGTTTTTTTTTGTGGTACGCGGGCCTCTCACTGGTGTGGCCTCTCCCGTTGCGGAGCACAGGCTCCGGACACACAGGTTCAGCGGCCATGGCTCACGGGCCCAGCCGCACCGCGGCATGTGGGATCGTCCCGGACCGGGACACGAACCCGTGTCCCCTGCATCGGCAGGCGGACTCTCAACCACTGTGCCACCAGGGGAGCCCCCGACATTGTAGTTTTAATTTGCATTCCCCAATGGCTAATTTAGATCTTGAATATATATTATTTAACTTTAAAGAGTCTTTATTTTTTAGAGCATTTTAGGTTCACAGAAAAATTGAGAAGAAAGTACAGAATTTCTATATGCCCCCTGCCCCCAGGCATACAGCATCTTACACCAGAATGGTACATTCGTTACAATCTATAGACCTACATTGGCACATCACCACCTAAAGCCCATAGTTCACATTACATGATTTACACCCAAAGCCCATAGATCATGCTTAGTATTGTACATTCTATGGGTTTTGACAAGTATATAATGACATGTAGCCACCATTACAGTATCATACAGAATAGTTTCACTGCCCTAAACATTCTCTGTGCTCTGCCTATTCTCCCTCTCCCCACTAAGTCCTGGAAAACATGGATCTTTTGACCATCTCCATAGTTTTGCATTTTCCAGGTCATTGAGTTGGAATCATACAGTATATAGCCTTTGCAGATTGGCTTCTTTCACTTCGCAACATGCATTTCAGGTTCCTCCAGATCTTTTCATGGCTTAATAGCTCTTTTCTTAAAGCACTGAATATTATTCTATTGTCTGGATATATCACAGTTTATTTATCCATCCACCTACTGAAGGACATCCTGGTTGCTTCCAATTTTGGGCAATTAGAATAAAGCTGCTATAAACATATGTGTTCAGGCTTTCTTATGGAATAAATTTTCAACTCCTTTGGGTAAACACCGAGGAGCTTGATTACTGAATCATATATTAAGAGTATGTTTAGTCTTGTAAGAAACTGGCAAACTGTCTTCCAAAGTAGCTGTACCATTTTGCATTCCCACCAGCAATGAGAGTTCTTGTTGCTCCACATCTTCACCAGCATTTGATGTTGTCAGTGTTTTAGATTTTGGCTGTTCTAATCGGTGTGAAGGGGTATCTCACTGTTGTTTTAAATTGCATTTCCTCAATGACATAGGATGTGGAGCAACTTTTTATATATTTATTTGCCATCTGTATATTTTCTTTGGTGAGATGCCTTTTCAGGTCTTTTGCCCATTTTCTAATTGGATTATTTGTTTTTACTGTTGAGTTTTGAGAATCCTTTATATATCCTACATACTTTTGGATTTGTGGTTTGCAAATATTTTCTCTTACTCTGTAGCCTGTCTTTTAATTCTCTTAAGATCTTTCAGAGAACAGAAGTTTTAAATTTTGATGAAGTACAATTTACCTATTTTTTCAGGTATCATGCTTTTGATGTCAAGTCTAAGAACACTTTGCCTAACCATAGATCCAGAAGAATCTGTCCTGCTTCTTTAAAAAAGCTTACTACTCCATTTCCCCAAAAGTAGAAGAGCTCTGCAGTCCTTTCAAATAATATAAGAATGTAATTACTGATGGAAATTTCCTCATAATATGTTGTTGAGTCAATTAAAAAGCAAGTTGAAAACATGATCTTTATATTTTTACAAATAGAATATGTATGCAAAAGTCTAGCAGAGTGTCTCAATTTGTTATCAATGATTTACCTCCAGATGTAGGTATCATCACTGAGTTTTTCTTTTTATTTATCTGATTTTTAACATGATAATTACTTAAATTGATAAAGAATTTGAAAGCATAAATAGGAATTTTGAGGCATTTGAAGGTATTAGGAATAATTATTATAATATTAGCTACTATTAATTGAGCAGCAGCTCTTATGTGTCAGATAAAACACTAGGTGCTTTACATGCACTATCATACTTAATCCTGACCTCTATGAGGTAGGCTTTACCTGCACCCATCTTACAGGTCAGGAGACAGGTTCAGAGAGGTTAAGTCACTTGTTTGTGTTTACAAAGCTAGTAAGAGCTAGGATGCTAACTTAGGATTAACCAGTTTCCTACCACTTCAAAAAAATCATTGACATATTTGTCATGCTTTATGGTTTACAAAGCACTTTTCACATGTGTTCCCATTTAATCTTTTCTTTTTAATTTTATTGAAGTATAGTTGATTTACAATGTTGTGTTAATTTCTTCTGTACAGCAAAGTGACTCAGTGATACATATATTTATACATTCTTTGTCTTATTATTTTCCATTATGGTTTGTTACAGGATACTGAATATAGTTCCCTGTGTTATACAGTAGGGCCTTGTTGTTTATCCATCCTATATATAATAGTTTGTCTCTGCTAATCACAGACTCCCATTCCTTTCCTCCCCTACCCCCCCTCAATGGAATATTACTCAGCCATCAAAAAGAATGAAATAATGCCATATGCAGCAATGTGGTTGGACCTAGAGATTATCATACTAATCGAAGTAAGTCAGAAAGAGAAAGACAGCTACCATATGATATGACTTATATGTGGAATCTAAAATATGACACAAATGAACATATCTACAAAACAAAAACAGACTTACATTTAATCTTTTCAGTAACCCAGAGGTGAAGTTGAAAAGGGCACTGAAGCTTGACTTTGCAAGATTTGATTTTAGTCTGTGCCCTCCATGAGATGTGAGATGTCACAAAATGAGAATTTGAACCAGATAGTGTCTCTCCAACTTATTTTGCCCAACTCTGTTTGGGGATGCCCTCTGGAAACTTTCCATCCAAAAGGCTATACACAGGGACTTGGACAACCTGTGGCCCCTCCCTGAGTGAAGACAAAGCAAACTCAGCAGATAGATATAGAAAACATCCTCCAAGGATCACTGGATAGCTATCAGGGGGAAGAGAGGGGTCTGGGGTCTGGGATCCCTCCCCACCTATGAGTGAAAACATGTCACTCAGGATTCAGATTCAGCCATGAGCCCCCTTCCTCTCCATTTTTCCCTATCCCAAGCTTCAGCAGGAGAAATTCTGCAAAGTCAGTCTTAAAAGGAAGAACTGGAATAAGTACATACATCTTTGGAAGTAGTCAAGTTGGTCTTCTGAGTTCTCCCACTTCCTTTTTTTTTACCCACTCACTTTTTTTTTTTTGCGGTACGCTGGCCTCTCACTGTTGTGGCCTCTCCCATTGCGGAGCACAGGCTCCAGATGCACAGGCTCAGCGGCCATGGCTCACGGGCCCAGCCTCTCTGCAGCATGTGGGATCTTTCCGGACCGGGGCACGAACCCGCGTCCCCTGCATCGGCAGGCGAACTCTCAACCACTGCGCCACGAGGGAAGACCTAACCACTCACTTTTGTATCCCCTTTTGCCTCACTGATTAGACTCAGGCAGGCTTTTGATTGTCTGGCGTCCTCTCCCTACTCTGCCTCCCCACCCAGAACCTAAGACAGATTTCTTTCCCCTTCCTGAGCTTGTCTTCGCACAGGCCATTTGGTCTCCACCCATGTTTTGTTTGTCTTACATGGTCTTCGTTAAATAGTTGGGCTTTAGTAGGGTAGCTAGTTTAATATCAACTAGTTGAACTGACAACATTTGAAAATCAAAAGATTTCAAAGAACTCAGTTTCCGGACTCTTTTAAAAAGTTGGAAAATCTGGCAATATTGGGCCACATTGCTCCATAGACCAACAGGCTAGAGCTGAGTCTAATTTTAATGGGGACACATTTTCTCCAGTTTATGACTAGTTACAGTTCACTGATTACATTCCCTACCAAACAGTATGATTTTGAGTACCCTGCTATAACTTATTCTCCCTCTATTCCCTGCCTCTATAAAGCACCATTTCTTTTTCAGACTGACCCCAGGTCTTCAGAGGTAAGCAATCTGATTAAACGTACTGACACTACAGAAACTTGCTATTGAACTGTGCTCCCCAGACGAGCAGCGTGAGCATTACCTGGAAGCCTGCTATAAATGCAGAATTCCAGGATCCACCCCAGACTTACTTAATCAGAATTTGCATTTTTGAAAACATCCCTGGGTCATTCAACAGCACATTGAAGTTTAAGATGTGTTGCTATAGAGTAATTGTCCCATGGTGCCCTTTGCCCATCCATCTCACCCAGGAGTTATGGATTAAAGACCTAAATTTAAGACCAGACACTATAAAACTCTTAGAGGAAAACATAGGAAGAACACTCTTTGATATAAATCACAGTAAGATCTCTTTTGACCCACCTGCTAAAGTAATGGAAATAAAAACAAAAATAAACAAATGGGACCTAATGAAACCTAAAAGCTTCTGCACAGCAAAGGAAACCATAAACAAGACAAAAAGACAATGCTCAGAATGACAGAAAATATTTGCAAACAAATCAATTGACAAAAAATTAATCTCCAAAATATACGAACAGCTCATGTTGCTTAATATCAAAAAAACAAAAGACCCAATCAAAAAATGGGCAGAAGGCCTAAACAGACATTTCTCCAAAGAAGACATGCAGATGGACAAGATGCACATGAAAAGCTGCTCAACATTACTAATTATTAGAGAAATGCAAATCAAAACTACAATGAGGTATCGCCTCACACCAGTCAGAATGGCAATCATCAAAAAAATCTACAAACAGTAAATGCTGGAGAGGGTGTGGAGAAAAGGGAACCCTCCCACTCTGCTGGTAGGAATGTAAATTGGTGCAGCCACTATGGAGAACAGTATGGAGGTTCCTTAAAAAATTAAAAATAGAATTAGCGTATGATTCAGCAATCCCACTACTGGGCGTATATCCAGAGAAAACCATAACTCACAAAGACGCAGGCACCCCAATGTTCACTGCAGCACTATTTACAATAGCCAGGTCATAGAAGCAACCTAAATGCCCATCGACAGATGAATGGATAAAGAAGATGTGGTAATATATACAACGGAATATTATTAAGCCATAAAAAGGAACGAAATGGGGTCATTTGTAGGGACGTGGATGGACCTAGAGACTGTCATACAGAGTGAAGTTAAGTCAGAAAGAGAAAAACAAATATCATATATTAACGCATGTATGTGGAATCTAGAAAAGTGGTATAGATGAACCTGTTTGCAAGGCAGAAATAGAGACACAGACATAGAGAACAAATGTATGGATACCAAGGGGAAAGAGGGGGCAGGATGAATTGGGAGATGGGGATTGACATATACACATTAATATGTATAAAATAGATAACTAATGAGAACCTGCTATATAGCACAGGGAACTCCACTTCGCTGTACAGTAGAAACTAACATAACATTGTAAAACAACTCTAGCCCAATAAAAATAAAACAAAATAAAGAGAAATGTTCATAAAACTGATCAATGAGATTTTAATGTGAATAAGTGAAACTGAAGATATTTCATAGATTTTAAGAGAGTTATTTTCAGATTCACACTCTTTTAGATCTAGAAGATCTAAATTCTCTTATTTTGTGGCTAAATCTTGGAAGCTGAGATGGGGGAACTCTCTTGTCCAAAATCAAAAGCTAGTGGGCCAGCTAAGAGGAAAAGAGAGAGCAGGCTTCTTCACAATGTTGCCAGAGGGAGAGGAATGACATGGTCCCTGGGTTGTGATCTCATATTATTTTGGAGGATTTCCAAGCAGCTTGGATTTGCCTTGGTCCTGCTTCATCTAGAGCAGTGATTCTCAGCCTAAGTGTGTAGAAGAATCACTTGAAGGGCTTGGCAGACAGATCGCTGGACCACGTGCCCATGTATGTGGATACCCCAGGCCTCACGTTAGTTCCGTCTGCGCTTCCCATAATCAACTCAGCCAAGGCTCAAGGCCTGGAGGTGAATATCTGGGTGGCACAGTCTACCCTTGGAAGGATGATTTAGAAAAGAGGGCCATGCAGGTCTTGAATGAAGGCTTAGAGCCATTCAAGAAGGGAATCTCTGGGTCTGAGCACCTAGAGTATGGTCAAGAAGATGGGTGGCATGGCCTCTACATGGTCTAAGGACCCCCAAAGACTCCTCACGAGTTGGGAGAGGTATAGCCAGAAAGCCAGCACAGGGTCTCTAAGCTTTGCTACTCAAAAAGTACGCCAACCCAGTAGTCTCAGCATCACTCTGGAGCTTGTCAGAAATGCAGGATCTCAGGCCTGACCCCAGACCTCCTGAATCAGAGTCAGCACCTTAGCAAGATTCCCTGGGACATCTGTGAGCACATAAAGTCTAAGCAATGCTGGTCTAAGCACGGGACCAAGGCAAGGTCCCCTTCCCTGAGTCTGAGGGCAGGACTCATCCTAGATGAGAACGATGCTTTAACTCATTTTTGGGTCTGGTGTAGAATCCACTATCCATTTAGCAAGTGATTAACATTTGTTCAATATGACAAAGTTAATTGCAAATCAATACAAGTTCTTTCTAATTCCATTTTAATTTAGTCTCCCACATGATCCTTGTGCAAGAAAGTGAATCATTCTGGAGTTACTCATGAATGTAGCACAACAGAAAGTAAGTATTTGATAACGTAATATTCCTAGAACAAAATAAACTGTTTTTTTAAGGAGAGGGACAGAGAGACAAAGATAGAGAGCAATCCAGCTGCCTGTTACCCTAGCCTATTCCACGTACGAACTTGACTCTGGTTAGTCAGAGAGTAGCTCTAGACAAGAAAGTTAAGCTGGTGGCCTGCAGACCGAGTCCATTCACACAGTTTCACATTAAAAATTGGTATTTTCCAGCTTGTTCTGAAAAGATGGAAAGATCTAGAAATACTGACTCCATATTCACAAACGTCCGCAGTTGGCTGGAGCTGAGTAGCACTGCCCGTGACCTTGATGAGCGTGTTCTATGCCCCCAAGCCTAATGCTCCCAGCTGTCTGCCCTCACTGAGGTCCAACTACCACCCTACTGGCTCTTGTGGATATTTATTTAGCAGTTTCCGCTACAGAAAGCCCCAAAATTTGGCTAATGTAAAAGATTAAAAAAACCTCAGAATAAGAAAATCCCATCCAAAGTATGCATTTAGCAAGCATCAGTTGAGTGCTGGTTGCCGGGTGCTCCGACTGGAGAAATAGATGGAAGGCAGGGGTGGAGCTTCCAGTTTAGAAGGAAAGAAAAGTTAAGTGTGTAAATAATCACCATAAGTGTTCAAAGTGTTCAGGGTTACAAGAGAGATACACAAAGGAATAACCACACCATTGCAGGCATGACTGTCCTGCTTCTGTGGGAATGTAGCCCAAACATCTTAAGTCCTCCTTTGGGTGACACATCTATAGGAGGCCTGGCCACCTGTTTAAACCCATAGCTCTTGGTGAGGACGTTCTCTTTCCTGTCCAGACTTTTTGCAGATGTATGCAGCCTTCATCTGCCTTGACAATGGATGGACCTAAGAATAAGAATCACAAAGGTAAGCAAGGACAGTTCCTTGCATCCAGAATATTACAATGAACTCTTCCCACTTGTATCACTGTCCTTCAAGTATTGGAAACCAGTATCATTAAATTCTACTTTACACAGTAGTGATTAGGGTAAAGTTATGTAATGCATTATTCTAAAAGGGTCATACAAGAACACACACATGCAGATCTATATACATATGTGTGTATTTATATAGATGTACATATGTATGTATAAAGTGTCCTATCTATTGATGCATCTGTCTATCTCCCTAAATAAATTGACAAAGCCATGTTGGTTTCGTAAGAGTAGATTAATGTACTGGGGCATGTTCAGAAACACCAATTAGAGAGGACCTGCCCCTCGCTAATATCCAGTGACACACTGGGCTGGGGGTCCCATGGGACTGACCGATCACATCTTCCCTGGTGCTTTTCCCCAAGTTAGTTCTTATATTTCTTTTCTGACACTGGCTCAACTTAGAAGAAAAGTGTTAAACCTCCTACTCTCTCCCTATGCAGAACAGAAGGGATTTGGGCTCCCTGAACATAAGGGCTGTTACCTTCTTTGGATTTATTGAACTGCATGATTACAACCAGGGGGAACTAAGTGTATGGAGTACTTGGGAGATGAATAGTTTGACTGGAAAATAAGGCATGAATAATTAATGGGATTAAGAAAAAGGAGTACCTACATTTATTTCAAGGTGCCTCTGGGAGCTCCTGGGGGCTTTAAAAATCCTCAAGACTTTAAGGATGCACCATCTCTGTGGAAAGTAACACCAGCTTTTCATGTATTAGTTCAAATCCAGAAGTCCCAAAATAACTGACAGCATGTCTGACTTTTAGGGTGGAAAATACAAGTGCTGAATCTTTGGCATTTTAGATACCACTGTTAAGGACGCATTGCAGAAAAATACACCAGAGCTGCAGGGCACCTCAGAGAAGCAGCTGTTGTGGAAATGGCAGAGACTTGAAATGCAATCAATCCTGACCTTGCTCTTAAGCAGCCAGTGCCATAGGCAAGTCACTTCCTCTCTGTGGACTTCATGTACTGTGTCTACAGTAAGAAGATTGGACCAGAAGAATCTTGGGTTCCTCCTAATTCCAACCTCCCTCTGACTCTGCCCAATCATGGGATGGTAGACTGGAGTATGATCCCCCAAATATCCTGGTCTAAAACCCAGAACCTGAGAATGTTACTTTATATAGCAAAAAAGGGCTTTGAAGATATAATTAATGATATTGAAATGGGGCAATGATCCTGGGCCTTAATTGTAATCACAAGGGTCATTATAGAGGGAGACTAAGAGAGATTTGACACAAAAGAGGAGAAGGCTGTGTGATCACAAGCCAGAGACGGGAGTGATGGGGCCACAAGCCAACAGGCTGGAAGAGGGAAGGAACACATTCTACACCAGAGCCTCAAGGAGAAGCCAGCCCTGCTGACACTCTGATGTTAGTCCTGAAGTCTCTGCTCAGACATCTGGCTGCCAAAACTCTAAGAGGACAAATTTCTGTTGTTTAAAGCCACTAAGTTTGTGGTGATCTGCTACAGTGGCAACAGGAAAGGAGTGCACACGTAGACACGCGCCTTCCAAGGGTTTCATGGGAATGGTGCCTGTTGCTTCCCACATGGTCTGCTCCATGCAGTAATGTTACCTGCCTGATTCCTGAGGGCAGCTGAGATGGCAACCCCTGGAACCCCTCACTCAACAGGACTCTGATGCCATCGCCACACATTCATTTATTCACTCTTCATTCAGCTGCTGTTCATGGAGTACCTGTAGCCGGGCACTCTGCAAGTCCTGGGGCTGTAAGGCTGCACAGAGCACATCCTTCCCCTCCACAGCCTTGGGTGCCAGACAGGGAACAGAATGGGAGGTGGAAATATTCCAGGGCATTTGCCCATGTCACTGCCCATGGCCACAGTTGGGCAACAAATCTGACTCCAGGCCCAGACACCTTCGCACGGACCCTGGCCTCCACCACTATTATCTACCCAAGGACAGAACCCTCAGGTTAATCCACTGGCCTGTGCTTTCTCAGAATCCTGCCTCTTGGGGGTTCCAACCAGTGTTTTTCCAACTGGGGCCATGACCCATTAGTGTGTTTGAGATCAAATTAATAGGTCACAACCAGCATTTTTTAAAGCAGGATAGAATTGAATAGGAAACATTAGAGTTTACTGCACACTGTTGGTGGAGATGCTAATTTGGAAAAGTTTAGCTTCAGAAGAAAATATTATATATCTGTATACAGGATCATGATGCAAAATGGATTTGTTACTATGGGGCTTGTATGAAATAGTTTGAAAGTCACTGATTTAATTACTTCAAAATGAGATTCACTGCCTTAACTCTTTTATGGAAAAAGGTGGGCGAGGGGTGGTAATACATACTGAACTGAGATAACTAGTGAACCTAACTGAGCTTACACAAACAGCCCAGTAAGTCCATGCTGTGCATCTTGCTGTGTAGATGGCACTGTCCTCGGTGGTCCAAAAGACACAATAACAAACAAAACTCAGAACTCAGTGCTTCCAGCTCTCAGAAGAGGTGAGCACACTTACTACTGATTCTGGGCAAGAAATGCAGTACAAACACTGAACAGGTGCCTTGAAGACTTTCCAGCCCAGAAATTGTAGATGCCCTAATGGGGAGAGTGGTACTTGAGCTGTCCGTTACACTTGAGTTTGTTTTTAATTAAGTGAGTTGTGTGAAAGGCATTCAGGAAGAGAGGCAGGAAAGTACAGGGCTTCTCCAAGAATCAGGAAGTAATCTTTTTTGATTGAGCACATTATGAATAAGGGTAGGTAGGGCTTCTGCAGGAGGTAACACTGCAAAATAGATTGGGACCTCCATCGGGCACTGACACTCCTTAACCGTCAGTTTCTTCACTACCCAATGAAGTTAATGGTACTTACCCTACTCACCTTTCTAGTGGCACAAAATACTGAAAGAGAGAAGAAATGGGAAGATGCATTGAAGAATATTGCCCAATTCACCCACTCACGCGACAGACTTTCCTGAGCCCTGCTGGGTGGCCAGGGCCCGTCTGGAATACGTTGATGGATGAGCAGTGCCCAGTCCTGTGGTGCACGCAGGAACTCAAAGAACAGCTCACCCCCTCTGCCTCGGAAAGTCAGAAAGTGTCACCAATGGCAGGACACAGGCTGAGTCGAGAGAGATGAGTTGGAATTTGCAAAGGAGACAGGAACTCTAGGCAGGTGAAACAACACGTGTCAAGGTTATAGAGCTGTGAAAGGGGTTGATATGTCCATAGAATGGGGCGGGGGCTCAGGGGGCATAGATAAGGCTGCCCTGTACAATTTTGCTCGTTAAACAGCCCGCCCTCCGCTCCCCCCACCCCCGCCTGGAACAAGGGCGCTCTGCTGAAGTCACGAAGGGAATCTAATTCAGTCAGTGCTGGGCTGACCAAGCCTTCTGCCACGGCTTTCCCAATTCACACAGAGGCGCCATCTGCTGGCCAAACTGTGTGCCAGCAGGGCAGGGCATGTATTTTTCTCATTGGCACCAAGGTTCTACACAGGTTAGAGAAGGCTTGCATTGATTGGCTGGACTCATGTGGAAGGCAGATGAGATTTAGAGGATAAAGGAAATTCACTTGGGCAGCAAAGTGAATGAGAGCAACTTCATTGTCAGTTCTCCTTGGTGTGGGCTTCAGGACTCTTCTCCGCATCCCCAACTTTGGCTCCCTAATCAGACTTTGAGCTCTAGCACAGATACTTAACTTCTCCCTTCTCGGACCACTCCGGACCATCCTCTTCTCCAGACTATGGTATGCCCCTCTGCCACCTCCTCCAGACAGTCTTTCCAGATTCTCCCAGCAGGACTAATTGTTGTCTTTTATTCAGTCCTTCTCCTGCCCCCGCAGGTCTGTGCTTAAGCACGTCTCCTGCATGCAGGTGGCGTAGGCATCCCTGCATTTCAATCACTTGTGTTCCTCCTGTCTGCTCAGCCCATCAGTCTCATGGGCACACCTTGAGGTCAGGGACCACATCGTTTGCCCCTTTACAATTCCACATGGCTGGAATAGCAAAAAGTGGCTCAAAGGACCATTTCTGATTTACTAAGGGAAAGGAAATAAATCTCAGGATGAGCAGTTGTTGGGTAGGTGCCACGAGCTGGATGTGGAGGCATGCTCTTCAGGGAGGGCTTTCAGCTGCACCGAGTGGACACCTCTGCCTCCTACTACAGCCCCTCACCTCAGATACTCCCAAAGGAAAAAAGGTTTCCAGGGCCTAATCAGAGGTCAGACCAAGGAGTAGAATCCCAAGACTTCTCTTCGCATTAAGGGGTAGAGAACTGATAGCATCTTTTTTCTCTAGAGAGTCTTAGATACAGGTCAGGGAGCATGCAGACATGAAGTACCTAAAAGGAGAAAGGGGCACCATGAAAAGGAAAAGGGATTAAGAATATAAATAAAGAATGCATAGAGCCTAAACCAGCACAAAAGGAGGGGAATTGGAACAGCAGCCAGGAGGTGCAGTGGATCCCGCTTGTCCCACAGGCTGTCCCAGCAGCATGGAGCTTCAGGCCCCCCACCTGCAGATATCAGCTACCCCTGCCAGTTCACTTCTTCACTATGTACAAACAACTTCAGACTTTGGCTGGGGGAGAAGGAGGTTCTAGGAGAAGATGGGATGGAAACTAGCTGGGTCCAGGGTTGAGAAAGGAGCCTGGGAGAGGAGGCCAGTGTGACCAAGGTCAACTTGCTGGATAGGGAGCAGAGGTGGGGTGTAATGGAAAAACAAAGCTTTACAGAGCAGATGCCATGGGCTGAATGTTTGTGTCTCCCCATTTCACATGTTGAAGCCCTAATGCCCAATATGATGGTATTTGGAGGTGGAGCCTTTGGGAGATGATTAGGTCATGGGAGTGGGGCCCTCATGAATGGGATTAGTGCCCTTTGTAAGAAGAGCCACAAGAGGGATGATCTCTCTTTCCCCACCATGTGAGGATACAGCAAGAAGGCAGTCATCTACAAGAGAGCTCTCACCAAGAACCCAATCAGCTGGCACTTGATCTTGGACCTCCCAGCCTCCAGATCTGTGAGAAATAAATGCTGGTTGTTTAAGCCATCCAGTCTATGGTAATTTGTTACAGCAGCTCAAACTGACTAAGACAGCAGACAGAGCTGGACTCTCTTACCACATGTTGCTGCCCCTCCCAGGAGAATGTCTAGGCAGAAATACATGCGTGCTTGTGTACCCCAACACACACATACCAACAAGGAGCACTTGTCAGCCCCACACAGAATCCAGGGGAAGCCTGGCACTGTTGTGGACCTGAGAGTTACAAAAATGAATGCAGATAGATCTACATTCAAGAATCAATTAAACAATAATGTCCTTGCCTTAAAGAGCTCATGTGGTAGGCTGTTAGCCTTCACAGTAAATCATAGTGCAGAGGAGATTATAAATTATATGACAAAGCTATAAACAATGTAATGTGGGAATCTGGAGAAAAGCTGGATTCATTTGTGCAAGATTATATAGAAGCATGAATGCATGGGAAGGCCTGTAGTCTGAGCAGGGACACGCTGAAGAAAGATCTATCATCTCAGCAACTGGAAGGCAGAGATCAGAGCTGGAAGACCAGTTAGAAAGAAATCGCAATTAAAAATGACAGTTCCTAATCCTGAGCACGTCCTTTGTGCCAGGCCCTGTTCTAAGGGCCTTATGCCTGTGACACATTTGCGCCCACAATGACGTGCGGTGGTATGAGTTGAATTGTGTCCCCCAAATATTCATATGTTGAAGCCCCAAACCCCAAAACCTCAGAATGTGACCTTTTTTGGAAATAAGGTCCTTGCGGATGTAATTAAGACGAGGTCATGGTGGAATAGAAAGGACCCCTAATTCAATGTGACTGGCGTCCTTATAAAAAGGGAAAATTTGGACACAGACACACATACAGGGAGAACACCATGTGAAGATAAGGGCAGAGACAGAAGTTATGCATCTCCAAGCCAAGGAACTCGAAAGATTACCAGCAAACAACCTGAAGCTAGGAGAGAGGCCTGGAACAGATTGTCTCTCATGGTCCTTAGAAGGAACCAACCCTGGTGACAACCATGATCTCAGACTCTGGCCTCCAGAACTAAGAGGCAATGCATTTCTGTTGCTTAAGCATCCAGTTTGTGGTACTTTGTTCCAGAAGCCCTGGCAAATGAATACAGTCTGTTATCAGCCCATGTTGAAAGGAGGAAGCTGAGGCACAGAGGTCAAGTAACCCCCAAGTCACACTGAACCTGAAAGCGGTAGGGCCTGGAGTTGGTGCAGGTGACCTCCTTCCTGAGCCCACAAACTCAACCTCGTATTTTATACGTAGGAAGTCACACGGGCCTGAGCCAGGCCAACAGGGGTGAGAGATGAGAGGGGAAATTCATGTGAGAGCCGTGCCCGAGAAAGAAGTCCAGGACTCCTGTTCAGATATGGCAGATGAGAAGGAAGCAGGTGTTCAAAATGGTGCTTTGGTTATTAAGAGTGGTTAAGTCTAGATATTATTGTAATTAAAGAATGATTTGGGCAATCGTGTGTTTAATATCTGTCTTCCCAACTACTGGAAGCTCATGAGGTCGGGGCAATGAGTTGTACCCCCCAGTGTGTCTATGCCCACACTTATGCCTTACCCACTGCCTGGCAGAGCACACTGGGTAAATATTGGTAAAAACAAATTGCTACTACCTTCCTTTATGCCCCAGAACACAAAAGAAGGAGAGGTGAGGGGTATCATGTAAACAGGTTTACATGGGATCAGCCCCCTCTTCAGTGTAATAGGCCTGCTCCTCCCACAGCATCCCTCCTGGCGCACAGAGGCAGCTGTGTAAGTCACTGAACAGCTTGTGACTTTGTAGGAAACATGCACTAGTCTAGGTGGCTTATGAGCAAGAAACTGACCCTCATCAAACACTCACCAGCTCCTTTTCAAGGAGGCTGCAAAAGGAATTCTTCCTGCCACAAATTCTTCAGGTGGTGAATTTAGGAAAAAGTACCTGGAGTGGCATGTGCAGGCAGCAACCAGACTGAAATGGAAAACCACATCCACACTGTTCTCAGCACGTGCATGGCAATGAGTAGAAAGAAGGAAGGATTTATCACTTAGCCAAGCACAGTTCTCAGTGCTTCATAAAGTCAGGTAGAGATTGGTTGGGCCCCAGAATCGATTCTCTCCCTTCTTCCATAAATAAGGAATGTTCAACAGGTCACATGGCCACCTGGATAAATACTATATTTCCCAGGCTCCCTTGTAGCTGATGTGGCCATGTGACTCAGTTCTGGCTAATAGGATATAAGCAGAAGAGTGTGAAAGGGTCAGGGGACCTTCCTTTAAGGATGGTTTGTCCATGTCTCTTGTCCTTGCTTTTTCACACCTTTCTCCAGCCTTCTGCTGGAACGTGGATGTGGATGCAATCATAGTAGACCATGAAGACAAGGACAAACTTTAGGAATGGTGGAGAAGTGAACAGAAAGAAAGTGGATTCTGAGAACCTTACAGAGAAGAGCTTTCAGGCCAGCCCAGGCCGCACAACTATAGACTTTTAAGCGGGAGAATTATCTGCTATCTCTTTAAGCACTGCCATTTGGAGTCTCAGTTACTCACAGCAAACATAATACTCTGTCACACATATATTGGCTCACATACATTGGCCAAAAAATGAGGTAGGCTGTATATCCCAGTTTATGAATGAAGTAACTAAGGCCAGGGGAGCAACTCACCCAGTGTCACGCTGCTTATAAGATATGAACTCAGATCTGTCTGCATTCAAATCGTTTGTCTTTCCTCCTGTATCAAGGACGCCTCCGCACTTGGGAATTTCCAGGACACTGTGAACATTGTGAAGTTGTACAGCTTTGGGCAATTTCCTGATGTGGTTCACATACCAGGTCAGTAAGGCCTCAGACTAGTTTACGAAAGCCAGATGCCTTAGCTCCAATCCAGGGTCAAGGCTGGACAGCTGCCAGCAGCCAGGAGCCTCAGAGGTATGCTTGTGGTCACAAAGGGAAACCAGGCTCAGATAGTGTGTATGGATCTGTGAAAGCCATCCCACTTCCAGCAAAGTAAACCCCAGCCTTCCTCCTACTATCGACGGTTTTCGAAGAGTACTGCCGCTCTGCCTTAATATGCACTGACCAGGGGCAACCACTTGTCATGGTCATCTTATCCTGTACATGCAGCATTGCCCACGCTGTCCTGTTCTCGAAGGGCAGACTGACTCAGTGGTTTCCTGCAGGGGATGAAGAGAAGCAGAGGCTTTGGACAGGAGGCAGGGCTAGATCAGAGGCTTCCAAGGGCTGGATCAGGAAGTGGAGGCCACGGCAAGTGCAATGCAGAGGGTTTTTTATGTACAAATTCTATAAAATTGGGGATTTTTTTTCAGAGAAAATATATACATCCAATGGTAAAATCCGGAGGATTCAGGAGAAGAAAACCTTCCCTAGGCTCCCTTAGAAGATATTTTAAACACAGCTACCTTTGGAAAGTCTAAGCTTCTTATGATGCTAGGGATTCTTAAGGGGGAAGAAAGATTGGTGTTTTGTTCGTTTGTTTGTTTGTTGGATGGGATGCTTTCTGTTTGTGGTTTTGTTTGGTTAGTGGATGAGTTTTGTTTTTTCTTATCTCTAGTGCTAAGATCTCATCATTGCACTAACTAGTGAGTCGCGAATGTAAACATTCTCAAGGTCCAGAACTTGTTTTTGGAGAAAGATGCACAGGTCTGGAGAAACCGCTCATCTCTTCTCACATCCCTGGCAGACATTGCTAATCAATCACTGTGTGCTTTCTCAAGGCTTATGATGGAACCTCAGATCTCTGAGCCAACCAAGTGGAGTTTCATTCTTATCTTGAAAACCTTCTCCACACCTGCTCTTTGAAGACAGGGGCTGCAGGTTACACTCAGTTCTGCATTTCCAACATTTAACGAGACCTTGCATACAGTAGGCCCTTGGGACACATTTGAGGAAGAGAGGGACAGAAGAGACAGGAGGAGCCATTAAGAGAGTCAGGTTGCAGGGGACCCAGTGGATAGTGACAGAGGTTGGATCTCATGCCTGATCATCCTCAGAGCCCGGTGCCCTTTTCTATCCACCTTGTGCATGTAACCCCACCCCTCCCCCCCGGGCACTGGGGAGCTCCTTATATGCTGGGGGTTATATGCAGACACAAAACTGCTGAGGTGGAAAGAGCACTAACTCAGGTGCCGGAGCACTGGGATCCTATCCCAGCACAACCACTCACCTGCTGAGGGATCTTGAGCAAGAAGTAGCTGACACCACCCTCTGGACTGCTCCCTTTGTGGACAACGAGAGCCTTATGTCAAAAGGCTGCTGTCAATCAATCCTTCTCTCCCCAAATCTGCAGGGGTCCACTGCTGTTGTCCTACTTCCAGTGGGACTGGAGGGAGCTTTGGCCCTCTCACTCACGCTCCTGCCTCAACAGCAGCTCTCCCTCAGAAGCCTTTCCTGGGTATCCCAGCCCATGGAGTGCACCTTCCTTCCTCAGAGCCCCTCACACTGATGACCTGCCCCTCTATGGGCCTGAGCCTATATTTAGTTTCTGTTGTTGGTGATCCATCTCCCATGGGTGTGTACTCTTTCTCCAACTAGGTAGGAGATTTCTTGAGAGCTGAGAATGCGTGCTTTGTATTTCTGTGGTACCTCTCACAAGACTAAAAGCAAAGTGAGAGATAATATAACAACAAAGATGATGAAGATGGTAGTGAGGATAATGGTGATGATGGTGGTGATGATGGTGATGGTGATGGTGATGATGGTGATGGTGATGGTGATGATGGTGATGGTGATGGTGTTGATGGTTGATACCCTTTGCTGAGCATTTTACACACACATGCTCATCTTTTCCTGATAACTACTCTGAGGAGTGTTATCTTTCTAATTTTGCAATGTGAAAGCTTAGGCACAAAGAGTTTACAGCATTTGCCCAAGGACACCAAGAAAAAAAGTTTGGAGTGTGGGTGTCTCTGGCCCAGAACCCATGTGTTTAAGAACATGTGCCAAGCCTGAAAAGCTTGGCAAAGTGCTGTTCTTGCTGTACACCCATGTCCACACACGTGGCTGTTCAAACACCTTCAGTTTGTGACACTTCTGTCTAGTTCATCTCTGTATTCCCAGTGTCTCGCATAATATTCAGTATGTGAATGTCTGAATGAATGGAGATGTTCTAAAAGAAAGGTCACCCCCAACCCCAGGCCTTACCAGTCATTCACTGGTTCAATACTGCTTATCCATCCATGGCCCCAACCTCCTACCCCCAAGCACATTACATACCCATAAGCCTATTAGAACAAGCTAAGGAAGACCCACCCATTTAAAATTATCTCCTCAAATGGTATTTACCTAGCACTCTCTCTAGCCCTGCATAAGCAATTCACCTTTCACATTTCCTTTTAGCATATTTTAGGACTTCTTAATAAACTCTGGGCAGTTAACGAACTTACATATCTGATGTCCCAAAATGCACATTTACACAGCAGCTTCTAGAGATAACTTACCCCCAAAGTCTTCAGTTACTACCTGCTAAATCATTTCACTTTTCAGTGGAAACAGAGACTTAGACAGGATTTAAATCCATCTTCTATCCCCTTTAAATACCCTTCTATCTGCAATGCCACTGCCCCATGCTAGTTCAGTCCCGACCTTTCCAAGAGTCTCCCAATGCAGTGTGGTTACACATCACCCAGGAACCTTGTTAAAATGCTGACTCTGATTCAGTTGGTCTATAGAGGAGATAAAGAGTCTGTATTTCTAACAAGCTCCCAGGTTATATAGATGCTGCTGGTCCCTGGACCACATGTGAGAAGCAATTTTCTACCTTTCTCCGAGCTTCAGCAGAACCCCTCCCCACACTCCCAAGTCCATCCTCTATCCTCCCAGTAATCGAACACACAAAGGTGATCTCATCACTTTCCACCTGGCAACTCATGGGATCCTGTCCACACTCCTTGGCCTGACTCTGGTCCTGGAGCTCATCTCAGAGCTCAACCTGTATCTTTGCCTCACCTCCCTTCATTTACTCCATCATACTACTTACTCTTCCCCAATACACCCAGGGTGTTTCTCCCTCCTCTCTGTGGCGCAGTTATCTCTGTTCTTCAACAAAGCCTTCCCTGACCTCTCTTTTCTTCCTCTACCACTCCTCAAGCCTGATACAAAGCCCCTTTCCTCTGACTCCATAACACCCTCTGTGTACTTCTACCGGAGCATAGGTGTATTGATCCAGGTTGGCGTCCCCACCAGACCAAGACTTTTTGGAGGGCAGGGACCAAGTGTATCTTGCTAATCTCCACATCCTCTGTGGCTCAGCAAATATTTATGATAGAATGAACAGATGAGAACCTCTCTGAAGAATTCTTTGACACATGAAGGTGGACAGTTAATAGAATTTCTAGAAGGAAGAATAGCTCCTTTGCTGTTAATACAAATCATTGCTACGTGTGTAAACTAACTTTTCAAGGCTAATAAGATGTTTGCTTATATTAATATATTTGACTGTGTCATTTGCTTTGCAAAGTTCAGGTAAAAATTCTAAATGCTGACTGGCCTTAAACAATTCTTTAAAGATGCAGTGAGCAAATTAAATGTATTTCGTTCATAATCTGCACAGGGGAAAATGCTCCTTGAAGTGTCTGCGGCCCATTTTTATTCTGTCTTGGAGCCATTGTTTTGTGAAGAATGGTTTACTCAGAAATTATAATGGAAATCACTAGGGATATTTCACTAGAGATAGGTAGATAGATAGACACACAGATAGATAATGCTGATAATTTCACACAGCATTAAGAATAAAAATAACAACCACAAAAATAATAGCTATAGTTTATTAGGCATTTACTCAGTACCAGGCATAGGGCTCACTCTTCACATCTGTGATTTCCCCACACTAACCCTGGGAAATAGTCTCCATTATCCCCATTGAACCAACGGGAATACTGAGGCTCAGAGGGATTCAACAGTGGGTTCCCATTCAGTGTCGGAGGCTTCTTTCAGTGCTCATAACCACTAAGCAAGACTGCCTCTGTCAAATGTTTACAGTGGTCAGGTGTTCAATGACAAGTGTCAAGTGGCCACATGGCATGAGATGCAAAGAAAGTGTAACAGAGCCTCCATTCTCTGTGAGTTGCCAGCTTTAAACCAATGCAACTCCCTCCCTCCCACCCTTCCTATCCCACCCCTTAGGTGGTCACAAAGCACCAAGCTGATCTCCCTGTGCTATGCGGCTGCTTCCCACTAGCTATCTATTTTACATTTGGTAGTGTACATATGTCCATGCCACTCATATGTTTATGTATAACTGATTCGCTTTGTTATGCTGCAGAAACTAACACACCATTGTAAAGCAATTATACTCCGATAAAGATGTTAAAGAAAAAGTATTTGCTATAAAAAGGGAAAATGGAGTACGATGGGGTTAAAAAAATGTATAGACCAACTTTATATTTAATATTTTAGCTCTGCAAATGATCAACTTTGTTAATGATTAAATGCATGTAAAATAAAGCATCTTAAAATCTGCTAACACATATTGTATTATCAGAAGTGAACCAAAACAATAAAACTCAATGTTGGCAAAAAACAAACAAACAAACAAAAACAATGCAACACCCAAGATAGCCAAGTTAGCAGAAGAGATGCATAGCAAATTTATCCTTGATGGAACCCCACTTGTAGTGGGGAGTATGAGACGAACTAATTATTTTTATGAGATGAACTAGATTATTTTCACTAATCTAAGTGAAAATGTAGTAATTAGGCATGGAACCCATAACAGCTGCAAGGAGTTAAATCAAACAAGTGTCACCCGGGAGCAGCCTATATCGGGGATCAAGGTGGCGAGAATGACTGGGAAGGAGAGAGGTAAACATCTAGGAGAGCCCGATGTGGGCCAGATCTTGTCCCACTCCTTCACACATGTCATTTCATTCACTCCCCAAGGTGTCCCTCTGATGCCTTTATAGTTGCCACCATTTTACAGATGCAAAAACTGAGGCTCACCGAGATTCAGGAATTGGGTGGACGGTCTTTTGAACTCAGGTCTGTCTGTGTTTTCTATGTAGATTTGTAGAGATATGCTCACCGCCCCCCCAACCCCAGTCCCTACAATGCTGCCATTCTTAATGGATTTTTATTTTAAGTTATCTAAAAAGTCACTTGCTGGTAGATTCAGCCTGAGGCTATGGCAAACACCAGCCCTCAGCAGAGGAAAGCGACTTGAAATTTCAGGAAATCATGGAAAAATTAGTAACTTGAGAGCATTGAGACTTACTGAAAGGGCAGGAGATTAAGAAAAAAGCAATTTCATTTTATTACTGGAAACTTGAAGAGATGAAAATATGACCTTTTCCTGCCTCCCCCGCTTCTAAAAAGTGACAAAAGTGTTTCATATTCCTACAAGCTATATTAGGAAAAGTACCTCCAAGTGTGTGCTGCCTCCTGGGAGCTCAAAGTTTCAATCTCTTTTTTCTTCTTTGGCAAGAAGAAAAGAGATGCTGTTTTAGGACAGGAGTGTCCATATGGTTTTGATCTGGGCCAGGCCTTGCCTAAACAAAGCTGTAACCCAGCCTGTTCCTCAAACCATATCTGCCCCCCGACTCAGAGATGCACATTCCCACCTAACCGCTAGGTCCTACCCAGGCATCTGCCAAACACTAAAGAGAATCCCCAGATCAGAGACCCCAGAGCTCAGGCTCCATCCCAGAGGACAGCAGACCACAGCGTGCCAGGAGGTGTCTTTCACTCACTCTTACTTCTCTGAGCCTTAACTTCCATATCTGTGAAATGGGGAGACTTTTTCTCCTCCATGGAGTTTTGTGGGGAGCAAAAAACATTACACAGTGTTTTAACTAGGCATTAGTTTTAATTAGTATTAACCAGGCACTTAATAAAAGAAGCTATACGTATGATTGCCATCCTCTACAATAATATTAAAGCAGAAAGGCCATCCAATGAGGGTAGCCTTCAAGGGACATGAGGTTAGGAGGTACTCTTTCCTCCCACTACTGTGAAGGTGGAGGCCACTGTCAGAGGACAGCATGTCTACCGGGGTGCAGGTGGCACTGTCACACTGGAGAGGAGCTATGCATGCCTCGCTGCAGCTCTATGGCCATGGAGCAGGCCAAGGGCAAGGACTTCTTTAACAGGAGAAGCCTGGGCGACCTCAACAGGCAAAGTGAGTCAGACCAGTGCCTGGGCAGCCTGCACTGCATCCTGGCCTCCTTTTACAGCATAACACACACGCTGTGCAGTGTGCCCTGCACCAGAGCCAAGGAGAGAAATGAGGTCTGAAAGCCAGCCCTGCACTCCACTGGGCAAGCCTGTCCCCTGGCTGGAGGAAGGCATCCAGCTGAATTTGCATCCAGCTGTGTAGGGGCCAGTGGTGGCCACCTGCATCCAGTGACGTTCATAAGACCAACTTCGTATCATAAAGAGTCCTTCCTGCTCTCCTTCCTTCCACCAACCCTTTCCAAGTCTCCCCTATTTGCTCGCTCACCAAGTCCCTGCCTCAAGGGGCCCAGGATCTGATGGGGGACAGACACGGAGGTGAATGACTACAGAACAGGACGACGTGGCCAGGAAAGCTGCTCCTGACCAGAGAGAAGGGGCACCTGCCCAAAGAGGTAAGGAACTGACCCCAGATCACACGACTCACTGTCATCGGGCAGAACCCACATGAGAAAACTTCATGAAAAGGGCAGAACACGCAGCTAAATGCAGAGAGGACGTGGGAAAGAGAGCGCAGGAGGAAGGGAATTAAAGCCATATTAGAAAATCGTGAGATGGAAGTGAATAGACAAAGAGCCTGGCTGGGAGGCAGAAGCCTGTGACCGTGCGTGTGCATACATGTGCCTGCCTTTGTGTGTGTTTACACCAGAGAGAAACACATAGGGGTTTGGTGCACTCTGTATGAGGCATTGAGATGGTCACTTTACAGACACTGTCTCCTTGAATTCTTGTGGCAATCTTGTAAGGTGGTCTTTGTTATTCCCATTTGACAGATAAGGAACTTGGAACTCACAGAGATGAACCCCAAGTAACCCCAGTTGATATACACAGAGCCCACGCTGTCTGCAGGGCAGCATAGGAGAAGCAGAGCTGTGCTTCACTGCTGGGGTCGCAGTCCCTCCCGTGTACCCCTCTTCACCTTCCCCCCCGCGGCAGCTATAGACTCAAGGCGGCAGCAGCCCGGGGTCCCAGAAGCTCTGGCTTGGCCACACAGCCAGAACCTCAAACGCCACAAGCAGATGAGGTTAAGGTGTCTAGCGTGGAACCAAAGCCGCCATCAGCAGCGTCCAGAAAGCATCTGGGGAGCTCTGTCCCTCTCAGCCCAGGCACATGGGACCACCTAGTTATATTAATTAAATTAATCATGGAAATGAACTGACCCTGGTGATGGGCACAGCACTCAGCCTCAAGTTCCTGGTGACTTTCAGAAAATCCAATTAGAGCTGAGCGAACCATTCTCCGGAAAGATCACTGGGGGCAAGGGTAGGAGCTAAGGAGAAGCTAAGAAAAGAAATCATATCTTCACATCCATTAAATCAAACTCCCTCTTAAGCAATACCTCTTGTGCCAGGGAGATTCCAGGAGGAATCTGAAAGAGAATTAAATGGAAGGAAGGGATCAGCCTTTTACCCCTTTTGCCATTTTCCTGGGGTTATGGTTGGGAGGCATGTGGTGGGCACATGAGACGCGGGCCTGTGTGTCATCTAGAGAGCGCTGGTCTAGGAGTTTAGGGGCCCAGGATTCAAGTCTGGGCTGGGCTCCATCAGTAGTGAGCCATTTGACCTTCGGCATTGAACTCACTGAGCCTTAATAAAATGGAACGCTAGAAATGGACCAAAGCCACCTCATAGGGTGGCTTCAGAGACCCAGGGGGATCATGGATATACAGGAGTTTGAGAAAGTAAAATCTGCTAACAAGCCTGTCACAGTGCGCTTGTGTTTTGCATAATGAAACAGCAAAGAGAAAATACTGGTGAAGCTGTTTAAGAGGGCAGGGAGAGGATGTATTCTTCCTTTCATCCATCCATTCCAAATGAATTGAGCCTCTGTATGTCCCAGGTTATAGAATAGAACACAGTAGCCTGACGCAGAGAACCTTTTATATGTATGCCAGGAGAGGAGGTGCGGTGTCTGTTTTTCTTCCCATTATATCCCAATAATACTTAACCGTAGTTAATACTTAGAGTACATACTCAACAAATATTTGTTGATTGAATGAGTGAACTACCAAGTTTGTAGGGCTTCAAAACAAATAAACAGATATTTCAATAAAGCATGATAAAGCTAGGGGATTGATAAAGGGGCCCTGGAAATTCCATGAAAGGTACCTCAGCCGCTGGGGGAGGGGAAGGAGGGAGCGTTAGGCTGGGCCCTGGGAACAGTGGGCTGGGAGGGAGAAGTTAGGGAAAACAGACCAAAGCAGGGCTGGTGGGCCAGAGACACTCCCGGGGCCCTCCATCCGCCTTCTGGAAGGAGGACCCAAGGATGGGGGAGTCAGACCGTAGCCTTACAAAGATACTCTGGACATGTTCAGCCAGGTGAGAGAGAAGCCGGCAGGAAGGGAAGCTGGAAACGTGAGTGAGATTTGGTTTAAGCCAGCAGAATGGGCTGCGCCAGGGGCCAGAAACTAAAGTGGAGAGCTCCGGAGGGCACGGCTGGAGAGGAAGGGCGAGGATTTGAGAATGACGGTGGGTGTGACTTATGGGGATGGAGACAGGGAAATTGGCGGGGTGGGTGGGCGGGGAAAGAGCGCAGGCGTGTGTGCGTGTGTGTGTGCGCGCGCGCGCACAGAGATGCGCGCACATAAAACTCCAGCTGATAAAACTGACAAAGGCGACGGCGCCTCGCGTCCCCCGCGGCCACCGAGCTGGCGCGGCCAATGGTGCCCGAGGCGAGGGGGAGGGACCAATGGAGCGCTGGGCAGAGCCAGATCCAAGCAAAAACAAAGCCGTCTCTCTGAAACAAAAACGAAACAGACGTGGCCGGGGAAAGCCAAATGTTTGTGAGATGATGTGAACAAAGGGGAAAAGTCAATCCAGTCAAGTTTGAATGTCTGCTTGGAGCTTTCGGCGGCTCTGATCGCTGAATACTTTATGAGAACGTCCTTTGCCCCTTCTCTCCCTCTCCCCCGGAAGGAAAATAAATCCTTGGCCAAATGAGACTTGACGGCACGAAAAGAAGACCGTCTCCAGACTGTCCCAGCTGGCTTTGGAGAGACCGGGCCAGAGGTGCCGCGTGGATAACATTGTCGCCGGTGGCTCAATACTGTCACCCCCCCCCCAAACGCCCACCACCTCCCGTGGTGCAGAGAACGTGGCCCTCCGCAGAGCTGGGACAGGCGCAGCGCCAAGGAAACCTTTGTTTTTCTCTCTAGCCCTTCTTGCCAACCGGCGATGTACCTCCTTGGTATTTCTACCGTATAAAATTGCTCTTCGTACCCCGATTCGCTGCACTGCAGCCTCTCAGCCTCACTCCACCTCCCACTGGGAGTCACCGCCCCTCTCCCTTCTTTAAACCACAGCAGCATCGCATGGCACAGCGAGGCCCTTTTGCAGTTACCCATAAATGCAAAGGCAAGGAGCCACCAATACCTGTTTGAGGAGCTGGCATTTTAATTAACACACTCCAGCTGCCATAAACCCTGACTAGTGTCCCACCTCTCCTCCTCCCAGGGCCCTCTCCCAACCTCCCTGCTCACCCCCATCTATGTAAAAAAGCCATAAAGCCTTTCTCCAATCACCTTCTTGGAGTTTATGCAACCCCCAGAACACAGGTTGACTGGAAAGGTCTCTCTCCTGGATAACAACAATTCAATGTGCCTTGACATTTTAATAGCCTGCCATCCTGGTGAACACAATCGAGCAAGGCAGTGAAGCAAAACTCATTAGTTAAGCAAGATAATCTAAGCGGGATCTTCCTCCTGCACGCTGGCATCTGGGGGTAGGCTGCACAGCCGGGGCAGTCCGCAAAGCTGGCCTCATCCTGCTCTGCAGAGCTCTGTATGTGTGCTCCCACATATACCCTTGTTCAGCTAGAGACACTCACCCCTGCAAACAGGTTTGGGGAGATAAACATACTCAGGCAAGTACAGGCTCATTGAAGCCCCAATATGAGATAGCTTGAGAGTATACATATTTACAAATGAATCAAAATACCTGCCACTCCTCCAAACAACCACCAAATTAAACTCACTGCCCTCAGTTCAGGTTTTGTTGTATCACTGAGAGTGAGGCAAATATTGGCTGGGATTCCTAATGTCAACCATCTAAAGGCTGATTATTTCCATGCATAGATACATATTTAGATAAAGATTTTGAATGTAATGCCATGGCTAAATATACACTTTAAACATAAATATGTAATATAAAACATTTATGCTTACTGTATGCACGGTAATATTATAAATGTTTCGCATCTATTAAGTCATTTAATCCTTGAAACATATGTACTATTATCCCCATTTCAGAGATGAGGTAACTGAGGCACATGTAGTTGAAGCAACTTGTCCAAAGTCATCTTCTAGTAAGTGGCACAGAACCAGGATTTGAATTCAAGCAGTCTGGCCCTAGAGTACAGGCTGTCATCTTGCACTATGCTGTCTCCTAGAAAGTAAATCACACAAATAAATGAAACATGTGTTACACGTCTTTCTAAGGTCAGTGCATTCCTTCATGAATGTGTATATTTGCACACACAACACATATGTTTAGATGGACACTTAAAAGGTGCAAAGCAATATGACTAAAGCAGTATGACTGACTGCCTTTCAACACAAGCACCTGCGTGTATGTATTCAGCCGTAGTCACATACTGAATATCTTGTGAGTCCCAGGATCGTATATTAGTACTGATGATACAACAATTCATTAGACACAACTGCCACCTCCTGTAGCTCGTAGCCTACGGGAAAGTCAAACCAGCGAACAGATGCTTGGCCTTGCAGGCGACAGGCTAGAGGTTGGCACAGAGCTGCAGAGGCTCAGAGGACCTGCCCCGGCTGCCCCAATCTGCCTCACACGACCCTGTCCCAGGTTCTCCTTGGGAAGCCACACACCGATTCCCAAGAGGTTGCCATCACTCCAAACATGTGGAGTTTGCCATTTGGGGATCACCTTTAAAACGTTTTTACAAGCTGCCCAAGAAAATGAGTCTTGTTACTTAATAATTACATGTAACACACATGCTCACACCCCTTTCTTGGGAAGGAGGTAGAACTGACATCACAAAACCCAGGAGGGCCACAGATAACAGAAAATTCTCCTGTTGGATCCCAACCCTCTCAGATGGCCCATGCTCTTCCCTCTCTCCTCACACGGGATTCCCCGGCACAGACCTGTTTCCCTGGGTGCTGACTTGGCATGCTCTTCACTTTATGAATATGACCCTCAGAGGGGAGAGCCCCTCTCAGCAGCCCCCGAACTATGTTATCACCGCTATTAAGGAGCTTAAAGAGGAGCTGGGAGGAGAGACACCACTGGAATTGCAGCCTGATTGTGATTGATGTGTTCCTATTAGTGTCTCAGTGTTATCTCTCTGGATGGCAAGAACAGCCAGTGGCTTGTAACACAACAGATTACCTGAGTTCTCAGCCTTAGAAGGATGTTTAAATAAAATATAGTCCCTCTTAGCTAGGGGCTCATTTTCTCCACAGCCTCCCAGACTATTTCATGTCAGCTCTGATTCGCTGCGACTCTCAGTAAATATGTCTTATCATTAATAATTCTTTATAAGCACAATCTCCAAGAGTCCTCTCCCTCTCTCTCTCTCTCTCTCTCCCTCTCTCTCTCTCTCTCTCTCTCTCTCTCTCTCTCTATCTATCTATCTATCTCTCTCTCTCTTTCTCTAGGTGGCTGGATTCAGACACATCACGTGCCAGTTTGGGTTCCAAGGTGCTTCCTTCTGAATTTTCACCTGCCTTGCCAAAAATGATTGATTACACCGGGCCGACTGGGTGTCCAGCAATACCCAACAAATGACTTTGGCCCCTAACAGCAGGCCTTGGCCAGATAGAAATCAATATTTCACCATTAAAATCTATCAAAGAAGAGTTAAGGCACCATCTGTCCCTGCCGCCTCTCTATGGTGTGTGAACATTAAATCCGACACTTGTACTACATGGGTAATCAATATATAGTGGTTCACAGATCATTTGTGGTTCCCTTTTAGCAGTGATGGATGTCTGGAATCATTGTGATTCATTTTGTCAGACCATTAAACAAGATTCTGTCCAGTTCCTTCCTGATTTCATTTAGAGGATCATTCTTCACAGTTCATAAGAGGGAAACGTTTTTACCAATCTGCTTCTATTTCAATAAGTCACTTTATAGAGATTTTGTGTCCTCTAGACTGTAAAAATTCTGGAGAGATAGTACAAACAGACCTCTAAAACTATTCACTGCATGACATATGCATAAAGTGTGAAGAGAGGAATGTAAATATGTTTACCTCTTTATCTGCAAATGTTGGTTTTAACCCCCTCCTGGCTGGAGCGCTGGCCTGTGGGCACTCTGGTAATAGGGCCCACCACAGAGGGAGGAGGGTGGAGCTGGTGTCTGAAAGCTGATTTACAGAGGCGAGGGAAACCCCCATACCCTCCCTGGCATGGCTAAAAGTAATGGAAATGGCTTTTCCAGAGGTTGCATTTCAGACACTTTCATTTCTACAGTCGTGATGATCTGCCTTTGACCCACATGATTGGCAAGGGCCCCTCTGCCACCCAGTGGATCATGTAACCCAAGAGAAGAACCACTTGAGGGCTGGATGTGGACAAACTGTATTTTATTATTATTTTAAGTAAATCTGTAGCAGGATCACTAAATAATGTACTGTAAAGCCGAACAGTTGATATTAAACTATTTTCTGTTTTTAGATTATTAGATAATTATTTCACTGTAGCTGATACTAGTGTAGATAAACAGACGTTGATTTAAATATTAACAGATGTATATATACATATGTATACGTACAGATATATACACATATATTTTACATTTAATTGTATATTACATGACAAATGTATATAATTTTAAAGACTTTAGAGATAATTTAACTTTTCCTTCTTTCCTTTCCTTTTAATATAAAGTAACAGTCTCAAAAAGGATAAAATCTGGCCCTGGGACAGGAAGCTTTTATCTTGACTTCCAAGTCAAAATATGATATCAAAAAATTATAAGTAATAGAGTGTTACTCAATTATAAGTTTTTGGTGATATATTTGTTGAGGGGACAACTGGGAGAGAGTGTGGTACCTATTTTGCAGTTGAGCAGCAGGGAAAAGCTCTAACTGCTCAGTGCACTAGCCACTCTGCCCTCCTGCCTCGAGGCGCTAACAGCAGAAGGTCAGGTAGGTCGCATCACTTCAGACCCCAGACCACCTGGCTAGAGCCATGTGGACAGCATCACCCGGGGAAGTTCCAGGCAAGTGCACTTTTTTTTTTTTTTTGCAGTACGCGGGCCTCTCACTGCTGTGGCCTCTCCCGTTGCGGAGCACAGGCTCCGGACGCACAGGCTCAGCGGCCATGGTTCATGGGCCCAGCCGCTCCGCGGCATGTGGGATCCTCCCGGACCGGGGCACGAACCCGCGTCCCCTGCAACGGCAGGCGGACTCAACCACTGCGCCACCAGGGAAGCCCACAAGTGCACTTTTAGGAGGCACTTGGCACGGCAGAGAGAGCTTGGATTTAGGCTTCAGAAAGACTAGGCAAAAAGCCCATCTGTGCTGCTAATTAACTGTGTCACCTCAGATAAGTCTCTTCACCTCTCTAGGCATCTGTTTCCTCATCTGAGAGTGCCACCCAATCACACCTACCTCCCAGGGTAATCGTGGGGATTGAATGAGACCATGTAAGCTCCAGCAAAGGTCCCAGCACAGGATATGTTAGTTACCAGCCTTTTATTCCTTTCTTCTTCCCTTCCTTCCTCCTTGATGTCACTCCATAAATCTGTACTACACTATATTTCAGCCTCTGGTAAGAACTTATAATGGGATCTGCCACATAAGAATTTATCTAAGTCCTTCTTGATTCTAGAAACATAAAACCTAGGAATTAAAATGAGAACTGAGAGGTCTTTGGTCCAACCATTGACCCAGTGCAGGAATCACTCTCACCACCTGACTGACAATTCGTTTTCAATGACCAGGAGTTCAGGCGGTCACCAGGAAGTCTACCTCATCACTGGACAGTCTTTTAATGATAAATTTCCTGCTAAACCTGCCTCCATGTACATCCCACCCATTAGTCCCAGTAATAATTCCAATCCATAACTACCTCATGTTCCGTATAATAATTTAATAGAATGAAAAGAAATGTTCCTGTCAATCTGTGTTAAAACGACCTTCTTGAAGCAGTTTATCAGACTGACATGCAGGAGGTCTGTGACCGTGCTAAAGCTGGCTTTATGCGTGTCTTTCAGTGTTAGCTCTGAGTACATCCCAGCTCACACTGAGTGTAGTCAAGGGTTGGGGTTTTTTTTTTCTTTTTCTTTTAATGAATCTTCCTAGGTCCTTGTCAATCTCCGGGTTTTCTCTGTCTCTGCAGTTCCGTTCTTGAGCACGAAACCCTGAACTGCACAGAACGCTCCTATTCAATTTCATACTTCAGCTTTCATCCATCCATTTCTTCCTTCGTTCTATCCACTTTTCCTCCATCTACCCGTCCTTCCATCCATCCATTCTTCCATCTCCAATATCCCAGTCAAAGCAGGAGTGGGTCTGAACAATGCCCCTTAATAATGGGGACACAAGAAACTCCAGCCCTAATAGCAGTGCCAGCCTCAGGAGCTGTTGAACCAGCAGCTGTTGCCCACATTCACCGATGATAGCAGGCATCGGCATAAGCCCCAGGTGGTCAGGCTACCGTCCCTGCCAGGGCCTCAGGGCATGTCACTGTCTCTCAATTCTTCCCACTATTTGCACACAGCAAAATCACAGAATTAAATGCAACGATTCTATACTGCACATTTCTAAGAAAGTCATGCTGAGCTCTCAGGGTCTGTCTGGCTCATTCAAGCCAGAGCAGACCTCACGTAGGCCACCAGTGCTTTGCTCTGCCAGGTCTCCCAGTTCTATGATTACTTGCATTACTGTGGTTAATCCTGCGGTTCCCACTCAGGTCCCACTCCTTGCTAATGTATCATGCCCCAACTGTTAACATCTTGAAATGACAGTATTGCTGCCAGGTTCTTGGTCTGTCTGCAGACCTCTGAATCCAGCATCTCTTGTCTCCTAAATCATGTCCTGGTATCTAAACTTCAATAATATTTGTTTTCTGATTTCACTTTCAACTCCTGCTCAAAGGGGCCCACGAAACTCTAAGACCCAAGATAGGTGGGACACAAGGCTTAAATCGCTCCTTTCAACTCGGAGCCACATGGGGACAGAGTATCAAGGAGAAGTCAGGGCATTTCATCTCTTCCCAACCGTAAGACTCCTCGGCCAGCATGTGTCAGGTGAGGATTTGGGAGCCAGGCTGATAACGGCCACCAGTGGTGAGAAAGGAAGGCGGTGGCTGGACCAGTCCTAGAAGCTTGCACCTGCCAAGGGACTGTCAGTTCCACAGCAGAGCCTCAATCTTAGAGGCTGTTTGCAGGCAGGCAGTCTGACTCCTGGTGCCCCATGCTGAGGAAAGGGCTACAGGGAGCCATGAGCGATATTAGAACTAGGAACCCAACAGGGGTCCTCAACCGGAGTGGCAGCACAGTGCCTCCTGGGGGCACTCAGAAGTGTGACAGCAGGCTTCCCTGGTGGCGCAGTGGTTGAGAGTCCGCCTGCCGATGCAGGGGACGCGGGTTCGTGCCCCGGTCCGGGAGGATCCCACATGCCGCGGAGCGGCTGGGCCCGTGAGCCATGGCCGCTGAGCCTGCGCGTCCGGAGCCTGTGCTCCGCAACGGGAGAGGCCACAGCAGTGAGAGGTAGGCGTAACGCAAAAAAAAAAAAAAAGAAGTGTGACAGTGAGTTGTTGGAATGGCTGAGAGTGCTGTGGGCAATTAGTGGGCAGGACAAGCTATGCTAAATGTGCTCTAACAGATGAGACAGTCCCAAGTGATGAGAAATTGCCCATTCAAAATGTCAGTCGTACTCCACTGACTGAGGCCAAATTCCTCACTTTCGTGTGAGGAAGGATTTGAATGATTTCCCTCCAAAGAGACCTAGAGAGAATTTTTGTTTCTGCCCATTGGTGTCAGTGTATATTCAGCTTCCCTGGGAGAAAACTTTCATGTGGGTATTTGCTTCTCCTTGAACTCATCAGTAGGGCCACAGTCCTTAGAAATGGGAAGGGAAGTGACATTCATTGAATGTGCCACTCCTGCATGAAGTGCGATACTTAGCACAGATTATCTCATTTCCTCTCTGAGGAAAAAAAAAAAAACCTGGAAATCAGGTGGTATTGAAGGAAAGGACACTCAGGCTCAATTAGTAATCAGCTCATTGAGTAAGCTGACCAAGGTCACACGGGTCATCCATGGCAGAGGCAAGTTTCCAATTCAACGCTTCCAGGCAGCAGAGTCCTTCCCTGGAGCCGCAGGAGAGCAGCAAGCTGGGTGCCCCAAATCATTCCTCTCTCTGGTACCTCAGGGATTCTGGAGGCTTCACCAGCCTGGAGCAAAACTGGAGAAAAGCCACGTTCATCTTGGTGCCTTTCTCCTTCTCATATGGTTCCCTTAACCAAATCCCTTCACTACTGGAGTTAGCCAGTAGAAGCTGGTTATGAGTTACTGTTGCCAGGGAACTTTGCTTTTTATAAGAGTACCTGTGCAATGAGAAAAACGTGCAAATATGAGGAAGGAAGCTCCCATTGCAGAGTGGGGATAGAGAGGGGCATTAGTGCTAAGGAGAAGTAGAGCTTCTCTCTAGAACTATTACCATTTCACAACTTTGCCGTACATAAACCAGCCTTTGAGACCCATTAAAGAAATGAATGGGCTTTGTCCTGGTGCTTCTGACAAACTGAGGGTTTGCCTTTTGTTTCTCATTGGCCTTGAACCATTCCATACAGGGAAGGGGGTGAGTAATAGTGAAGAGAGACACAGAGAAGATGAGGGAGCTGTTGCTTCAGTTCAGGCTTGAAGACCTTTAGAGAAACAAGAACAACAGTGCCAATAGCATAATGGCCCATCTCGGCAATTTTTAAAATCTTTATGTATCTACTCAGAGAATGAACCCACTGGGATCCCTATTCTCTCACCAACTTTTAGCTTGTGATCTGGGCAAATGTCTTAACTTGGCTCAACCTCCAGATCCTCATTTGTATAAACAGGGGGGTCATTTCCACCTCACACAGTTGTCATTAGGAATGAACCTGTAAATAAAGCACATAACACACAGTAGGCCTTCAGCCAGTAAAAGCAGCGAGGGCTGATTCACTCAGAACTGGAGTGAATGGGGTGGGTTTGAGTGAAAGGGTGCAGAACAGCTCATCACCTCCAAAGCTCTGACTCTGCTATCATCAATCTCTTTTTCTCCTAAAGAGCGGGCAGGGGTGGGAGTAGCAAGGAGGGGAGTTTTCGGGGTAACAAGACTAATCAGGATTTCACCATCAAAGCAAATATATCCAATTAACAGCTATTAAAGAAGCATTTTCTGGCACTGTGCACAGTGAAGGCCATTCTATCTAGTGGAAATTAATCTTAATTATTGGTACCTGCGTACATACATGCAAAGGGAAGCAACTCACATTAATCTACATTAAACTTAATAGCAGTCCTTGTATTATCTATTCTGAGTCAAAATTGACTGCTGGCCCCTGCATAGATATCTGCAGTGCTAACTCAAGTAATTACAGTGCAGTGGGTCTCAAAGACACAATTCGTTCCCTATATAATAAATCAGCGGCTAGAAGCTTTTTATAATTAAAAACCAAAAGGAAAAAAATAGAACTGTATAAGCAAATGTCATTCTCTTCTAAGGGAAATTAGGAAAAAGGAAAGTATGTCTTCTTGTTGCCTCATCTGAAAAGAGAGGGAAGCAGCCATCTCTGCTGGAATCCCAAACAGAGAGAGGAATACAGTGTTAGGTTTCAGAACTGTGGGAAAGAATGTTCTTCGAGCCTCAGATTTAAGGTTTCTGAGAGGCCTTAAGTTTATTTCCAAGGAGACTGGTAAGGCCATCTGAGAGAGATGGCTTACATGAACCGGAATTTTCAATAGCTTGGATCAGGGTGGAAGGCCAAGTTGATTTTTACTAAATCTCACTGAGGCGGGACCCCTTCCATCAACCATGAGAAAAAGGGAAGGGTGATGTTCTCTTCCTCTCTGCTGCCCGAGGCCCTTCCTCTCAGGGCATCGTGCATTTATCCAACAAATCAAGTCTGAGGAGATGCCCTACTTTTTACAGATCTCCTTCCCGCTTGTCTTCTCCGTCTTCGGAAACCACAGGCCCTCCTGCCACCTCAACAACTCAGGTCAGCTAGGACTTTTCTTAGTTTCCTAGAATCGTACACCTCCTGTTGTTCTATGGCCTTTGAGGTCATCCAGTGCCCCCCTCCAATCCAGCCAGCACTTCCTAAAGTGTGGCATGCCCACACCCCCTGGAACGGACATGACTGAACCACATGCGGATAACACAGCGACTTCGTCTGCCCATTGCTGACCAGCAGACGCACCAAGGTCACACTCCACCTCAGGAGGACAGCTTGTGCCACCTCTGCAGTTGGGACACAAGCTCGCCCATGCCAGATTTTCCCAGACTGGCCACCTATCCCCTCATCATCGGGCCCCAGCTCACCCCAGTGCAGGACCCTTCCTAAGGCCCTGCCTCCCCAGTGCCCATCCTCAACTGTCACTTCTGGGTCCCCCTAAGCCTGCCCTCACCCTGCCTAGCAGCCCTCCTGCCACCCAGACAGGGCTGCCATGTCCAGCTACTGAGGTTGTGCCTATAACTGCAAACTGAAAGCTGCCCCCGGGACCGTGCGATTCAGTAGCCCTGGCGTCCGCGTGGGGTCCCATCACCACCCTCTTGCTTCAGGCTTAACTCCTCCCCGTGCCCCCTGCTCTCCAGCTTCCTCATTCTTTTTCCACAGGCGCTGCTCTGCTCTCAGCCTCCAGGGCTCCTTCTAGAGCCGAAGCCATTCCCTACCCCTCAACCCTTCACTGTAGAACATGGAGGTCAGTCTCTGATCCCACGTGTGAAACCGCCACCCCAATCCCTGGTCCAACCTTTTCCAACCAGGCTGAAACTCCCTCTTGGATCACAAAGGTCCCTCGAGGCCATGGTTCTTCCCATCTCTACTCTCAGTCTGTGTGGAGCTCTCACTACTTCCTCCTACCTCTTATACCTGTTTGCTTTATTCTCCATTATCCAATAATGTCACTGAACACAATTTTAAAATCAAAAACCATGTATATGTCCCCTGGACTAATTTTGGAAAATATAGAAAAATAAAGAAAGGCAGCCAAGGGGCTTCCCTGGTGGCACAGTGGTTGAGAGTCCACCTGCCGATGCAGGGGACGCGGGTTCGTGCCGGTCCGGGAAGATACCACATGCCGCGGAGCGGCTGGGCCCGTGAGCCATGGCCGCTGAGCCTGAGCGTCCGGAGCCTGTGTTCCGCAGCGGGAGAGGCCACAACAGTGAGAGGCCCGCGTACCGCCAAAAAAAAAAAGAAAGGCAGCTTCTTGGTGTTAGCCTCTCAAGTCTTCCTTCTGCAGACATATAGCATACATTCTAATATACAAAAGGGCACATGACTGATACTGAGTTTTTAAAATATTTCTCATTCTTTCAATTGTTTTGAGTAGGTAATATGTGCTCTGAACTGTCAGTATCCTATTCCAGAGGCAATCAGCATTACCAGCTATTTTATAATTTGAAAATTTCTAGCAATAGGTGATAAATAAAAAATATATATATAAACCTATTCATATATATATGTATATATACGCATATATATCTTTTTACACAAGTGGTGGGATCCATCACACTCTTTTACACCTTACTACTTTCTTTGCTTAATAAATGTTAAAATGTTAGAGATAATTTACACTGTAAATGTTGATCTGCACTGGCCTCCTTTTAAAATATATCTCTTTAAAACAGTGACTAAATCATAACACGGTTGGGGTTGAGGTATAACAAAAATCATGAGAGGTATTTGAACAACTGAATCTCAGAACACACTGTTCTCCTATGTATATGAATTCTGCCACCTCCCCTGAGCACCCAACCTTATCCATAAGTGGCCCTCTGGACCTGCTTGAATACCCCCAATGACGGGGAACTCACTTCCCCAGGAGGTAGCCTTATGTGGTGAGGCTCTCATCCTGAGCCTTCCACTCTTCATCAAACTGAAGTCTCTCCAGTTTCCCAGATCCCTTAAACCAGTGATCTCACCTTATAGGTATTGTTTAGAATTTAAAATCTATCCCATCCATTTGGATACTTAATAGCTACTGCTCGTCTGAGTTTCTTAACCATTTCATATGAGGCTGCCTTGCCCATTTAACTTCCTTTTGAGTTTCCAAATGGCAGGGACCAAGACTTGGGCTTCTCTTGCATCCCCTCCCCGTGCCTGCCACAGTGCTTTCCAGACTACACCTGGATAATGTTTTCATATATCTTCCTCATCCCTACGTCATTACTTCCTCCAGAGACCCTTTCCTAACACTCCACCCCCCGAATTTTTTTAGTCATTGTAATTGTTTGTGATCTGTGTTCCCAGTGGATAATGCAAAACCTGCGGTTGTTTTTTGAATATATATATTTGGTGAATAAATAAAAGGACAAATGAATAATACTAAGAGGGAGATCAACTGTGGCTTTTTCTTGAGAAACAGTGATGACAGATTGGTTAGTATGAAATTTTTCAAAGGGATCTTGTAGAATCCAAATGCTAGAAACAGACTCCCCCAGGAGCCCCTGGGTGCTGACAGGGCTACCACTTGCTGTGTTTAGCAGCCCTGGAGCTCTGTTAACAAAGCACCCAATCATGACCAAGCTGCAGAAACATAAACCTGGATGCTAACTTTCTAGGCCATGCAAACTTCAGGAAACCAGGTGGAGTCTTGGAATCAACCCTAAAGAACACCCCTTTTTCCTAACCCTCTGCCCAGAAATTGCAGGCACCTTTAAGTTGAAATTGTCAGTTAACCTACCAACAAGCATTTCCTGACACCATACTAGTTAAGAAAAGACCGGTTCCGTTGTCTCAACTCTCTAGGTAGCGATATACAATGAATTCACACAAACAGCTAAACAATACTGTAAACAAAACACCTCTAATAAAACATTCATTATTGTGGCTGGAGGAACACAGGGCTTAAAGGACAAACATTTGAATCCTGGCTTTGCTTCTTCTCAGCTGTGTGACCTCTGGAAGTTTACTTACCTCTCTGAACTTTATCTCTACAACAAAAGTAATAATGTTGCCTCACAATTGTCCTAAGCATTAAATGAAACTTGAAAAGATTGCATAAGTGAAGGTGGGCAGAAAATGCATGTGGACTTTAGAAGGTGATGGGTTGAAAGTGGGACACAGAAGAGAGATGTGGAAAAGGAGGAAGGGGGTTGGCCACTGGCAGAGGGAGATGTCATCTGTGTGGTATGATGGAGGACAGTTGACACTTCCATAACTGCTCATTCATCCTGTCTTTCTTGTCACTCCACAAATATTCAGTGAGCATCTACGAATGGTGAATAAGTTAGACACAAGACCTGCCCTCATGTAGCTTACAGTTTACCACGGATACAGATACACAAAGAAAGGACTTGAATTCAGTGAGTTATTTGCTCCAAGGTGGGAAGGAGACGTGAGACATGGGAGTGGCTTCTAATCCAGGCAGGTTAGTGAGGAGGACTTGTGAAAAGCAGGTGACATCTCAGCTTCCAGAGACAAGTGGTCGTCCAGGCTGGGGTGGGGCGGGGCAGAGGGAGTGGTAGTGGAAGAGTCTAGGAGAAGGTTGAGGCTCATGCTTACACTGTCTCAGAGAGTGCAAGGGAAGAGGTGACCAGACAACAGAGCCTCATAAATCACAGTAATGAGCTTGGATCATACCATATGAGCCAATGTAGAATTGTAAGCAAGAGAGTGACACACATCATCAGATTTGCATTTTAGAAAGCAAAATGAGTTGTGGCAGGGCAAGATAGATACAGGGAGATAAGCTAGGAAAGAGCTGTAAGAACTTAGTTAATGGAGACATTATAGGGGACCAGAGAAAACAGAAAGATGTTTAGAGAATATGACTCATAGCATTCATGAAACATTGGAGTAAAGATGAGGAAAGGAAGAAGTCAACAGTGGTTCCCAGGCTTAGGCATCTAGGAAAAAATGTTCTACAATTGACTGATCTGAGGTTTTGAGGAAAGACATCGAAACTAACTTGGAGTATGTCAAGGTTGAGGTTCTTGGGAGATATCGAAGTGGAGTTGGGCAAGAGCAAATTAATACATGGATTTCAAATCAGGAAAGTTCTGGACTAGAGACAGAAGTTTGGGAGTATATGGATGATAAACCACTGCTGGGCTTTCGATGAGATTTTCCAGAGACTAGGAGCAAAGGGGAAGACAGGAGAGCTGGCAGAGAACCCTCTAAGATGTGGGCAGAAGAAGGGGACTCAATACAAGGGACTGAAAGTCAGCTGGAGTGGTGGGAGGAAACCCCACAGAGAACACAGTGTTACAGAAGCCAAGGAAGGAGAGGGTGTTGTCAGGATGAGATAAGATTTGAGGAGTATTTATTGGATAGGGCAGTGGGAGTCTTGGAGACTTGGGCAAGTTCCAGGGGAACCCAGATTGCCAGTGTTGAGAGGCAGGTGGGATTTGGGGAGGAAGAGACAGCAAGTGTAGAAAAGACTCACCAAGAACTCACTATGACGGTTAAGATGAAAGATAGGGAAGTACCTGGAAGGGGATGAGATTGGGAATAGTTTTGGGAATGATGTTGTTTTTCAAGGTGGCAGAGATTTGAGCATGTCATAAGAAGAAGCCAATAGGAAAGAAAGGTTAAAAATATATAGAAGAGAGGAAGGAAACAATGATAGAGGAGAATCCTGAGGGAGGTGGATGGAGATACGATCCAGGAGGTATTTCCCTGGAACAAGAATAAAACAAGATGTATATTTGTTAGATATCCTTTCAGGCCCAAATCCTGTAGGACTGTGACATGAACTCAGATCTTAGAAGTCAGGGAGTAGCTTTTTGCTACCATTAGTTAAGCAGCTTAGTGTTAGCAGGTCTCAGAATTAACAGCTCTGTGATTTGCTTCACTTTTGCCTCGTGGTTGCAAGATGGCTGTAATAGCGCTGAGGATCAAACCTTAGATGACAAATTCATAGTCAGGAAGCATGAGTTGGCACAGGGCAGAGAGTTTCTCCTCATATACCTCCGTCTTAAATGAGAGAAAAATATTTTCCAGAAGGCCTCTAGAAGACTCCTTGATACATCATATTACCTAAAATTGGGACTGAAGCTTCGTCCCTGGAACAAGGCTAGACTCTCTTCTCTGAGATGAAGGCATCTCCACCCAACACCCAAAGAAAATCAGGTTTCCAAAGGCAAAGAAGAAGTAGATAAGGTTGGTCAGTGAGTTTGGAAGCAGTAAGTTGAATGAACTCTCATCAAATGTCTATTTTCTCTGTCAGTTTGTCACCTGCTAAGAGTGAGAGGAAAGAGTTGGTAGGTTATGAGGTCTTACAGGAATGAAGATCTCCAAAATAACCACTGTGAAGAATGGGAGAGCAAACCAGTCAAGGAAACATCTAAAGTTCCAAGGGTGTCCTCAGCAGGGAGAAAGCTTGGGGAGGAAATTATAGACCAAAGGAAAGAGGAGAGGGAGGGAAGCTCTGTCCCACGTGGTCACGTACACCAGGGTCTCCCAACCTCGGCACTATTGGCACTCTGGGCCTATTAGTTCTTTGTGGGGAGTTGTCCTGTGCACTGTAGGATGGTTAGCAGCACCCTGGCTTCTGCTCACTAGATGCCAGCAGCACACACACACGCCCTTCAGCTGTGACAACCAAGAACATCTTCAAACATTGCTGAATGTCCCCTGGGGGGCAAAGTGGTCTGACTTGAGAACCACTGCTATACACTATCTCATTTAATCCCACAGGGCAGATATTGTGGTCCTGATTTCAGGGATGAGATTAAGTGCCCAAGGACACACAACTAAGAAGAAATGGAGTCAAAACTCAAATCAAGTTTATGGGAGACCTTCTTCCCTCTGGCCCTGAGCTCCACAGCCTGCAATGTACCACCAGCACCACCACTAAATGGGAACTCTCAGCACCCTTGGTCCCGGCCTCAGCCTTCCCATCAGGGTCTACACCCCACAGAGTCACTTTGAGTAGTGATCTGTTTTTCCGGAAAGAATTAGAGAACCCATAAAAATTAAATCTTTACAAGGGCTCTACACGCTCTTTTCTAGGAAGTCAATCATTCCAGTAAAACATGTGGCAACATTTTCCCAAGGACTTGGAGAAGGAAACCACCATCCAGAAAGGAAAACCTTTCAAGCTGGAATGTGCTCTAGGCTGCCTCTTTAAATAAAAAAAAATGTTATATGCCTGGGAAACATTATATCTGCCAAAGCAATACGAGGGACTCACTGTAATAACGACAGCTCAACTCCATGCTGCCTTTCATCCCCAAGACTCCAAGAAGGGCCTTAAAATTGAAATTTTATACAAGTGCACACAAACACACACGATTGGAAGAATTCACACATATATCACTTTGTCCACCTCTCTAATGAAGGTGGAATGCCGTGGCAGATGTTTCCCAGCTGCCTGCTGCTCGCCCTCCAGCAGTTTAGGACAGGAAGCCGAGGACACTCGATCCAAGAGGAATTGCAGGGAGAATCCAGGGAGGTAAAATCCAATCCTGCCAATTGGGATTCGGCCAAATACATGAAGTACCCTCCACATCATTGCTTATGCCAAGAGACTGAATGAAGGAGAATGACAGGCATCTATCAGCATCAGAGAGGCCATGCTCTTCCCACAAAGATTTGGAACTAGAAATGCTCCCTTACACTTGAGGCATAGGTGCTGTACACACAGCCTGCACCCCAGCCCAATTAAGTCAATGTTATAGGTTTGGTCCCCAGTCCAGTCAGCTTTACTCTGCTGAATAGCCATTGGCTGCATCCCTATTGCAGAGATGGCTGCTGGTCCCATTACATGATAAGTCTTTTCATAAAGAATACCTCACTGATGTACATGGGGGGTAGGGGAAATGAGGGGTTGGAGGTGCGTACAAAGTGGGGTGAAAGGAATTAACATCTATGGGGCGTTCAGCTCAGGTGAGGCTCTGACCTAGGAATTTTACCTGTCATCTTACTAATCCTTACCAAGTCTTAGTATCTGAACTTTATAAATGAAGAACCTGAGATTTTGGAGAGGTTAAGATATTCGTTGGGGTTATACCCCTAATAAGCCAGGATTCAAGCTCAGGTCTGCCAACCACAAAGCGAACATTTCATTTTACCACCATATCAAGCCAGAGAACATTTCTCACATGCCAGAAATCTCCTTGGTGCTTCCTCCAAGTCATATGTACCTTTCCAGGTAAACATTGTTCTTGCTCCTATCACCATAGATTAAATTTTGCCTGTTTTTGAACTACATATAAATGGAATCATGTAGCATGTATTCTTTGATATCTCACTTCTTTCACTCAATAATTTATTTGTGAGATTCATCCATATTTTTGTGTTTGTTATTGTAACTTGTTGATTCCCATTACTATAGAGGATTCTACTCTGTGAATATGTTATTGCTTATTTCCCCATTCTATTGTTCATTGGCATTTGGCTTGTTCCATTTAGGAATATTATGTATGAATAATGCTGCTTCAAACTTTCTTGACATCTCTTTTGGTGCCCACGAGTTTGCATATCTATACCTAGGAGTAAAACTGTTGAATCATAAGATACAGATTTGGTCACTTTTAGTAAATAATGCCAAATAGTTTTCCAAAGTGTTGTACTAATTAATACTCTCACTAACAGTATGTGAAAGTACCATTTGCTCCACATTCTCCAAAAATTGGTATTTGAGTTTTGTTTTACATTGTAACCATTCTGGTGGCTGTATAGTTGTATCACATCTTGTTTATAACTTCCTTGATAACAAATGAACTTGAAAATCTTTCCAAATACTTATGGCCATTTGGTCCATTCCTTCCTTTGAGAAGTGATGGTCTGTCTTTATATATTGATTTGCTGGAGATCTTTATATATATACTCTGTACATAAATTATTTTTTGGATGATTGTATTGCAGATACCTTCTCTCATGCTGCGGCTTGTCTGCTCACTCTCTCTGGTGTCTTTTCATTCTTAATCTTAATGATTCTAATAAAGTCCAATTTATCAATTGTTTGTCATGATTTTATGTATGATTTTAAAAATATTGAGCACGCAAGTTGATAAAGATAGTCTCCTATGCAATATTTTGAATATTTATTGTTTACCTTCCATATTTGGATTTATAATCCACATGAAAAGAATTTCTGTGTATGATGTAAGATAGGAGTTAATTTTTTCCCCCTCTGAATGGGTATCAAATTAACCTCAAACCAGTTATTGACAAGACTATGCTTTTTACTGCACTGAAGCGGCAACTTATTCACAAGACAAACAACCATATATGTGTAGGTACGCTTCTGAATTCTTTATTCTGTTCCATTCATCTGTTTGTCTATCTTTTCACCCATTCCGCCTGCTTAAACAACATAGCTTTATATTAAGTCTTTATATAGTGTAAGTCCTCCAGCTTTGTTCTTCTTCCAGATTGTCTTCACTCCTTTTGACCCATGTTATACGTATTTTAGAATCAGCTTGTCACTTTTTGAAAAATTATGCGATTTTGAATTGAATTGTATTGACCCCATAAATCAATTTTGAAAAAGTGGACATCTTTACAAAACTAAACCTTATGATCCACAAACACTGTGTATCCTTCCATTTATTTAGGTTTTCTTTAATTTCTCTCAAAAATGTTGTGTAATTGAAAGTGTGGAGGTCTAGCTATTTCTGTAGACATAGTCCAAAGTATTTGATAATTTTAATCCATTATAAATTTTGGATTTTAATTTTAATCCATTTTTAAAACTTTATTTTTGCATTATTTGTGAGTAATTTTATATTGTCCTTGTAGCCAGTGTCTTTGCTGAATTAAGTTCTTAATTCTAATCATTTATATATTCTTTTTGGATACTGTAAATACATAATCGTGATGTGTCTAAACGGTAATAGTGAGCATACTTGTCCCACTTCCAGTATCAAAGGGAAAGCTTTCAATATTTCAGAATTAAATAGATACCCTTTACAAATTAAGATTTCTTTAATCTTACATGGTTGAGAGTTTTAATAATGAACAGAGTTTTAATTTTATGAAGCACTTTTTCTGCATCTCTTGAGATGATTATATATTCCCTCCTTTATTCTGTTAATGTGGTGAATTATAATGATTGATTCTCTAAATGTAAGTTAACATTCCATTATTGGCATAAGTTCCATTTGGTCATGATGCATTCTTTTAGTTGTATATGACTAGGTTCGAATTTGTTTAGATCTTTGGGGTCTATTTTGATTTCTTTTCTGAGTCATGGGTTTAATTTACATATAGTTAAACTTCATTATAATCAGAGAATCTATTCTGGAATATGATATGCATCCTCTGAAGTTTCTTAAAACTTGTTTTATTGTTCAGTTAACAGTTTATTCTGGTAATTATTTTATGAGCACATGAAAAGAAAATATATTCTGCAATTATAAGTTGCAGAGTTCTATGGATGTCAATTAGGTGGTTTGTTAATTGTATTGTTCATATTTTCTGTAATTCTGATATTTTATATATTTACTTTATCAGTTACTGAAAGAGCTATGTTAAAATCTCACACTTTGTTAGTAAAATTTTCTATTTTTTCTGTAATCTGTCATTTTTTGCTTTATTTATTTGGAGGCTATTTTAAATATATAATTACTATATCTTCCTCAGAGGTTGACCCTTCTAAAGTTTTGAAATGTTCTAACATTTTGAATTGCTTCTTTTCCTAAAGTCTGCTTTGTTTGATTTTTAGTATAGCTATACCAGTTATTTTGGCTAATGTTTTCTTGTATAGCTTGTTCTATCATTTTGCTTCCAATTTCTCTGTGCCCTTACATTTAAAATGTGTATTTTATTTAAGTATCATTTAGTTGAATTTTGCATTTTTATCCATTTGGACAATATTTTTTAACTGAATATTTAATGCATTTATATTTAAAATAATTACAGATGCATGTGGTTTTAAAATCCGCCACTTTGTTTTCTAATTGTCCCATTTCTTCTCTCCTCTGTTATTTTCCCTTTCTTTCTTCTTTTTGGACTAATCAAGAATTTCTATTATTCCATCCTCCCCTTATATTAATATTAGCTTGTTAGTTGTAAATTCTTTTATTATTCTTTCAGTGGTTATTCTAAAGTAGTGATTCTCAAACTTTAGCATGCATCAGAAACAGCTGGAAAGCATTTGAAAACTCAGGTTTCTGGGCTTCACCTCAGATTTTCTTCTCCAGCAGGTCTAGGGGGAAACCCAAGAATTTGCATTTCTACCAAGTTTTCAGGTGCTGCTGATCCAGTTGGTCCAGGAATCACACTTCAAAAAACACTGCCCTAGAGATTACATTACATGTCTTTTCTTTATTAGGATATATTATAAATTGATACTTTTATTATTTCCCAGATAATGCAACAATCTCAGAATTCTTAAACTACATTTACCCTTATTTCTATTATGCATTTTAATTCTATGTTCTTTTAAAATCACAAGATATGATTTTGTGGTAGTTATACATAATAAACATTCATTTAATTTATACATGTTCATTAATTTGTACATATACCTCTTGTACTGTTCATTTCTTCTTGCATTTCTGTATTTCTATCTGAGATTATTTTTCATTTGTCTAAAGAACTCTTTTTAGTATTCATCTTATTGTATCAATTGGTAGCAAATTCTCTCAACTTTTGCTTGTCTAAAATGTCTTCATTTTATCTTCATTTTTGAGGGATATTTTTGCTGGGTATAGAACTCTAGAATGGGAGAGATTTTCTTTCAGCTTGATAAATATATCTTTCCATTGTCTTTTTTGCTTCCAGCATTTCTGTTGAGACATCAAATGTCAGTCTCATTGCTGCTCCCTTAAGGTTAATGTGTCTTTTTAATACAGTCTCTTTTAAGATTTTCTCTTTATCTTTGATTTTAAGCAGTTTGACTATTATGTTCCTAGGTAAGGTTTTATTTGTATTTACTCTATTTGGTGTTCACAGTGCATACTGAATTTGTAACTGGATGATTTCCATCCGTTCTGGAAAATTCTCAGAGAATATCTCTTCAAATATTGCTTCCAACATATTCTCTTTCTCTTCTATTTCTGAGTTTATGCTTACAGGTTGTTAGAATTTTTCACCATGTTCTAAGTGTCTCTTACACCCCTTTCTGGTGTTTTCCAACCTTTTTTTTCTTTGTGCTTCATTCTGATATTTTCAGCTAGCCTACACTTAAGTTTTCTAATCATTTCTTTTGATTTGTCTATTGTTCTGTGAAGTTAATCTATTGAATTATTTATTTCAATTATTGTAGTTTTCAGTTTTAGAAATTCCTTTTAATTCTTATTTATAGATTTCAGCTCTCTGGTGAACTCCTCTATCTTGTCATCTATTTTTTGCACATATTTATCACAGTTAAAGACTGTGTCAAATTATGATACCTGAATTACCTATGGGTCTGCTTCCATTTTCTGTTTCCTTCTCTTGTTTTTCCTTCTAGAATGATGAGTAATTTTAAAATGAATGCTGGACATTATGTATAATAAATTGTAGAGAATTTGGGTAATGTTATCTTTCTCCACAGGGATTTTAATTTCCTTCTGGCTGGCAATTAAAGTAGAAAAGATCACCTTGTCTGAGTAATAACTGAGATAATTTAAGACTTGATTTTGGTTTTCATAAGAGTTGACCTTTTTTAGGTCTTCCCTTAATCTCAGTGTATAGCCTCAATAGGTCTCAACTGAAAGCCTCAATGTTTATAAGCCCCTCTTCTGTATTGTGTTTTGCACTCCAATAATTTCCCCTCCCCCACCCAGGCACTCTGAGACTGCAGAAAGTTCTGCATTGCTTTATAGTCTCTATGCTGGCACATGCAATTTAGAAATTGGCAAATGCCTCAAGATGAAAGCAAGACAGAATATAGGGCTCACTTCTCCGAGGTTCTCTTTTCCCTGGAATCTTGGTCTGCCATGTCTGCCATGTCCCCATCACCTTGGTAACTCTGAACTCCAGATTTTGTCTTGATAGCCCCATGAGATTGCCAAAAGCTCTGATTCACTGTTTTCTGCTTAGTCTCTCAGCCCCATTATGCTTATAAGTCAGTAAATACTTCCAGAATAAAAGCATCAGAAAATATTGAGCATCACTTTTTTCTAGGATCCTGGCCCCGCAATGCCTGGCTGATTTGGTTATTCTCCAATGTCTTCAAGGAATTGTTTGTTTTTTTCTTTTATAGAGCTTTTATTATCTTCACTGGGAAATATATTCTCATACAAGCATATTCTTATGCAATCATAGCCAGAAGTGGAAGTTGATTGGTTGTTTTTCAGATCCCCCCAGTGGCTCTAATATGTGGTCATAGTTAAGAACCACTGTCCTAACTTATCATACTCTCTCATGCACATGTAGTTTGCTGTACCAGGAACTCCATCGCACATACTCTGCCTGGCTAATCGCTAGAGGAAGCCTTTCTTTACCTATGGAACATATGGGGTCAGTGACCCTTCTACATAAGTCTATAAACATCATGTCTATCCAACTTTATCACTTAATCCATTATATTCTAATCTGTGTGCTTTTGCACTTATCTCCTCCATTGGACTGTGGGTTTCTTATGGATAGAGACCCTGTCACTTTTTTGTTGCATCTTGTAAGTACTTGAATAAATGATTTTGAATATAATACTGCTCTTCAGTTCTCACTGTTCTAAGCAATAGTCCTCTTTCTCCCTTTCCAGTCCCATGGAATAGATTTTGGATCCATCCCAACATATCTGTCCTTTTGATCCTCTGAGGCCAATTTAACTCCTCACCTTCCTTAGCTTAATTAGTATGAGGCATTTCTAATACTGCTACCAACTTTGAATATCCTTCATGCTTCCCCTTCTGTTTTCACATATGTATGGTGTTCTCTTTCTGCTAAATATACATGTGTATGTGCTTTTTTGGGTGTATTAATTCAATCAGTCAATAATCATGTACAGAGCTACTAATATATGCACAGCTGTGATGGAAGGTATGTCAGATTTTGTTATTCAAAGCTCAGCTCAAAGGTCTTTCTAGATCTGTTATTTTGGGGGATGGTAGTGCTCCACTATCCAGAGTTCATGGATTGGTTGGAAAAGCGAAATGACCCCATCCTTCCACTTTGAAAGGGATGGAGAATACTTCCTGCACTACACTAGCTATTTAGCTAACTGCTAAAATAGTGTTATCATACTGGAATTTTTCTAGATATGTGTTGGGAGAATGGGCGGGGGGTGGGAATCAAAACTTGCTGACAGCCCAAAGAAAAATGTCTTCCCACCAGAGGAGCTGTTGCTAAGTTTAGTTAATGTGTGTCCTATCAGTGAGAAAATAGGAGCCTTTCTTAAAATGTCTTTTTTTGTTTGGTTGCTTGCCTGTTCCAACACTGATTAGCTGTTTTATGAATGCATCATTTACAAGGTGTGTGTGGGTGTGGATGTGGGTGTGGGTGTGCTGGAGAGAGCAAGAGAAATGGGAGGGAGATTGTCTTTCTCATAATTGCAACTCCAGCTAGGCTCCTTCAGTGCCCTTACTATATTTTCTCCAATGGTGTTGGAATAGTGCTGTGGACAGCAATGAAATGGGTTGTAGAGAGCATCTAGCCTCTTGTTCTTCCTGTCTTTTAAGCACCAGCATCCTTTTGTGGCAAGAAAATGTGGATCAAAACTATCACTCCATGATAATCTCCCAAAAGTCAAACTTAGATTCAGTAAATAAATCCTGGTAGAGAGAGCTATATAATTTCAAAATAAAAGATTCAAGCAAGTAGTTGTATTTCTCTCTCCAGAAAGCAAGGAACACAATTTACTTACCTTTGCATTTCTCACGGTACTCACTGCAGTGATTTCCACTCAAAAATGTTGGGAAACAAATCCAAATAATGATAGAAAATAAGATAGATTGTCATCTGTCTAAGGTGGATGAGGTCTGACCCTGGCCAGAAGTAGAGAAATGTATAATATGAGCTATCTGGATTCCTTTCAGCCCTGAGAGTGATAAGTGAGTAACCCAAACTCCCTTTCAGACTTCACGTGTTTTTTTCCTACTTAATAATCTGCATTTCTACAGTTTTCTGTAGATTAATACCAACAGCCATATTCCAGACTAATAGTTACCAATGATTGCAAGTAGAAGACACCTTTTTAATGACAAAACATTCCCCTTACCCATACACGTGAGAAGCCATACATTTAGAATTGTTGATTGAGAAAATACATGTCAAAATCAACTATGAGTTCAGTATGTTTTTTAAGTATATTTGAATCAATACAACATCTGTGCATATTTCAAAGTCAACATAAATGTCTGTGTGTGTGATATTATACATTATGCATACAGACACTATTTGACACTTATGTGGATTTATAGACCTATTGAAATAACTCCTACCCTTTGATCCCTGACCTTTCTCCCTCCATCCCCTCCGCTCACACGTCCTTCATTCCACAGCACTCTTCCCTCAAGGATCTCATCTTCCTTACTTCTGAACTTGATTCCTTCTCCCTCCTTTGCCTGGCTTGCCTTGTCTGCTCCTTTCCAATAGCCCTAGTTTAGCCATTCCTTCCTTTGAAATCAAATTATTTCTTGCATCCTTTTGGAGACCTTATTAGCCTCATGCAAACTTGGCCCCTGGCCATCAGCATCTCTCACTCACCTTGAGTCAACTAAACATCATCAAATGTCTCCACACACTGTCTTCCTTGTTTGATTGTTTGCCTGTTATAGCCCTAATTGGCTGTTTTGTATTTTTTGAGAATTCCTCAGTGAATATATGAGACCTCCAGTTGTAATCATGTCTGTCCTTTGTGAAGAACTCAGGAATGGGCTCTACAGCTTGGAGGAGTCCATAAATATTTGTCAGGAAAAATAAAATTATGAATTGCAGCAGGGGTGGGAGGGGCACTTGTAATCTCAGGTGTTCCCTATTTACAGAATCTATTTCAGCTACACAAATTAGCTGAGAATATTTTGTGGCCCACAAGGAAGACTGTCCTGACCTTGCTGTGTAGGCCAAAACCAGAAGAGCAAGATAACAAGGGGCTGAACTTTTCCATCCTGCAATCTTCACTCTTGTAGCTTTTATAGTTTGGCCTCATGGGTCCCACGGAACAAACCCGCCCCCTCTTTCAGAAGATACTTTCCATAAATTAAATGGCAATTTTTCTGTTCCCCCTTCGATGTCTCCCTATAGGTTTAACCATCCTAGTTATTCTTACTATTCCCCTTGCTGGTCTGACTGCTGACCTAATCACTCTCTTCTAAACATACCCTCATTCATCTACATCCTTATTAAAGTGGAGGACCGAGAACAGAATATACCACTCAAGATGCAAAGAGCCAATGCAGACTGTGAGGAAGCATGACATCCCCTCTTCTTATCACTATGGCCTAAATCCACATTTCGGTTTGGAGAAGCAGTGTTGACATAGAGTGTCATTTATAATCACCTATTAGTTATATGTCTTTGAAGGGAGCTTCTAGCTTCTCCAAGTCACAGATTTCCAGTCCAAAAAATGTGCCCAAATTCATTTGTCACTGGGAAAATGAAAGTTTAAAGCCATAGTGCAGTATACTAGACGAACCAGAAGGTTTATAATGACAAAGAGACAATACCAAGTGATGAGGAAGATGCGGAACAACAGAATTGACATATATTACTGGGGAGAGTAAATTGGTGCAGTCACTTTGGAAAACTGTTTGACAGCACCTACTATAGCTGACACAGTAATTGCATTCTTAGTGATACACTCAAGAGAAATGAGTGCACAAGTTCACCAAAAGACACATCCAAGAATGTTCAGAGAAACACTATCCACAATGTTCCTAAATTGGAAACATCCCAAATACTCACCTACATTGAACAGAGTGATACATTCACACTATGGAATATTATAGTATGTATTTGGAATGAATGAACTCCAAATGCAAGCCACAATGTGGATGGATCTGACAAACAAATGCTGATCAAAATAAGCCAGGTATAAAAGAGGCACATAGTATATGATTTTATTTACATACAGTCCCAAACTGGATGAAACTGGTTTCTGGTGGTAGAAATCAGAATAGTGGTTCCCTGTGGTGTAGGAATGGTGACTAGAAGGGGGCAAGACTCTGGGGGTCCTGGAAGTGTTCTGGTCTTGAACTGGCTACCGGTTACATGAGTGTGCTCAAGTTGTGAAAATGTACTGCATTCTCCACTTAAGATGATGCACTTTTTAATATGTTATACTTTAACAAAAAGTTAAATAAAATATACCATAATAATAACAATAGCAACAAAACTAAGGCAGCCAAAACTTCTTCAAAACTACCAGAAATTGAGGAGACAAAAAAAATAGCTAGTGCAAGTCACTCAATTTTTTTATATAAGAGCATTGTCCCACCTAGAGCTAGGTCCCAATGGACCATCTTTCTTTTACCATGTTCCACTACCAGTCTTTTACCATGTTCCACTACCAGGTACCAGTCAGTACCTGCTCTGTGGTCTCAGGCCCTCTCAGACTCGTGTCGGCTCTGCCTCTGAAAATTTTAATGACAAAAAATTCCCCTTACCCATACACGTGAGGAGCCATACATTTAGAATTGTTGGAAAGCATAGTCACTACAACAAATTAATTAAGCATTGACCATGTGTTAGACAAGAGATTAAGTTAACATTATTTTATTGTATCTACCAAAAACTCTATAAGAAAGGTGCTTAATCCCTACTTTACAGATGAGGAAAGTGATATTTAGAAAGATTAAGCCATTTGCCCAAAAGTATAGATAATGGATTAGTACCTGGATTCGAGGTAAGATTGACACCCATACTCTTAATCATTTGACCTTTTGTCTCTGAATGAGGGCACAACACAGTGTTTGGGTTGCTGTTACATGCCTTCCAGAATCTCTGGACTTAGGTTTGCTTTTTGGCCTGTCCCTCAACATGTGTGCTTCCTAGCTAGTTACTGATACCCTACCTGTTCCTGACCTCCAGCAGTGGCAGCATTCCAGGCCCCTGGCTGCACAGCCAGGACACCTGAGTGCTTTCAGACAATGTACTGTATATTCTGCTCCTGACATCCAGCTGGTGGCCTCTGTTCATGGATCTGGCATTGACGAGATCCAAGATTCCAAGAAAGAAACAAGATAGAAAGAGGCCATACCTTAAAACAAGGATTGGAGCCTATAGGAAGCTCCCAGTTTAAGTTTGCAAATCTCTGTGGGATTTTCATTCTTCATAGCTGAGTCCAGAGAAGAAAGTTGACTGAAAGCTGGAGACCACCCCTTGATAAAAATTTTTTTTTAAAGGAAGTTCTCAAGTATTCCTGTTTTTTGGCTTTTAGCTATGTGGTATTTCAGAGATTTCTTGTTCTTAAAATCTGTTAGCAATCCCCAAATCTACAAACAGGCTTTAGAAGATGGGGGTGGGGAGAGGAGTGAGAAAGATTGTTTCAGGAGCAATCCCTCTGAAATGAAAAGCTGAAACCTAAATTGGATACAGCTGAAAATATCTCAATCCTGCAAGATTAGTCTTGACACACGCCCTGCAGCAGAAGCATTCTGTGTGTTAAAGGAATTAATCCAAAGGTTTTTCTTTTCTTATTTCCCACTTATTTTTCTGAAAAGCCGTCTTCTGAAACTCTGTGTTTTACACTAATGCAAAGCCTCTTTGGATTATTGTCCAACATGGATTCCAACAGGAAACATTTTCCTGGAGGCCATGATTAAACAGGCTCCCTGGAATTTAGGCTAACCTGAGCCAGCATGAAGCATCAACACTCCAGGCATACTCAGCCCCAGCCAAGGAGACCTGAGTGACCACAGCAAGACAAAAAGTCAGCCACATGAAAATTGAACAGGACCAATCAAATCATTGCTTTGTCCTCCAGGGAGCAGTCCTGATTTCCTATTTCACGTCTTTGGTTTTGTAAGGATCTAATACCAAAACCCTCACCACTTCCTCTTTGAAGTTCCTCCAAATTTCAGAGTTTTGCAGACAGGGGTGTTGTTTGCTGGATTCTGATCCAAGTCAATGGGATAATCTGTCTACTCTCATTATTAAGAATCTCTGTTCTCATCTCTGTTTGGATGTCTGCTTTTCAGATTTATAAAATAACAGCAAGCTGAAAATGGGTTTGAATAGAAGATTAGAGAAATGGAACTTCAGTGGAGCAGGATGCTTGCTCTTATTTTTAAAAAGGTCTGGGTCATACCAGATGGCCTGAAAACCAAGTGGATCACGGGACATCAGCAAAAGAAGGGACAGTGTTTGGGAATCAAGCCAAATTCAAACCCTTCTGCAGGGCTTAGTCCCCCAAAATGCTGGTTCCCATCTTCCAAACGCCAAAAAAAAATTCACTTTATAAAACCAGCCAGATCTAATCTGAACTACCCTATTGGTTCCAGCAATCTACAGTTATTGTACTCTGCCAAGAGGACTTTTCCTCAGGCACACTCTTCAGGAGAGTCATATAGTCTATTGGCGTAATGGTCCTTTTTCAAGAGAAGTATTTCATTTTAATAAAAATGTGTGCCACCATATTTAATCCATCAGGCTGATTGACAACAGCAATAGCTGAGTCTTGCAGCAGATGCTGCTGCTACCTCATTCTTATTCCAGTTTCATTTCTCAATCAAATCCATGTGTAAAAAACATAATGTGCTGCCAACACAATGTAATAAAACCTCAACTGAAATGCACACCAGCACGACAGAAACTGATAACTCCAAGTATGGGAAAAGTTAACTTCAGAAAAATCACTTCTGACACCCTACTATTCAAGTTTTATGGACAAGAGATGCATCATCTCACTATAGCTAACATGAATGGACCAAATTCATGGATTTGTCCTGAAACAGAAAATAATAATTTCTAAAGCAACGTTTTCCAAAAGCTGGCAGAAGAAGCCTTTTTAAACAGCCCAGAAACCATCCTCAAAATTGGCTGAGTTTGAGATGCACCATTTGTGTCACAGAGCAATAAATTAGTACTTGAGCAGCATTTTTTTTATGGTGGTGCAGACTGGTTAAAGATGATGTATCACTGGTTGTCACAGATTGAACCAGCAGTTTCTAAAGTTAATTATACATAAAGGAATAAAGGTAACCTAATTATAGCAGTATCAGGACAGAACCCAGTTACTGCACTCAAATTCTGAACTCCAAATTTCAGACTGGGGGAATTGCATGTATTTCCCTGGTGCTTTATTCTTACAAAAGCATGAGTTAGAGAGCAGAGATATGAGTGCCTGTAAAAAGGGATGGATCCATTGTCCAGAGATCTGTAATTATACTGGGTTGACTAGTGTCCCCCTAAAATTTATGTCCCCCTCAGAATCTCATCATGTGAACTTATTTGGAAATAGGGTCTTTGCAGATGTAACTGCAGTTGAGATGAGGTCAGACTGGATTAGAGTGGACTCATCCAGTGACTGGTTCCCCTATAAGAAGGCCATGTGAAGACACAGACACAGAGCCACAGCACAGTGGGGAGATAGACTTGAGACAAGTGAAGACAGAGACAAAAGTTAGAGTGATTCAGCTACAAGCCAAGAAATTTCAAGGGTTTCCAACAACCACAGAAGTTAGGAAGAGGCAAAGCATGTATTGCACAATGCAATAATGCCAACTTTTGAACAATTACATGGCAGTAATTTCCTCCAAGGAGTTCATTCACAGCTGGGCACAATATGGCCAAATAGTCAATGTCACAAAAGAACTTGGCATCACAGAAAGGCTTTAGTCATAGGTAATATTTAGCAATGAAATACAGGAAGTCATCTTTTTTTCAAGGTGGCACTTAACATAGGAGTTGTTCCTACCAAAAGTTAAGAAAGTCTAGGGACTTCCCTGGTGGTCCAGTGGTTAAGAATACGCCTTCCAATGCAGGGGACATGGAGTCGATCCCTGGTCGGGGGAACTGAGATCCCACATGCCATGGGTCAACTAAGCCCGCGTGCCACAACTACTGAGCCCACACAGTCTAGAGCCCACACACCACAAATAGAGAGAAGCCTGCATGCCAAAACAAAAGATCTCGCATGCTGCAACAAAGGTCCTGTGTGCCACCACAAAGATCCTGCATGCCACAACTAAGACTCAACACAGCCAAATAAATAAATAAATATATATATATTTTAAAAGTCTACACAAAGTCTTTCTACAGGAGACCCATGCACAAGAAGACCCCTCTAGACAGTTGCAGCAGGCAACTACAGTTACAGAATTTGCTCAGCTAAGTGCATGACTAATTGGAGTGATCACAACTACAGCTCTAGAATATGGCTGACTGAGATTCACTCTCAATACCAATCTCAAGCAATTGCAACCAGAGTGAGAAGCCTGCACAGTTAGCGTATCAACCTTTACAGAAGGATGTGACCAGCCCACTGTGAACTGACCTGGATCCATGTGGGATGTAGAAGAAAATTCAGGAGAGGCACACTCCTGAAGAGTTACACAGGATCTAGTAAGCCATCATGGAATGCTAGGAGCCTGCTCTGGTTACATTTGCATCTAGTTACTGCACATGCATACCTGTCTCAAGCTCATTGTTGGTAACCTGTCCAGGGTTCCTTCTGCACTGTGGGTTTGGTTCTTCTCAACTCAATACCTTTTGACTTTATGAGGTCCTCAGAAAAGAAGCCTTTTGGGCATAGTGAAAGAAAACTAACTGGCCCAGAGTCCAGATGAAAACCACAGTCAAGAAACACACAGCTCAAGTACACAGACCTTTTATAGAAGAATGCAGCCTAATGAGAACTTTTGCTGAGTCTGGGAGCAGGAATGTGATTCTCTGGAAAAGAGAGTGGATCCACAGTCCATTAGAGAAATCTATAAGTCTACAACTGATTTGTAGTTCCTTTAGTTCCTCGTCTGATCACACAGAAAAATATATTTCAGTATTTATAGAGATTTACATTCTCCCATCTAAAAAAGAGTTATGCATAACCCACTTTAGCTGAACACTTAGCTGACCACTGAATAGGGTAGTTTGGACTTTCTCAGGAATTTGATAGTGATAATTGGCTTCAACCCCTTTCTGGGCCAGCACTATCCCTAGTGTTCAGAATAAGCACCAAACATCTGAAGATTGCCTCAGCTCTCTTCTGGAACCAATGGAAAGCAATGGGTCAATCTATAAAGAGCTTTGAGTGCACAAACCAGGAGGGTTTTGAAATATATTTTGGTTGTCCTGTGCCCAAGGCCCAAGGCACCAGACCTCCCTGGTAATGTCAGGTAGTAACCAGGCCCTCCACCTTCCAATTTCTTGAGTCTCACAGACATGCTGTGAAGGTACTGGTTAGCTCAGGATATAGAAATGACTATTACACAATTTGGCTCTTTGGTTAGCATTTATTTGCTAGTCTCAACCCTCAGGCTCCTAACTATTGCAACCACGAACACACACATTTTTCCCAACACCTACACACACACACACACAGACACACTGTTCAGAAATGCCTGGAATCATTTTGTTGGCCTGTTATCCCCCTTACTGATCATATATCCCCTTATGTATGATACTATACCTCACATTTCAGGAACTAGACTGCTTTAACCAAGGTCTTTGATTGTCAGTGCATAGCTGGCAGGAGACGGTTCTGCCTCCACATCCCACTTGCCCAAAGTTTTGACAACCCCGAAGGGTTACCCAAACCTCCAGAAAGGAGAAAAACTCAAGAGACTTTGTGCTGGTTGGGCCTCAGTAGGAAGGGGGAAGGTCTAATTCAGCAGCCAAAATAATAAAAGCTAGAGTCGAGGCTTAATGGATAGCTCTAGGTAGAACAGGACCAAGGATCCTAGCCACATGAGAAAGGTCAGGACGCTAGAAACCATCAACCTCCTAAGAAAACACGACCTTGGTGTTCCCTACTTCTCACCTACCTACAAGTGGCTGGCGTGTCAGCAGGGCATAGACACAAGAAGACTCACTTTGCACCCCCCCCTTTAAGGACATGCATGAGAGCTGCACCCTGCCATACAGACACTGGCTGGGGACACCCCACTTGGCCTAGAAGGAATTTGTCAACCAAGGGTGAGAAGGAGAGAGCTATGGAGAAGCTAGTAGGCTAGGATCCAGGAAAGAAATCACCTAGTCAATCACCCTGGTCAAGTGGCTTCATTTTCTCGTATATAAAAGAGAAGCAACGCTTGTCCAAGTAGGCTTGTGAGATGGAAGGACTCAGCACTGGGGCTTGACAGACGTGATATTTCAAGTGAGCTCTGCCATTTCCTAGCTGAATATCTTGGACATTTAATTCTGAGTTGTAGTTTCCTCATCTGCAAAAATGGGGGTGATAACCGAACACAATATATTATATGTATGAAGTTTCTGGCTTTAAGCTGTAGGGGCTTATTAATGACAGCTACCACTATTATTGACTTCACAGTAATTACCATAAACAGCAAGGAAGATCATGCATGGCGGTGGTTATAAAGCTGTAGTCTCATTTTGACATCAACTTGTCACCCTCTTATAGCGGACACTTTGGAGAAGTGTACACTTCTTCAAAAGCTGCTGCTATTGCTCACAGAAAAAAAAAAGTCTTCCTCTTTTGGAATTTTATTCATAATCAGTTTACAACCCCATTTAAGATCTGCCTTATCACATGGTTTTGACCACAAAAATAATGTATCATTCATTCTGCCTCAGAGAATATATTCAGACTAGTATTGAGGTATTTTAAGAAATAAAATATGACTTCAAAGACTAAAGATTTGTTCACACTGAGGAAAGTAAAAAAAAATGTGCACAGTGTCCAAAGGAAAATTCAAAAGAGAACCACTAAAAATATCCATTAGTGAATATCCTCAGAATAACTGTGTAAATTTCAAGACAACTGTTTCAAAAGTTAACATTAGACTCCCTCTTGTGAAAACACCAGAATCACAGCTAACTGCTGAACAATCATCGACAGGAAGACACTGGAACTCACCAGAAAAGATATCCCACATCCAAAGACAAAGGCGAATACACAATGAGACGGTAGGAGGGGTGCAATCACAATAAAATCAAATCCCATAACTGCTGGGTGGGTGACTCACAAACTAGAGAACACTTATGCCACAGAAGTCCACTCACTGGAGTGAAGGTTCTGAGCCCCACGTCAGGATTCCCAACCTGGGGGTCTGGCAACAGGAGAAGAATTTCCTAGAGAATCAGACTTTGAAGGCTAGTGGGATTTGATTGCAGGATTTTGACAGGACTGGGGGAAACAGAGACTCCCTTCTTGGAGGGCACACACAAAGTAATGTGCACATTGGGACCCAGGGGAAGGAGCAGTGATCCCAGGGGAGACTGAACCAGACCTACCTCCTAGAGTTGCAAGGTCTCCTGCAGAAGTGGGGAATGGCTCTGTCTCAATGTGAGGACAAGCACATAGGCAGCAGAAGTTCTGGAAGTACTCCTTGCATGAGACATCCCAGAGTCTGCCATTAGCCCCACCAAAGAGCCCAGGTAGGCTCCAGTGTTGGGCTGCGTCAGGCAAAAGAGCCAAAGGGAAGTAACCCAGTCCCACCCATCAGCAGTCAAGTGGATTAAAGTTTTACTGAGCTCTGCCCACCAGAGCAACAGCCAGCTCTACTCACCACCAGTACCACCCATCAGGAAACTTGCACAATTCTCTTAGATAGCCTCATCCACCAGAGGGCAGAGAGAAGAAGCAAGAATAACAACAACCTGCAGCCTGTGGAACAAAAACCACACTAACAGAAAGATAGACAAGATGAAAAGGCAGAGGGCTTATGTACCAGATGAAGGAACAAGATAAAACCCCAGAAAAACAACTAAATGAAGTGGAAATAAGCAACCTTCCAGAAAAAGATTTCAGAATAATGATAGTGCAAATGATCCAGGACCTCATAAAAAGAATGGAGGCAAAGATCAAGAAGATGCAAGAAATGTTTAACAAAGACCAGGAAGAATTAAAGAACAAACAAACAAGAGATGAACAATACAATAACTGAAATGAAAAATACACTAGAAGGAATCAATAGCAGAATAACTTGGCAGAAGAATGGATAAGTGACCTGGAAGACAGAATGGTGAAATTCACTGCTGTGGAAGAGAATAAAGAAAAAAGAATGAAAAGAAATGAAGACAGCCTAAGAGACTTCTGGGACAACATTAAATGGAACAACATTCGCATTACAGGGATCCCAGAAGGAGAAGAGAGTGAGAAAGGACCCAAGAAAATATTTGAAGAGATTATAGTTGAAATCTTCCCTAACATGGGAAAGGAGATAGCCACACAAGTCCAGGAAGCACAGAGAGTCCCCTACAGGATAAACCCAAGGAGAAACACACCAAGACAAATAGTAATCAAATTGGCAAAAATTAAAGACAAAGAAAAATTATTGAAAACAGTAAGGGAAAAATGACAAATAATACGCAAGGGAAGTCAATAAGGTTAAAAGCTGATTTCTCAGCAGAAACTCTACAAGCCGGAAGGGAGTGGCATGATATACTTAAAGTGATGAAAGAGAAGAAGCTGCAACCAAGATTACTCTACCCAGCAAGGATCTCATTCAGATTCCATGGAGAAATCAAAAGCTTTACAGACAAGCAAAAGCTAAGAGAATTCAGCACCACCAAACCAGCTCTACAACAAATGCTAAAGGAACTTCTCTAAGTGGGAAACATAAGAGAAGAAAAGGACCTACAAAAACAAACCCAAAACAGTTAAGAAAATAGTCATAGGACATACATATCGATAATTACCTTAAACGTGAATGGATTAAATGCTCCAACCAAAAGACATAGGCTTGTGGAATGGATACAAAAACAAGACCCATATATATGCTGTCTAAAGAAACCCACTTCAGACCTAGGGACACATACAGACTGAAAGTGGGGGGATGGAAGAAGATATTCCATGCAAATGGAAATCAAAAGAAAGCTAGAGTAGCAATACTCATATCAGATCAAACAGACTTTAAAGTAAAGAATGCTGTAAGAGACACAGAAGGACACTATGTTAATGATCAAGGGATCAATCCAAGAAGAAGATATAACAATTATAAATATATATGCACCCAACATAGGAGCACTTCAATACATAAGGCAACTGCTAACAGCTCTAAAAGAGGAAATCAACAGTAACACAATAATAGTGGGGCACTGTAACACCTCACTTACAAAAATGGACAGATCACCCAAACAGAAAATTAATAGGAAAACATAAGCTTTAAATGACACAATAGAGTGGATAGATTTAACTGATATTTACAGGACATTCCATCCAAAAACAGCAGAGTACACTTTCTTCTCAAGTGTGCACAGAACATTCTCCAGGATAGATCCAATCTTGGGTCACAAATCAAGCCTCAGTAAATTTACGAAAATTGAAATTATATCAAGCATCTTTTCTGACCACAACACTATGAGATTATAAATGAATTACAGAGAAAAAAACATAAAAAATACAAACACATGGAAGCTAAACAATATGTTGCTAAATAACTAAGAGATCACTGAAGATATCAAAGAGGAAATAAAAAAATACCTAGAGACGGGCTTCCCTGGTGGCGCAGTGGTTGAGGGTCAGCCTGCCGATGCAGGGGACACGGGTTCGTGCCCCAGTCCAGGAAGATCCCACATGCCTTGGAGTGGCTGGGCCCATGAGCCATGGCCGCTGAGCCTGCGCATCCGGGGTCTGTGCTCCTCAATGGGAGAGGCCACAACAGTGAGAGACCCGCATATCGCAAAAAAAAAAAAAAAAAAAAAAAATTACCTGAGTTTTTTCTTTTTTGTTTTTTGTTTTTTTCATGAATGACTCTGGAGAAGTTTTAGAGGCATCACAGGCAAAGGCTTAAGGTGACACTCTCAGAGTGTGGACTGTAGACTGCCAGACTGACATTTCAGAGGCTTCCATTTCAAGATAGTGAACCGAGTTCAAGAATAGGACTTCCCTCCTTCCTATGATCCTTTCAAAATAAGAGAAGATTTTTTTTAATCATAAAATAAATAATAGTGAAGAGAATAATAGGGATGCTGTCTTTGAAGAAGAAATTTTGACAAATTTCAGGAAAACAAAACGTTTACGGCAAATGTCAGTACATAAATAGAGAGAATTCAAAGAATCAGAGACTTGAAAAGACTTTATATCCATAAGGTGAAATCAGAAAACCCGGATTTTTTTTAATGACAAAAGAGAATAGTATATATCCCTCGGAAATTAAATTGTCAAAAATTTCGAAATTTTTAATTTAATAAAAAAATTAGAGAATATAATTGAGGAAACTTCCTATAACATTGAACAAAACAACAAAGGAAGGATAATAAAATATTGCAAAAGAGGTGTGAAGGATAAATCCAGGAGGTTCAATAGCCAATTAAGAAAAGCTCAGAAAGGGTAAGAGAGAAATTAGGGAAGGAAGTTATGAAAGAAACAATAAAAATAATTCTAAGGACTGAAGAGAAACACAAATATTGATTAGAATTAATTAAAAGATGATTAAAACCTTGATGTATCATGCTAAAATATCAAATCAGCCAAGATAGCATTCTTGAGATTGCAGGGGGGAAAAGTGTAAACAGGTAAATATAAGGGAATTTGAATCAAAATGGATCAGACTTCTCATCAGCAATGAAGGATGCTAGAAAACACAAGTTTCAAGAGTTCAAAATATGGAGGTAAAATTATTTTGGACCTGGAGTTCTATATCTAGCTTAAGAATGAGAACAAGACAATTTCATTTTCAGACATGCAAGTGTTCATAACATATTGTTTCTCTTATGCATTTTCTAAAGAATTTACTGGGGATACACTCCTAAAAGAGGGAGTAGGGCAGGGGACAGTGGGCAAAACCAAGAAAAGGAGAACTATGGAATGTAGAAAATTGTAAAGCTCATGAGGATTCCAATGAAAAGAAGCCCCTAGTAGTTAGTCGGCCACAAGCCTTGAAAGAAAATATTAAAAGTTGTTAAGTTTCAAGAACATTATCTTAAGGAAAATAAAAAGAATTCCAAGAAATTAATGACTGCAGAATTAAATGATATTTGTAATATAATAAGAATATATGTGGTTTTCTTCTTCCTATATGAAAAAAATCAAAACCCAAGGAAATAAAATGTGTACAAAATAGTTATGGCCAAAATAGAAAATAAACCAAAATGTGACATAAATCTAGGCAATTTTGAGTGTAGGGAAAAAGAACATTTGACTCTGATGTTAAGAATGTTCTCTTTTGACTAACCAAAGGGCCTATAATATTGGACCTGGGAAAAAGAAAATGCTCACTACTTAGTTCTGCACTAAAGAATATCACCATAATGTAAACATTGATTACTGGCTTTCAATATTTAGAGAAATTCATAAACAAAACATAGAAAACTGAGTGGTTACAAAACAGAATGTAAATGTTATCCACACTGATAACATAAAAGATAAAGACTTAGCTGGACAGAAATAAGGAGATGAAAAGGGAGGAGTAAAAGAGAGGGAAGGATTAGGAAGGTAATACATTCATTTTGCAAAATGAAAGGTTAAGAGACACAGTTGAAAGCAATGGACAAGAAATAGAACTTTACATGTATGTTACTTAAAGCTACATGGTAACTAGTAGAGGAAGTTAAAAATATTAGTATAACTATCAAAAATTGGGGGGAGCTAAAATTATCTCTCTGCCCCTTTCTCTTCTCTCTTCTCCTCTGGGATTCCCACAATGCATATATTGATTGGTCTGCTTGTTGATGTCCCACATGTCCCTTGGGCTCTGTTCAAGCTTTTTTCTTTCTGCTCCTCAGACTCAATAATTTCCATTGGTAATTTTCCATTGGAAAGGAGGAAATTAATATTTCTTCAGTGTGACTATGTGCCAGATACAGTGCTGAGTGCTCTACATCTGTCATCATAGTTGATGGTCACAACAATTCTATGGGTTAAGTACTTTTTGCTCCCATTAGAAATTAGACAACAGAGGTTTAGAGAGTTTAATGTAATGAAGATCACTCAGCATTTAGCCAGGCCAGTCTAACATCTAGGCTGACTGATGACCAAATTTATGTTGTTACACAGGTAGAATTGAAATCACTGGTGAAATAGGATAAAACTTCAATGTGAACATGGTTTATAAACTTTTAGGTGCCTTAAAGAGCATTCCAGAAAAATGTGTGAACCAACGGAGAATTATGTAACCAAAGATTGGGATATGGTATGATTCCACTCACAGCAATATTTCCACAAAACTTCAAAGGAAGACAGTAACTAATTGAATATGAAGTTTCATTTGCTGAAAACTAATAACCAAATAATTTGTAATAATTTCTCCTGAATGAAAAGTGAGGTACATGATGTGTGCATACTACGTAAGACAAGTATTTGATCCCTTATCTTCTTAGTTAACACTGACTTTTTAAAAAAACTGATTATGTTATAATCCTCCAGATACAAATAGCAATGGAGGGACAGGAGAGGAGAGGACAGAGACAAGAAAATCCCTGATTAGGAGGTAATTTATTAAAAAGAGGGAATCTTTTGCATGCACTTCCTTTCTACCACTATCTATCATATAGGAAAACTTCTGCAATCACAAAACTTATCTGAAAATCTGTCTATATACAAGCAAGATCTCATATCAAGAGGAGCTAAACCTAGAAAAACATTTATGGTGAACTCTTTATAAGACCTTATGGGTCTTCTGGACCACACATGCCCCAACCAGCCTGTGGGTTCCCACTCCCATTATTCTCCAAAGTGATAAGGCACATGGCATCAGGTATCAGGTAGCTATTGTTGTGTAACAAAACCTCACAAAACTTCAGAAGATAAAACAACAAACATTTATTTCTCACATGTCTGCAAGGCTCAGTGATGATCCAAACTGGGCTTCATTGGACAGTTTTGCTAAATCTCAGCTGTGATCTCAGCTTGGTTAGGGGTTGGCTGATCTAGGCTGGCCTTGGCTGAGGTGACTCAGCTATGCGCCATATGTCTCTCATCCTCCTCTAGAATCAGGGGGTTAGCTCAGGCATGTCCTGATAATGATAGAAAGAATACCAGAGATTAAAAAAAAAAAAAAAAAAGGCAAAGGCTCTTGAGGTCTGGTCTCAGAACTAGCACACTATTTCTTCTCTTTTATTCTATTGGACAAAACAAGTCACAAAGTTGAGCCCAGAGTCAGAGTGGGAAAGTACTGCAGAGATGCATGGCAATAGGTGTGAATATGGTCAGAGGAACAAATGGGGACAATTAACACAGTCTACCTTAGGCCCCAATCACACCTAGTCTGCCAAAGACTTACCTCCCAGTTTAGGTGGAAAGAGGTTCCTTGAGGACAATAACTATATGCATTTATCATCATTTTATGTTTACAATTACTTTGCAAAACATTAACAAGATCTTGATTTTATAGATGAGGATATCAAGGCTCAAACAATTAATATCTGTCATTTTACATTATATAACCCTGGAATCTGAACTCTTAACACCCGTATCAATTGCTAAAGTGCTCTAACCATTTCAGTAAAGTACCAGTGCCTCATTAGCGATCCAAATTCCTGCCACACATTGTCTTCATGTTTGTACAGAGTGAACAACTCCTGGCTTAGGTCATTGAGACTGGTATTGTATGGAAAACCAGACTTTGAGAAGAAAAACTAAGCAATATTCTGAATACAAGGCACTGTTCTTACCTTATATCAATAAATACCATAGAGTTTGAGAATATACACAGGTTTACAGCCCTTACAAAAGGCAAAACAGATTTTCCTTTCCTTGCTTTTTCTTTTAGAAAGCTGGGGGGTTGAGTACTTGCATTGGCAGCCACTCTTGAATCTGTACAGTGAAACTACCTCAGATCTTGAGGATCATTCTATGGAGATCAGGAAGGTGGGATTTGGGAGCTGTGTCTAACTCTTCAGCAGAGGTGCTATCGTGCCCGCCACAGGGAAGGGTTGAGAAATGATGGGAAGAGTGGAGGTACAAAGCCCAGGAACATCAGTGGTAGGATTGGGCAGGAGGCAAAAGTCCTGGCCAGAACCCCCAAACACACAGTGCCCCTCTGCCTGCAATCCACACTGTCTGCCACCCTCTGAGCACATAACATGCTGAAGGAGCCAATCCTCAGTTAGTTTTCGTCCCAGCACCTTCACCTGCCAGCCCCATCCTATGCATGAAAAAATATCAAAATGAATCATGAATGATTCTTACCTTTAAAGAACTCACAGAACAGGGACGAGGGGAAGATGGAGGAAGCGTAAGACACGGAGATCACCTTCCTCCCCACAGATACACCAGAAATACATCTACACGGGGAACAACTGATACAGAACACCTACTGAACGCTGGCAGAAGACCTCAGACCTCCCAAAAGGCAAGAAACTCCCCACGTACCTGGGTAGGGCAAAATAAAAAAGAATAAACAGACACAAAAGAATAGGGATGGGACCTGCACCCCTGGGAGGGAGCTGTGAAGAAGGAAAGGTTTCCACACACTAGGAAGCCCCAGAGACTGCGGGTGGCGGAGCGGGGAAGCTTTGGAGCCACCGAGGAGAGCGCAGCAACAGGGGTGCAGAGGGCAAAACAGAGACATTCTCGCACAGAGGATCGGTGTCGCCCAGCACTCACCAGCCCGAGAGGCTTGTCTGCTCACCCGCCGGGGCGGGTGGGGCTGGGAGCTGAGGCTCAGGCTTCGGTCGGAGCGCAGGGAGAGGACTGGGGTTGGCGTCGTGAACACAGCCTGAAGGGGTTAGTGCATGACGGCTAGCCGGGAGGGAGTCCGAGGAAAAGTCTGGACCTGCCAAAGAGGCAAGAGACATTTTCTTCCCTCTGCTTCCTGGTGCACGAGGAGAGGGGATTAAGAGTGCTACTTAAAGGAGCTCCAGAGACGGGCGCGAGCCACGGCTAAAAGCACGGACCCCAGAGACGGGCATGAGATGCTAAGTCTGCTGCTGCCGCCAACAAGAAGCCTATGTAAGAGCACAGGTCACTATCCACACCCCACTTCCGGGGAGCCTGTGCAGCCCACCACTGCCAGGGTCCCGGGATCCAGGGACAACTTCCCTGGGAGAACGCATGGCGCGCCTCCGCCTGGTGCAACGTCATGCCGGCCTCTGCCACCGCAGGCTCACTCTGCACTCCATACCCCTCCCTCCCCCGGCCTGAGTGAGCCAGAGTCCCTGAGCCATCTGCTCCTTTAACCCCATCCTGTCTGAGCAAAGAACAGACGCTCTCCGGGGCCGAACCCAAAGCTGAATTCCAGAAGCTGTGAGAACAAAGAAGAGAAAGGGAAATCTCTGCCAGCAGCCTCAGAAGCAGTGGATTAAAGCTCCACAGTCAACTTGATATACCTTGCATCTGTGGAATACCTGAATAGACAATGAATCATCCCAAATTGAGGAGGTGGACTTTGAGAGCAAGATTTATGATTTTTTCCCCTTTTCCTCTTTTTGTGAGTGTGTATGTATATGCTTCTGTGTGAGATTTTGTCTGTATACATTTGCTTCCACCATTTGTCCTAGGGTTCCATCCATCCGTTTTTTCGTTTGTTTTTCTTTAAAAAATTTTTTTCCTTAATATTTTTTATTTTAATAACTTTATTTTATTTTATCTTTATTTTATTTTATCTTCTCTCTTTCTTTCCTCCCTCCCTCCTCCCTTTCTTTCTTTCCTTCTTTCTTTCTTTCTTTTTCTCTTTCTTTCTTTCTTTCTTTCTTCTTTTTCTCCCTTTTATTATAAGCCGTGTGGATGAAAGGCTCTTGGTGCTGCAGCCAGGACTCAGTGCTGTGTCTCTGAGGTGGGAGAGCCAACTTCAGGACACTGGTCCACAAGAGACCTCCCAGCTCCACATAATATCGAACGGTGAAAATCTCCCAGAGATCTCCATCTCAACACCAGCACCCAGCTTCACTCAACGACCAGCAAGCTACAGTGCTGGACACCCTATGCCAAACAACTAGAAAGACAGGAACACAACCTCACCCATTAGCAGAGAGGCTGCTTAAAATCATAATAAGTCCACAGACACCCCACAACACACCACCAGACGTGGACATGCCCACCAGAAAGACAAGATACAGCCTCATCTACAAGAACACAGGCACTGGTCCCCTCCACAAGGAAGCCTACACAACGCACTGAACCAACTTTAGCCACTGGGGACAGACACCAAAAACAATGGGAACTACGAACCTGCAGCCTACAAAAAGGAGACCCCAAACACAGTAAGATAAGCAAAATGAGAAGACAGAAAAACACACAGCACATGAGGGAGCAAGATAAAAACCCACCAGACCTAACAAATGAAGAGGAAATAGGCAGTCTACCTGAAAAAGAATTCAGAATAATGACAGTAAAGATGATCCAAAATCTTGGAAATACAATAGAGAAAATGCAAGAAACATTTAACAAGGACCTAGAAGAACTAAAGAGGAAACAAGCAACGATGAACAACACAATAAATGAAATTAAAAATACTCTAGATGGGATCAATAGCAGAATAACTGAGGCAGAAGAACGGATAAGTGACCTGGAAGACAAAATAGTGGAAATAACTACTGCAGAGCAGAATAAACAAAAAGGAATGAAAAGAACTGAGGACAATCTCAGAGACATCTGGGACAACATTAAACACACCAACATTCGAATTATAGGGGTTCCAGAAGAAGAAGAGAAAAAGAAAGGGACTGAGAACATATTTGAAGAGATTATAGTTGAAAACTTCCCTAATATGGGAAAGGAAATAATTAATCAAGTCCAGGAAGCACAGAGAGTCCCATACAGGATAAATCCAAGAATAAATATGCCAAGACACATATTAATCAAACTGTCAAAAATTAAATACAAAGAAAACATATCAAAAGCAGCAAGGGAAAAACAGCAAATAACACACAAGGGAATCCCCATAAGGTTAACAGCTGATCTCTCAGCAGAAACTCTGCAAGCCATAAGGGACAGGCAGGACATATTTAAAGTGATGAAGGAGAAAATGCTGCAACCAAGATTACTCTACTCAGCAAGGATCTCATTCAGATTTGATGGAGAAATTAAAACCTTTACAGGCAAGCAAAAGTTGAGAGAGTGCAGCACCACCAAACCAGCTTTCCAACAAATGCTAAAGGAACTTCTCTAGGCAAGAAACACAAGAGAATGAAAAGACCTACAATAACGAACCCAAAACAATTAAGAAAATGGGAATAGAAGCATACATATCGATAAGTAACTTAAATGTAAATGGACTAAATGCTCCCACCTAAAGATAAAGATTGGCTGAATGGTTTAAAAAACAAGACCCATATATATGCTGTCTACAAGAGATCCACTTCAGACCTAGAGACACATACAGACTGAAAGTAAGGGCATGGAAAAAGATATTCCATGCAAATGGAAACCAAAAGAAAGCTGGAGTAGCAATTCTCACATCAGACAAAATCGACTTTAAAGACTATTAGAAGAGACAAAGAAGGACACTACATAATGATCAAGGGATCGATCCAAGAAGAAGATATAACAATTGTAAATATTTATGCACCCAACATAGGAGCACCTCAATACATAAGGCAAATACTAACAGCCATAAAAGGGGAAATTGACAGTAACACATTCATAGTAGGGGACTTTAACACCCCACTTTCACCAAGGGACAGATCATCCAAAATGAAGATAAATAAGGAAACACAAGCTTTAAATGATACATTAAACAAGATGGACTTAATTGATATTTATAGGACATTCTATCCAAAAACAACAGAATACACATTTTTCTCAAGTGCTCATGGAACATTCTCCAGGATAGATCATATCTTGGATCACAAATCAAGCATTGGTAAATTTAAGAAAATTGAAATTGTATCGAGTATCTTTTCTGACCACAATGCAATGAGACTAGATATCAATTACAGGAAAAGATCTGTAAAAAATACAAACACATGGAGGCTAAACAATACACTACTTAATAACGAAGTGATCACTGAAGAAACCAAAGAGGAAATTAAAAAATTACCTAGAAACAAATGACAATGGAGACATGATGACCCAAAACCTATGGGATGCAGCAAAAGCAGTTCTAAGAGGGAAGTTTATAGCAATACAATCCTACCTTTTGAAACAGGAAACATCTCGAATAAACAACCTAACCTTGCACCTAAAGCAATTAGAGAAAGAAGAACAAAAAAACCCCAAAGGTAGCAGAAAGAAAGAAATCCTAAAAATCAGACCAGAAATAAATGAAAAAGAAATGAAGGAAACGATAGCAAAGATCAATAAAACTAAAAGCTGGTTCTCTGAGAAGATAAACAAAATTGATAAACCATTAGCCAGACTCATCAAGAAAAAAGGGAGAAGACTCAAATCAATAGAATTAGAAATGAAAAAGGAAAAGTAACAACTGACACTGCAGAAATAAAAAAGATCATGAGACATTACTACAAGCAACCCTATGCCAATAAAATGGACAACCTGGAAAAATGGACAAATTCTTAGAAATACACAACCTGCCAAGACTGAATCAGGAAGGAATAGAAATTATGAACAGACCAATCACAAGCACTGAAATTGAAACTGTGATTAAAAACCTTCCAAGAAACAAAAGCCCAGGACCAGATGGCTTCACAGGCGAATTCTATCAAACATTTAGAGAAGAGCTAACACATATCCTCCTCACTCTTCCAAAATATAGCAGAGGGAGGAACACTCCCAAACTCATTCTATGAGGCCACCATCACCCTGATACCAAAACCAGACAAGGATATCACAAAGAAAACCACAGGCCAATATCACTGATAACATAGATGCAAAAATCCTCAACAAAATACTAGCTAACAGAATCCAACAGCACATTAAAAGGATCATACACCATGATCAAGTGGGGTTTATTCCAGGAATGCAAGGATTCTTCAATATATGCAAATCAATCAATGTGATACACCATATTAACAAATTGACGAAGAACTATATGGTCATCTCAATAGATGCAGAGAAAGCTTTTGACAAAATTCAACACCAATTTATGATAAAAACCCTCCAGAAGGTAGGCATAGAGGGAACTTTCCTCAACATAATAAAGGCCATATATGACAAACCCACAGGCAACATCGTCCTCAATGGTGAAAAACTGAAAGCATTTCTACGAAGATCAGGAACAATACAAGGCTGCCCACTCTCTCTGCTCTTATTCAACATAGTTTTGGAAGTTTTAGCCACAGCAATCAAAGAAAAGGAAATAAAAGGAATCCAAAGTGGAAAAGAAGAAGTAAAGCCGTCACGGTTTGCAGATGACATGATACTATACACAGAGAATCCTAAAGATGCTACCAGAAAACTACTAGAGCTAATCAATGAATTTGGTAAAGTACAAGGATACAAAATTAACGCACAGAAATCTCTGGCATACCTATACACTAATGATGAAAAATCTGAAAGTGAAATCAAGAAAACACTCCCATTTACGATTGCAACAAAAAGAATAAAATATCTGGGAATAAACCTACCTAAGGAGACAAAAGACCTGTATGCAGAAAATTATAAGACACTGATGAAAGAAATTAAAGATGATACAAGTAGATGGAGAGATATACCATGTTCTTGGATTGGAAGAATCAACACTGTGAAAATGACTCTACTACCCAAAGCAATCTACAGATTCAATGCAATCCCTATCAAACTACCACTGGCATTTTTCAAAGAACTAGAACAAAATATTTTACAATTTGTATGGAAACACAAAAGACCACGAATAGCCAAAGCAATCTTGAGAACAAAAAATGTAGCTGGAGGAATCAGGCTCCCTGACTTCAGACTATACTACAAAGCTACAGTAATCAAGACAGTATGGTACTGGCACAGAAACAGAAATATATATCAATGGAACAGGATAGAAAGCCCAGAGATAAACCCACGCACATATGGTCACCTTATCTTTGATAAAGGTGGCAGGAATATACAGTGGAGAAAGGACAGCCTCTTCAATAAGTGGTGCTGGGAAACCTGGACAGGTACATGTAAAAGTATGAGATTAGATCACTCCCTAACACCATACACAAAAATGAGCTCAAAATGGATTAAAGACCTAAATGTATGGCCAGAAACTATCAAACTCTTAGAGGAAAATACAGGCAGAACACTCTATGACATAAATCACAGCAAGATCCTTTTTGACCCACCTCCTAGAGAAACAGAAATAGAAACAAAAATAAACAAATGGGACCTAATGAAACTTCAAAGCTTTTGCACAGCAAAGGAAACCATAAACAAGACCAAAAGACAACCCTCAGAATGGGAGAAAATATTTTCAAATGAAGCAACTGACAAAAGATTAATCTCCAAAATTTATAAGCTGCTCATGCAGCTCAATAACAAAAAAACAAACAACCCGATCCAAAAATGGGCAGAAGACCTAAATAGACATTTCTCCAAAGAAGATATACAGAATGCCAACAAACACATGAAAGAATGCTCAACATCATTAATCATTAGAGAAATGCAAATCAAAACTACAATGAGATATCATCTCACACCCGTCAGAATGGCCATCATCAAAAAGTCTAGAAACAATAAATGCTGGAGAGGGTGTGGAGAAACGGAAACACTCTTGCACTGTTGGTGGGAATGTGAATTGGTACAGCCACTATGGAGAACAGTATGGAGGTTCCTTAAAAAACTACAAATAGAACTACCATATGACCCAGCAATCCCACTACTGGGCATATACCCTGAGAAAACCATAATTCAAAAAGTGTCATGTAACAAGATGTTCATTGCAGCTCTATTTACAATAGCCCGGAGTTGGAAACAACCTAAGTGTCCATCATCAGATGAATGAATAAATAAGTTGTGGCACATATATACAATGGAATATTACTCAGCCATAAAAAGAAACAAAAAATGAGCTATTTGTATTGAGGTGGATGGACCTAGAGTGTGTCATACAGAGTGAAGTAAGTCAGAAAGAGAAGGTCAAATACCGTATGCTAACACATATATATGGAATTTAAGAAAAAAAATGTCATGAAGAACCTTGGGGTAAGACAGGAATAAAGACACAGACCTACTAGAGAATGGACTTGAGGATATGGGGAGGGGGAAGGGTAGCTGTGACAAAGTGAGAGAGAGGCATGGACATATATACATTACCAAACGTAAAATAGATAGCTAGTGGGAAGCAGCCGCATAGCACAGGGGGATCAGCCTGGAGAGGTGGGATAGGGAGGGTACGAGGGAGGGAGACGCAAGTGGGAAGAAATCTGGGAACATATGTATATGTATAACTGATTCACTTTGTTATAAAGAAGAAAGTAACCCACCATTGTAAAGCAATTATACTCCAATAAAGATGTAAAAAAAAAAAAAAAGAACTCACAGAACAATGGGGACATGCAGCACGTAAGCACATAAGGGTCAGCGAGGCTGCCTGGGAGCAGTGACTTTGAAGCAGGGAGTTGTAGTACAAGTGGGACTTGGCCAGACAAAATCTGGAAAAGAGACTTCCAGACAAAGAGAAGATTCTGACCAAGTCTTGGCTATTTTTTTTTTAATTGGGGTATAGCTGTTTTACAATGTTCTGTTAGTTTCTACTGTACAGCGAAGTGAAGTAGAGTTCCGTGTGCTATATAGCAAGTTCTCATTAGTTATCTATTTTATACGTATTAGTGTAAATATATCAATCCCAATCTCCCAATTCATCCGACCATCACCACCACCCTCCACTTTCCCCCCCTTGGTGTATATACGTTTGTTCTCTACATCTGTGTTTCTATTTCTGCCTTGCAAACCAGTTCATCTGTACCATTTTCTAGATTCCCAATATATGCGCTAATATACGATATTTGTTTTTCTCTTTCTGACTTACTTCACTCTGTATGACAGGCTCTAGGTCCATCCACCTCACTACAAATAATTCAATTTCTTTTCTTTTTATGGCTGAGTAATATTCCATTGTATATATGTGTCATATCTTCTTTATCCATTCATTTGTTGATGGACCCTTGGGTTGCTTCCATGTCCTGGCTATAGTAAATAGCGCCGCAGTGAACAGTGTGGTACATGACTCTGAATTTTGGTTTTCTCAGGGTATATGCCCAGTAGTGGGATTGCTGGGTCGTATGGTAGTTCTATTTTTAGTTTTTTAAGGAACCTCCATACTGTTCTCCATAGTGGCTGTATCAATTTACATTCCCACCAGCAGCGCAAGAGGGTTCCCTTTTCTCCACATCCTCTCCGGAATTTATTGTTTGTAGATTTTTTGATGATGGCGATTCTGGCCACTGTGAGGTAATACCTCATTGTAGTTTTGATTTGCATCTCTCTAATAATTAGTAATGTTAGCAACTTTTCATGTGCCTCTTGTCCATCTGTATGTCTTCTTTGGAGAAATGTCTATTTAGGTCTTCTGCCCGTTTTTGGATTGCATTGTTTGTTTCTTTAATATTGAGCGGCATGAGCTGTTTATATATTTTGGAGATTAATCCTTTGTCCATTGATTCATTTGCAAATATTCTCTCCCATTCTGAGGGTTGTCTTTTGGTCTTGTTTATAGTTTCTTTTGCTGTGCAAAAGATTTTAAGTTTCATTAGGTCTCATTTGTTTATTTTTGTTTTTACTTCCATTACTCTAGGAGGCAGGTCAAAAAAGATCTTGCTGTGATATATGTCAAAGACTGTTCTTCCTATGTTTTCTTCTAAGAATTTTATAGTATTCGGTGTAACATTTAGGTCTTTAATCCATTTTGAGTTTATTTTTGTGTATGGTTTTAGGGAGTGTTCTAATTTCATTCTTTTACATGTAGCTGTCCCGTTTTCCCAGCATCATTTACTGAAAAGACTTTCTTTTCTCCATTTTATATCCTTGCCTCTTTTGTCATAGATTAGTTGACAATATGTGCATGAGTTTATCTCTGGGTTTTCTCCCCTGTTCCATTGATCTATATTTATGTTTTTGTGCCAGTACCATAGTGTCATGATTACTGTAGCTTTGTAGTATAGTCTGAAATCAGGGAGTCTGATTCCTCCATCTCTGTTTTTTGTTTTTTTTTTTTTTCCCTCAAGATTGCTTTGGCTATTCAGGGTCTTTTGTGTCTTCATACAAATTTTAATATTTTTTGTTCTAGTTCTGTAAAAAATGCCATCGGCAATTTGATATGGATTGCATTGAATCTGTAGATTGCTTTGGGTAGTATAGTCATTTTCACAATACTGATTCTCTAATCCAAGGACATGGTATATCTCTCCATCTGTTTGTGTCATCTTGGATTTCCTTCATTAGTGTCTTATAGTTTTCTGAGTACAGGTCCTTTACCTCCTTAGGTATTTTTATTCCTAGGTATTTTAATCTTTTTGTTGCAGTGGCGAATGGGAGTGTTTCCTTAGTTTCTCTTTCTGATCTTTCATTGTTAGTGTATAGGAATGCAAGAGTTCTGTGCATTAATTTAGTATCCTGCAACTTTACCAAATTCATTAATTGGCTCTAGTAGTTTTCTGGTGGCATCTTTAGGATTCTCTATGTATAGAATCATGTCATCTGCAAACAGTGACAGTTTTACTTCTTCTTTTGCAATCTGGATTCTTTTTATTTCTTTTTCATCTGTAATTACTGTGGCTAGGACTTCCAAGTTTATGTTGAATAATAGTGGTGAAAGTGGACATCCTTGTCTTGTTCCTGATCTTAGAGGAAATGCTTTCAGTTTTTCACCATTGAGAATGATGTTTGCTGTGGGTTTGTCATATATTGCCTTTATTATGTTGAGGTAGGTTCCTTCTATGCCCACTTTCTGAAGAGTTTTTATCATAAATCAATGTTGAATTTTTTCAAAAGTTGTTTCTGCATCTATTGAGATGATCATATGGTTTTTATTGTTCAATTTGTTAATATGGTGTATCACATTGATTGATTTGCATATATTGAAGAATCCTTGCATCCCTGGGATAAATCCCACTTGATCATGATGTATGATCCTTTTAATGTGCTGTTGGATTCTGTTTGCTAGTATTTTGTTGAGGATTTTTGCATCTATATTCATCAGTGATGTTGGTCTGTAATTTTATTTTTTTGTAATATCTTTGTCTGGTTTTGGTATCAGGGTGAGGGTGGCCTAGTAGAATGACTTTGGGAGTTTTCCTTCCTCTGAAATTTTTTGGAAGATTTTTAGAAGGATGAGTGTTAGGTCTTCTCTAAATGTTTGATAGAATTCACTTGTGAAGCCATCTGATCCCGGACTTTTGTTTGTTGGAAGACTTTTAATCACAGTTTCAATTTCATTACTTGTGATTGGTGTGTTCATATTTTCTGTTTCTTCCGGGTTCAGTCTTGGAAGGTTATACCTTTCTAAGAATTTGTCCATTTCATCCAGGTTGTCCATTTTATTGGCATAGAGTTGCTTGTAGGGGTCTCTTATGATGCTTTGTATTTCTGCAGTGTCTGTTGTAACTTCTTTTTCTTTTCTAATTGTATTGATTTGAGTCCTCTCCCTCTTTTTCTTGATGAGTCTGGATAAAGGTCTATCAATTTTTTTAATCTTCTTATAGAACGAGCTTTTAGTTTTATTTCTCTTTGCTATTGTTTCCATTTCATTTATTTCTGCTGTGATCTTTATGATTTCTTTCTTTCTACTAAATTAGTGGGCTTTTTGTTCTTCTTTCTCTAGTTCCTTTAGGTGTAAGCTTAGATTGTTTGTTTGAGATTTTTCTTTTTTCTTGAGGTAAGATTGACTGCTATAAACTTCCTTCTTAGAACTGCTTTTGCTGCATCCCATAGGTTTTGAATCATCGTGTTTTCATTGTGATTTGTCTCTAGGTATTTTTTGATTTCCTCTGATGTCTTCAGAGATCTCTTGGTTATTTAGTAATGTATTGTTTAGCCTCCATGTGTTTGTGTTTTTACAGTTTTTTCTTTCCCTGTAATTGATTTCTAATCTCATAGTATTGTTGTCAGAAAAGATGCTTGCTATGATTTCAATTTTCTTAAATTTACAGAGGCTTGATTTGTGACCCAAGATCTTATCTATCCTGGAGAATGTTCTGGGTGCCCTTGAGAAGAAAATGTAAGCTGCTATTTTTAGATGGAATATCCTATACATAGCAGTAATATGTATCTGGTCTATTGTGTCATTTAAAGCTTGTGTTTCCTTATGAATTTTCTCTGTGGATGATCTGTCCATTGGTGTAGGTGAAGTGTTAAATTCCCCCACTCTTATTGTTTCCCCTCTTAGAGCTGTTAGCACTTTCTTTATGTATTGAGGTGCTCGTATGTTGGATGTGTATATTTTTATAATTGTTATATCTTCTTCTTGGATTGATCCCTTGATCATTATGTAGTGTCCTTTCTTGTGTCTTGTAACATTCTTTATTTTAAAGTATATTTGATCTGATATGAGTATTGCTACTCCAGCTTTCTTCTGATTTCCATTTGCATGGATTATCTTTTTCCATCTCCTCACTTTCAGTCTCTGTGTGTCCCTAGGTCTGAAGTTGGTCTCTTGTAGGCAGCTTATATAAAGGTCTTGTTTTTATATCCATTCAGCCAGTCTGTGTCTTTTGATTGGAGCATTTAATCCATTCACATTTAAGGTAATTATTGATATGTATTTTCCTGTTTTATTAATTGTTTTGTGTTTGTTTTTGTAGGTCCTTTTCTTCTCTTGTGTTTCCCGTTTAGAGAAGTTCCTTTAGCATTTGTTGTAGAGCTGGTTTGCTGGTGCTGAATCCTCTTATCTTTTGCTTGTCTGTAAAGCTTTTGATTTCTCCATCAAATCTGAATGAGATCCTTCTTGGTTAGAGTATTCTTGCTTGTAGGTTCTTCCCTTTCATCACTTTAACTATATCATTCCACTCTCTTCTGGCTTGCAGAATTTTGGCTGAGAAATCAGCTGTTAACCTTATGGGAGTTCTCTTGTATATTATTTGTCATCTTTCCCTTGTTGCTTTTAATAATTTTTCTTTTTCTTTAACTTTTGTCAATTTGATTACCATGTGTCTCAGCATGTTTCTTCTTGGGTTTACCCTGCCTGGGGCTCTCTGTGATTCCTGGACTTGGGTGACTATTTTCTTTCCCATGTGAGGGAAATTTTTAACTATAATCTCTTTGAATATTTTCTGGGGTCCTTTCTCTCTCTCTTCTCCTTCTGGGACCCCTATAATGTGAATGTTGGTGCATATAATAAGACACCCAGAGGTGTCTTAGACTGTCTTCATTTATTTTCATTCTTTTTTCTTTATTCTGTTCCATGGCAGTGATTTCCACCATTCTGTCTTCCAGGTCAGTTATCTATTCTTTTGCCCCAGTTATTCTGCTATTGATTCCTTCTAGTGTATTTTTCATTTCAGTTATTGTATTGTTCATCTCCATTTGTTTGTTCTCTAATTCTACTATGTCTTTGTTAAACATTTCTTGCATCTTCTCCATCCTTGCCTCCATTCTTTTTCTGATATCCTGGATCATCTTCACTATCATTATTCTGAATTCTTTTCCTGGAAGGTTGTCTATCTCCACTTCATTTAATTGTTTATCTGGGGTTTTATCTTATTCATTCATCTTCGACAGATGATGAATGAAAGACAGAAAAGTCCTCTGTATTTTCATTTTGTGTATCTTTCTGTGATTGTGGTTTTCATTCTGCAGGCTGCAGGACTGTAGTTTGTCTTGCTTCTGCCATCTGCCCTCTGATGGATGAGGCTATTTAAGAGACTTTGCAAGCTTCCTGATGGGAGGGACTGGTTGTGGGTAGAACTCTGTGTTGCTCTGGTCGGCAGAGCTCAGTAAAACTTTAATCCGATTGTCTCCTGATAGGTGGGGATGTGTTCCCTCCCTGCTGGTTGTTGGCCTGAGGTTAACCTGCACTGGAGCCTACAGGCTTTTTGTGGGGCTAATGGCAGACTCCGGGAGGGCTCACACCAATGAGTACTTCCCAGAACTTCTGCTGCCAGTGTCTTTGTCCCAGTAGTGAGCCTCAGTTGACACCTGCCTCTGCAGGAGACCCTCCAACACTAGCAGGTAGGTCTGGTTCAGTTTCCTATGGGGTCAATCCTTCTTCCCCCTGGTTCCTGGTGTGCACACAACTTTGTTTGTGCCCTGCAAGAGTGGAGTCTCTGTTTCCCCCAGTCCTGTCAAAATCCTTCAATCAAATCCTGCTGGCCTTCAAATTCCGATTCTCTGGGGTTCCTCCTCCCATTGCCAGACCCCCAGGTTTGGAAGTCTGATGTGGGGCTAAGGACCTTCACTCCAGTGGATGGTTTATGTGATATAATTGTTCTCCAGCTGTGAGTCACCCACCCAGCGGTTAGGGGATTTGATTTTTCGTGATTTCATCCCTCCTACCATCTTATTGTGGCTTCGCCTTTGTCTTTGGATATGGGGTATCTTTTTTGGTGAGTTCCAGTGTCTTCCTTTTGATGACTGTTCAGCAGTTAGTTGTGATTCTGGTGCTCTCGCAAGAGGGAGTAAGCACATGTCCTTCTACTCTGCCATCTTGAACCAATCTCCAAGTCTCAGATATTAAAATCCCCAAATTCCAAAAGCATGAGTATTGAAATCAGAATGGCTAGTTTGCGTACCATCTCTACTGTTTACTCCTCCAACAAACTGGATTAATCCAGTCCTCTCTGAGGCCTCATATCTTCCCCAGTGAAATGGGGATAATCATAGGTATCTTACAGCAGGTGAACACATGTCATAGGCTATGTAAAGTGCTATCTCTATAGACACTTATTGCTCTGATCATCATTGTCACTATTATTATTATTAATCATTAATTCAGTGCCAGGGACTCAGCTGGAAACTGAGTATTCAGAAGTGAATAAAACTCAGCCTTGCCCTCAAAGTGATCACAATCTAATAATAATAATTCATGCTCATGCAGGGCTTATTATGTTCCATGCTCTGTGCCCAGCACTCTACATGTATTAGCTCATTTCATCCTCACAATCATCCTGCAATGATTACTCTCATTTTTCAGATGAGTAAACTGAAGCACAGAGGAGTTAAGTAACTTGTGCAAGATGCCATAGCTGGTTGATGGGTAAGATGGCTCTTGAGTACCCACATTTCACCACTATCCCATACAGGGAGAAGGACAGTTAAGAGGCAACCATAATGATGACATAAATATTGTGAGTATAAGTCGAGTGAGGGGTGGGAGGAGTTGTCAGCAAAGCCTTCTTAGAGGAGGTGGCCCCCAAGCTGAGATCTGGCTAGGAGTTGGGAAAAGGCATGCCCAGCAAAAGGAGCATATCAACAAAGACCCTGAACTGTGAAGCTTCTCCTTTCATGTGGGAGGGACTGAGAGAGAAAAATGGGAGGGAGTAGGATATGGTTGGAGAGGTGGGCTCCTGCCAGGAGTCAGGTCCTGAAGGGCATTGGGCACCATGCTAAGGAGCCCTGACTGTCTTCTGAGGGCACCAGGGATTTGCATTGGAAGTCTCCCTCTGACTGCAGTGTGAAGAACAATTTGGGAGAAGGAAGCATGGGTGATAGTCAAGGTCAGGGGCTACCACAGAAGTCTAGCTGCTATTACTAGTGTCTGAAAGTAGACTGTGCCAGTGGGGATGGAAAGCTTGAAAACTATTAAGCTATAGACATTGATGAAAGAGAAAGAGGAAGAAGAATCAAGCGTGACTCCTGGATCCTCGCCCAGGTGATTGGAGGGTCAGAGTGGCATGCACCAGGACCTGACGAGCAAGATCTGGGAAGCACATTTAAGAAAGGGCGTAGGAAGCAGAGCCTGGAGAAAACCGAAGAATGAGCAGAGGGAATGGAGGAAAACAAGTCAGTACCTGCCCAAGAATCCAAAGAAAGGGGAAGGGTGAAGGATCCAGATTAGACACCAAGAATTTGCTTCCAACAGAGTCCTGAGTACTTAAATCCAGACCTGGATGTCTAAAACACAGAACTTTTCCTTGTGATTCAAAAAGTCCTTCTTTTCAGTCTTATTTTTCCCAGTCTTCATGTTCCACGATTTCACATTTCACTGCCCCAATCATTTAGTACGTTTAATTAATTTCTCAATATCTTTGTGAGCTCTTTACTGCTCTCTGCACACATAGACGTAATAGGATGAAGGAGGAGGTTCTGCTGACTGGTATTTGTAATGTGCTGAGACTGATGAATGGACCAATACACACACCGTCACCATCACCAATAATAATAGCAACCCCTATTACTAAATGGGAGTCTCATCTGTTTATTGAGCATCTATTATGTACGAGGTGTTCAATTGTGAGTTTTATAAACATGGCCAATAAACAGAGTAGAAATAACATTTCTCTTTTATAGCGGGAAAAACTAAGGCTTGAAGAAGTTAAGTGAGTGGCTGAAGATCACACAATAAATAATAAAAAGTAATGGGATATATGTGTACTATCCACCAAGGGTAGAGCCCTTTAAAATGTTTGTGTACCTACATGACTGACTTCCTTTATTTCCTTCTTATGATTTGAGGGAAGAGGAGGAGTTTTGGGCGGGGAGAGGGAGCAGAGCAAAGGAAACAGAATTAAGTGTAATCAGGTCAGGGTATCACTGTTCCCAAGCCCAATATTGTAAGTTGTTGGCTATGTGTTCAAACTCAAACACTCCATCCTGCACAGCCTCTTTCAGAAACAAATAAGCACCTGAATGATTTTTTTATATTTGCCATAGAGATTTATCCAAAGAAACAGAACACCCTGATGTAAAAATTCCTGGCCAGTTTTGAAGAACACAACTTACAAATCATTTGTTCATTTAACAAATACTTACCAAGCACCTACTTGAGGCCAAGCATTGGTCTAGGTCCTAGGGAGACAATGGTGAACATATCAAACACACCAGCATGAGAGAGAGAACTGAAGTTGCCCTTCTTGAATAGCCTTTTTGGAGGGGACTTGAAGGATGAGAGTGGTCGAGGGAAGGTGGAGGGCCTTTTGGGCAGAGGGGCCACTTGACAAAGGCCTCTTGCTCTAAAGCTGTGTTTTCAACACTCTTCCTGACCTCAGGGTCTTGCAAGTTCCAAATCATCCCTTAAAACTTGGGCAGGTTTGCCTGGCCTGACCTCCCTGGCTGGGTCTCAAAGCTATCCTGTGGGATTCTTCTGCACCCTTTGCACACTTCTATAGGAGCAAGTAGGAGCAGACAGCCCAGCCTGGGCCTCTCTGGTCTGAGTCCTCTGCCAGAAGGGAGGAGTCTTTCAGCTCCAGGACCTTGATGCCAGCACAGAGCGGATGCTCAGTAAACACAGTGGAATACCCACGGCATGCTGAGGAGGTTTCCAACACAAATCAGGACCCTTTGGGTAGTCCTGGGCCACACTGCACATTTAGTCACTTCAGAGTTCCTTTTCGAGGCAGGGAGTTGGAGATAATAGAAAGGTTGGAGGCCCGGGCTCTGCAGGACTGATTGAACACACTGCTTATGGATTTGTTTTCCTCCCTCATCAAAGGACAGAGTGAGACCAGCATGGTGGACTTGGGACAAGATAGGACTTACCAAAGCCCATGAGTAGGGTTGTTTGTGCTACAGTAAGTCCAAGATCAGCCTACATCCTGTAGTCAAGATGGAGCAGAGAGAGATTGTCTAGAAAGGAAGTAACATCACATTTGGTTTTTCCTTTAGTTCCCTTTGACTTACAATTCTGTGACAAAGTGTTGCTCTTGTCTGTGATTCACCTGAAGCTTAATTTTTCAACAAAAACAGAGTTGAAGCGCCTGGCATAGAATACAGTGGTAACTAAAATAATATTATTTATGGAGAACTGTAATTTTTGAACAGGTAAAATGATCTCATGGCTTAAAAATGAAAGTGATATAAAATGATGGACATTGAGAACATTGTCCCCACCCATGCTGTTCTTTGCCCTGTTTGATAACCCTGCTCTCTGCCCCCATGACTCACCAGTTTCATTAGTTTCTTACCTGTCCTTCCAGTGATTCTTTATGCAAATACAAGCAGGTATGGAATTTTGTCAAATACATCTTCAGTATCTGTAGAGACGATCATATGGTTTTTCTTTTTAGATCTATTTTGATGAAATGTCTTTGCATTCTTAGAATAAGCTGTACTTGTTATGAAGTATTATTCTTTTAGTATGCTGCTGAATTCTGGTTGCTAATATTTTACTTATGATTTATGCATCAATATTCATATGTGAGATTCATTTATCATTTCTTTTCTGTATAGCCTTTGTATTCAATGTTATCTTTGCTGGGTGAAAATAATTTGAAAGCTGTTCTTTTTGGTATATGCTCCAGAACAATTTAAATAGTTTTGGAATCATCCTTCCTTTAAAGGTTTGGTTAAATTTGCCTGGGAAACACGTAGCCCTTGTACTTTTAAAAAAATTAACTCCTTTAAAATTTTCTCTAATGTTTTCTATGAAAATTGGTCTGTTTAGAGCTGGTTTCAGTAAATTATATTCTTCTAGAAAACTCCATTTCTTTCAGATTTGCAAATTTAGATACATAAAGTTGTGCAAAATTATTCTTAAATTTTCCTTCCTTTCTTCATCATTTTCTTCTTGTCATGTATTTTTTTTTTCATTTGTTCATTCTTCCTTGATTTCTGAGAAGGCTTATTTGTTTTATTGATTTTGCCCGAATGATCCAGGTATTCACTTACTTACTTTGTTCCCCCTCACCACTGTTATCTAACTCATTAATTCCTTTTATTTTTATTTTACTCCTTCTGCTTTCCTCTGGTTTATTTTGTTGTTCTTTTTTCTAACTTTTTGATTCTTAATTCTTTCAATTTCATCTATTTTATATTTTACACCAATATTTCTTTTACATTTTAGGTTACGACATTTCCTATGAGCACTGCTTTTGTTCTATATTCTAGATTCAGAATCTAATATGTAGTATTTTCACTATCATTGGTTTCTAGAAATTCTGCAATTTCGATTTGTACTTTAACTCAGGACTTGTTTAAATGAAGATTTTCTTAAAATACCTTCATTTTTATTAATTTTTATTTTTACTGTATTGTGAACAAAAAATAGTGTCTATATTATCTCTACTTTTTGAAATTTATTGTGACTTCCTTTGTGGTGGTCAATGGTATGGTCAATTATTGTGGCTGTTCCGTGGGCACTTGAAGCAATAATATATTCCTACCTTCAGAGAGAAAGGGAGTTTGTTCATAGTAAATGCTCAAATGTTATTGAAGTAGCATCTAAAATCCCTCCAAGTCATGAAAGGGCCTTTTCCTACTCACCAGGGAAATATAGAAGGAGAACTGGATTTTCCAACTTCGTTTCATAAACAAAACCTAATGTTTTGGCTCTGGATGAAGCTTTTCACATCTACCTTTATGATTATGTGGCTTAGGTCTTTTGTATCCTTATTCATTTTGGGTCCAATTGATCAGAGAGGATGTGTTACTATTTCCTGAGATGTGAAAAGGGGCAGGGGGTAGGGGTGTGTGAAGAAATCATAGGTTTGTTGGAGTCACCTGTCAGATCATCTCCAAACAAAAACACTCTTGTCATAAAGGAAAGCCCCCTCCCGCCCACCAAATTGACCAAGGTCTGTATTGTTTAATTTCTATTGGTATTCTTGAAAGGAGGAAGAATTAACCTTTCATTTAATCTGATGATTATGTATGGTTTTCTATCTACTTCATACATAGATTTTGCTTACCAAACCAAGTTGGAAAATCCAGTTCTCCTGTTATATTTCCATAGTGGGTACGACAAGGCCTTTTCATAACTTGGAGAGATTTTAGATGGTGATGTTGCTAATAATAACATTTGAGCACTGAGTATGGGCCAAAATCTCTTCTAGGTACTTTGTATGTCTTAGGTTATTTAATCCTCACATTAACTCATAATATCCCATTTTACAAATTAGAAAACAACAACAACAAGACAAGTGTAGGTATAGTAACTTGTCCAAGTTCAAACTGCTAGTGAGTAGCAGAGCCAGGACCCTAACCTTAGTCGCTATGCTCTGTTGCCTCTTTTAGAGACCAGCTCTTCCAGGGCCTTCATTTTATAGGTGAAAGAATAGACCTAAAGTTGTTGAGTCAGCCAGTAAGCTCCTAGCGGAGCTAAAACTAGACCCCTAATATTTGGACCTTCATCCAGAAACTTCCCACTATACTGCATGACCTCTCACTATGCATAGAAGTAATGTTTTGCAATAGAAAGAAGTTGTAATTTGCTGGATGACATAGGTTAATCATTTATGGCACCCCCTGCCTGTCTCACGTCACAGGGCCATAGGGTAACACCATAGTAGATGGAAAGATGTTTTAGTCTATGGGCTACCTAAATACTTTCCGGTTCCTGAACAGATTGGTCAGCTATGGAATAAATTCACTTTTAATATGATTAAGATACACAAAGTTACAAAAAACTAAAATTCTATGAAAGAGAAATTCTTCTAGATGGGAATGTATTTTCAATAGGCATCTCCTGTATTCTCCAATTCCCATGCACATGACCTTCGTTCTTTGTTTATTTATTGTGGGTGTCAGGCTTAAAAACAGGCACTTCATCTGGACAAGTAGGAACAAAAGATAGCTAATCGAAAAGAATATTAATCAATCCTCAGGGGAGAGCATAATCATTAAAAACAGCACATAAAGGGGTGAGTTTCTTGTATTTCTTGTATCCAAGTCCAGCTCTCATAGCCTTTCTCTCTTGCCAAAAGTGATCTAACATCTCCCTACATAGCTTGGCTTCAGATGGCAGGATTTTTTCTTTTCCATTCCATACTTATTCCAAAAATTATGAAAAGAGAATGGAGTTTATGACATTTGGGAAGAAACGGTCCACTGTATCTACTTTACTAAGAAAGAACATAATGGTTTTGGCAAGATAAGAGAATTTCATTCTGAAATTGTAACAATATCTTGCCCCAGTGGAATTATTTGGCTTACCAAAATCAGAGTTGTTAAGCTAGCCAGGACAGGGCCCTAAGCCAAATGACTAGAGGTGATATCATGTATAACTCCACACACAGAGGCTTTCAAAAGCTCAGGTTAAGGAACCTGCTTCTGTGGCTGGGGCTGGTGTGTTCCAGTTGGATTCATTCTTAATCAGGCAGCAAGATAGGGTCAAATATAAGCCCTGGAAGCCTGTCCGCTAGTTGTACCAAATCTCTATGAAGTATGAGAATGGAAACTAAGCACTTTCTTAAATCACGACATCATGAAGAGATCTGTCCAAAGCTGGCCCCACAACCTGCCTCCTCTGGGCACTGCAGCAGAAACTGAATAAAATGTGTTCCCATCATCTTAAAGAGCAAATCCATCTTCCAAACCTTCTAACCTAGCTTTTGGTGAATGTCAAATGAAGGTGAGAGCGCTTAAAGATTTGGGTGGATTTCTTGGAGAGGTTCTAGACTCTCCTAGTTTTCATTTCAAACAAGAACTGAAATGATTTAGTTGTGGCCTAGCTCAGATTTGAGGGAATTGCTTCAATGATATCTCCAGCCCCATTGACCAAAATGTTCTTATTTACAAAAGATTTTATTTAAAAGAAAGTATGGCCACCTCATGCTTAACCACATAGATTATCAGGAGCCCCTTCCATGACACCAGGTGAGATAGTTGAGCAGGGAACTTGCTGCACATGTGGTTCAAATTTAAGTTATAAATGAAAATGTATCTGGCAAAAGTGGGAAAAGAGTTAAAAAAAGTTGTTTTTCATGAAACTGAGTGTTGGTATTTTCAGAGAACGAGGTAACCTCTGATACTCAAGTTTCATGGCCACTTCCAAGATCATTTAATTCAAGCCATGCATCTAATTGCTCCAAATAATCTTTGGATGATCTGTTTGGTGGGCAAGCTTCTCTTCCCATTGAGGGACACACATTATCTATAGGGTGTGTATAAATTACATATGAACCAGAATATTAATCAGTAAAGGGAACACCAGCATGTTATTTTAGTCATGGTTGGACAGGTACAAAGAACAGAAAACCACTCAATTTAAATCCTTTCTTAAAGAGTTTATTTGAAGGAAAGTATAGGTTTCATGGGAAGTAGAAAGACATGAGATGGTTTTTCTCTCTCCCTTCTTTATCTCCATCACCTACTGTCTGTTTCTGTCTACAGTTAGCAACTTTGTCTTGCATTAGCAACTTCCAGTTCATTATGACTTTTGGGCTCTGATACACGACACTTGTCTTTTTAGTTACCCTTTTTTTTGTCATCATATTGATACAGGCTGGGACCTGGGATCCTTTGCTGCAGCGCTGCAATGCTTGCACCTGGAAACATGTCTACTCAGGCAACAACAAAAACAACAAACAAAAAAACAACAAAACTATAAAGGACTAAAAATAACTGTGTGCATGTGTAGTAGGGGCAAATTCTGGACAAGACACAAAAAGACCAAAAAAGTCCAACTGCCACTTCTAAAGATCCAGGAGCAAAAAACAGGGTGTTGGGAGAAAAAGCAGGGTACTGCGCATGCCCCCTGCACTCACCACCACCAAAGGGGTGGGCAGACCACCAGGGCCACCCCTCCACCTGACTTCTGGACACACCCCTACCCTCACCCCATATAAGGAACCAGCTCACTGCCCCTCAGGGAACCCCAATAAAGCCTTGCCTCAATTTCTTTTCTGGCCTCTTATTAATTTCTATGGATTGACAAAGGCCAAGAACCCTTGGCGATATGAATATCGCATTGTGTCTGTGCAGAACAAATCCATGGGGATTGGTGTGGCAAGGGACACCTGACCTGACCAGAGCCAGTAAGCTTCTATGAGACTGTAGCAGAGGTTCCTGAGAGACAGGACATGCAAGGGGAAGGACTTGAGGTTGGAGCTGCCAACACCATCCAGCCTTGTAAAACCCCAGCCTATGGCCAACACAGCAGATACAGAGAAGGACGGAAAGAAGTTGAGCCCTGATGGCAGTTTTTGAAACCTAAATCCTGGCTATACATGAAGCCAGTCCTGCCTGTTAGTTTTAATAACTTGCTTTCTTGCTTATGTCATTTTGAACCAGGTATTCTGCCATGCATATCCCCAAAGGTCCCAACTGCTGTAGCCATCAGCCCCAGATTCCACTGAGCCAACCCCATTCCTGACCTGACCTTATGGCTCTAGTTTCCTGATTGGACTCACTAGGAAGGGCGGAAGCATGCTCAGGAAGGAGTGGAGTTTACTGTGGTGTGTGGGACAACCCTTTTCAGAGTTAACGGTGAGACAAAGGGAGAGGAAATTATTAACCTCTTGCATTTATATTTATTAATTAAGGGCCTTGATCTCATAATTAGCCTAATCTTATTTTTTCTTCCCTATCTTCATTAAAGTCATGAATGTCAAAACATAAGGGATAGATGGAAAAAATACCAGACTTAGAGGCACTCCCATGTTGCCTTCGATTTAACAGCATTCCAGAGACCTTCAAGATGGCGAAGGAGTAAGACATGGAGATCACCTTCCTCCCCATAAATACATCAGAAATACATCTACATGTGGAAGAAAACAACTCCTACAGAACACCTACTGAAGGCTGGCAGAAGGCCTCTGACCTCCCAAAAGACAAGAAACTCAACACATACCTGGGTAGGGCAAAAGAAAAAAGAAAAACAGAGACAAAAGAATAGGGATGGGACCTGCATCCCTGGGAGGGAGCTGTGAAGGAGGAAAGGTTTCCACACACTAGGAAGCCCCTTTGCGGGCAGAGACTGCGGGTGGCGGAGGGGGAAGCTTCAGAGCCACAGAGGAGAGCACAGGATCAGGGGTGCGGAGGGCAAAGCGGAGAGATTCCGCACAGAGGATCAGTGCCGACCAGCACTCACCAGCCCGAGAGGCTTGTCTGCTCACCCACTGGGGCGGGCGGGGCTGGGAGCTGAGGCTTGGGCTTCGGAGGTCAGATCCCAGGGAGAGGACTGGGGTTGGCGGTGTGAACACAGCCTGAAGGGGGCTAGTGTGCACAGCTAGCCGGGAAGGAGTCTGGGGAAAAGCCTTGACCTGCCTAAGAGGCAAGAGGCCATTGTTTCAGGGTGCACGAGGAAAGGGGATTCAGAGGACCGCCTAAACGAGCTCCAGAGATGGGCGCGAGCCGAGGCTATCAGCGCGGACCCCAGAGACGGGCATGAGATGCTAAGGCTGCTGCTGCTGCCACCAAGAAACCTGTGTGCAAGCACAGGTCACTGTCCACACCTCCCATCCCAGGAGCCTGTGCAGCCCATCATTGCCAGGGTCCTGTGATACAGGGACAACTTCCCCGGGAGAGTACATGGTGCACCTCAGGCTGGTGCAACGTCATGCCGGCCTCTGCCGCCACAGGCTCACCCCGCACTCCGTGCCCCTCCCTCCCCCCACCACCCCCCCGGCCTGAGTGAGCCAGAGCGCCCGAATCAGCTGCTCCTTTAACCCCATCCTGTCTGAGCGAAGAAGAGACGCCCTCCAGCGACCTACATGCAGAGGCAGGGCCAAACCCAAAGCTGAACCCCAGGATCTGTGCAAACAAAGAAGAGAAAGGGAAATCTCTCTCAGCAGCCTCAGGAGGAGCAGATTAAAGCTCCACAATCAACTTGATGTACCTGGATATGTGGAATACCTGAATAGACAACGAATCATCCCAAAATTGAAGCAGTGGACTTTGGGAGCAACTGTAGACTTGGGGTTTGCTTTCCACCTTTAATTTATTCCTAGCTTTATGTTTATCCTAGTTTAATATTTAGAGTTTATTTTCATGGGTAGATTTGTTTTTTAGTTTGGTTTCTCCTTTCTTTCTTTCTTTTTTTTATTACTTTTTAATTTTTTTATTTGTAATCATTATTTTCTATTTCTTATTTTAATAACTTGTTTCTTTTCTTTTCTTTCTTTCTTTCTTTTTTTGTCCCTTATCTTCTGAGCTGTGTGGCTGACAGGGTCTGGTGCTCCAGCCGGGTGTCAGGCCTGTACCTCTGAGGTGGGAGAGCCAACTTCAGGACATTGTTCCACGAGAGACCTCCCAACTCCATGTAATATCAAATGGCAAAAGCTCTCTCAGAGATCTCCATCTCAATGCTAAAACCCAGATCCACTCAACGACCAGAAAGCTACAGTGCTGGACACCCTATGCCAAGCAACTAGCAAGACAGGAACACAACACCACCCATTAGCACAGAGGCAGCCTAAAATCATAAGTCCACAGACACCCCAAAACACACCACTGGATGCAGTCCTGCCCACAAGAAAGACAAGATCCAGCCTCATCCACCAGAACAGAGGAACCAGTCCCCTCCATCAGGAAGCCTAAACAACCCACTGAACAAACCTTAGCCACTGGGGGCTGTCACCAAAGACAATGGGAACTATGAACCTGCATCCTGCAAAAAGGAATCCCCAAACACAGTAGGTTAAGCAAAATGAGAAGACAGAGAAACACACAGCAGATGAAGGAGCAAGGGAAAAACCCACCAGACCAAACAAATGAAAAGGAAATAGGCAGTCTACCTGAAAAAGAATACAGAATAATGATAGTAAAGATGATCCAAAATCTTGGAAATAGAATACAAGAAACGTTTAACAAGGCCCTGAAGAACTAAAGAGCAACTAAATAAACAATGTTGAACAACACAATAAATGAAATTAAAAATTCTCTAGAGGGAATCAATAGCAGAATAACTGAGGCTGAATAATGGATAAGTGACCTGGAAAATAAAAGAATGGAAATAACTACCTCAGAGGAGAATAAAGAAAAAAGAATGAAAAGAATTGAGGACAGTGTCAGAGACCAGTGGGACAACATTAAATGCAACAACATTTGAATTATAAGGGTCCCAGAAGAAGAAGAGAAAAATAAAGGGACTGAAAAAATATTTGAAGAGATTATAGTAGAAAACTTCCCTAATATGCGAAAGGAAATAGTCAATCAAGTCCAGGAAGCACAGAGTCCCATACAGGATAAATCCAAGGGGAAACACACAAAGACACATATTAATCAAACTATCAAAAATTAAATCCAAAGAACAAATATTGAAAGCAGCAAGGGAAAAATAACATACAAGGGAATCCCCATAAAGTTAACAGCTGATCTTTCAGCAGAAACTCTGCAGGCCAGAAGGGAGTGGCAGGACATATTTAAAGTGATCAAAGGAAAAAACCTACAACAAGATTGCTCTACCCAGCAAGGATCTCATTCAGATTTGACAGAGAAATTAAAACTTTTACAGACAAGCAAAAGCTAAGAGAATTCAGTAACACCAAACCAGCTTTACAACAAATGCTAAAGGAACTTTTCTAGGCAGGAAACACAACAGAAGGAAAAGACCTACAATAACAAACCCAAAACAATTAAGAAAATGGTAATAGGAGCATACATATCGATAATTACCTTAAATGTAAATGGATTAAATGCTCCAACCAAAAGACATAGACTGGCTGAATGGATACAAAAACAAGACCCATACATATGCTCTCTACAAGAGACCCACTTCAGACCTAGGGACACATACAGACTGAAAGTCAGCAGATGGAAAAGGATATTCATTGCAAATGGAAATCAGAAGAAAGCTGCAGTAGCAATTCTCATATCAGACAAAATAGGCTTTACAATAAAGACTATTACAATAGACAAAGAAGGACACTACATAATGATCAAGGGATTGATCCAAGAAGAAGATATAACACTGGTAATTATTTAGGCACCCAACATAGGAGCACTCCAATACATAAGGCAAATGCCAACAGCCATAAAATGTGCTAACACATATATATGGAATTTAAGAAAAAAAAATGTCATGAAGAACCTAGGGGTAAGACAGGAATAAAGACACAGACCTACTAGAGAATGGACTTGAGGATATGGGGAGGGGGAAGGGTAGCTGTGACAAAGTGAGAGAGAGGCATGGACATATATACACTACCAAACGTAAGGTAGATAGCTAGTGGAAAGCAGCCGCATAGCACAGGGAGATCTGCTCGGTGCTTTATGACCGCCTGGAGAGGTGGGATAGGGAGGGTGGGAGGGAGGGAGATGCAAGAGGGAAGAGATATGGGAACATATGTATATGTATAACTGATTCACTTTGTTATAAAGCAGAAACTAACACACCATTGTAAAGCAATTATACTCCAATAAAGCTGTAAAAAAATATAAAAGGGGAAATTGACAGTAACAAAATCATAGTAGGGGACTTTAACAGCCCACTTTCACCAAGGGACAGATCATCCAAAATGAAAATAAATAAGGAAACACAAGCTTCAAATTACACATTAAACAAGATGGACTTAATTGATATTTATAGGACATTCCATCCAAAAACAACAGAATACAATTTCTTCTCAAGTGCTCATGGAACATTCTCCAGTATAGTTCTATCTTGGGTCACAAATCAAACCTTGGTAAATTTAAGAATATTGAAATCATATCAAATATCTTTTCTGACCACAACACTATGAGACTAGATATCAATTACAGGAAGAAATCTGTAAAAAATAAAACACATGGAGGCTAAACAATACACTATTTAATAACCAGGAGATCACTGAAGAAATCAAAGAAGAAATAAAAAAATACCTAGAAACAAATGACAATGAAAACATGACGACCCAAAACCTATGGGAAGCAGCAAAAGAGGGAAGTTTATAGCAATACAATCCTAACTCAAGAAACAAGAAACACCTCAAATAAACAACCTAACCTTACACCTAAAGCAATTAGAGAAAGAAGAACAAAAACACCCCCAAAGTTAGCAGAAGGAAAGAAATCATAAAGATCAGATAAGAAATAAATGAAAAAGAAATGAAGGAAACAATGGCAAAGATCAATAAAACTAAAAGCTGGTTCTTTGAGAAGGTAAACAAAATTAATAAACCATTAGCCAGACTCATCAAGAAAACAAGGGAGAAGACTCAAATCAATAGAATTAGAAATGAAAAAGGAGAAGTAACAATTGACACTGCAGAAATACAAAGGAGCATGAGAGATTACTACAAGCAACTATATGCCAATAAAATGGACAAACTGGAAGAAGCAGACAAATTCTTAGAAGAGCACAACCTTCTGAGACTGAACCAGGAAGAAATAGAAAATATAAACAGACCAATCACAAGCACTGAAATTGAGACTGTGATTAAAAACCTTCCAACAAACAAAAGCCCAGGACAGATGGCTTCACAGGAGGATTCTATCAAACATTTAGAGAAGAGCTAACACCTGTCCTTCTCAAACTCTTCCAAAATAAAGCAGAGGGAGGAACACTCCCAAACTCATTCTACGAGGCCACAATCACCCTGATACCAAAACCAGACAAAGATGTCACAAAGAAAGAAATGTACAGGCCAATAACACTGATGAACATAGATGCAAAAATTCTCAACAAAATACTAGCAACAGAATCCAACAGCACATTTAAAGGATCATACACCATGATCAAGTGGAGTTTATCCCAGGAATGCAAGGAGTCTTCAATATACACAAATCAGCCAATGTGATAAACCATATTTACAAATTGAAGGAGAAAAACCATATGATCCTCTCAATAGATGCAGAAAAAGCTTGTGACAAAATTCAACACCGATTTATGATAAAAACCCTCCAGAAAGTAGTCATAAAGGAAACTTAACAGAGTAAAGGCCATATATGACAAACCTACAGTGAACGTTGTTTCCAATGATGAAAAGCTGAAACCATTTTCTCTAAGATCAGGAACAAGACAAGGTTGTCCACTCTAACCACTATTATTCAATATAGTTTTGAAAGTTTTAGCCACAGCAACAAGAGAAGAAAAAGAAATAATAGGAATCCAAATCAGAAAAGAAGAAGTAAAGCTGTCACTGTTTGCAGGTGACATGATACTATACATAGAGAATCTTAAAGGTGCTACCAGAAAACTACTAGAGCTAATCAAAAAATTTGGTAAAGTAGCAGGATAAAAAATTAATGCACAGAAATCTTTTGCATTCTTATACACTAATGATGAAAAATTTGAAACAGAAATTAAGGAAACACTCCCAATTTAACATTGCAACAAAAAGAATAAAGTACCTAGGAATAAATGTACCTAAGGAGACAAAAGACTTATATGCAGAAAACTATATGACAGTGATGAAAGAAATTAAAGATGATACAAACAGATGGAGAGATATACCATGTTCTTGGATTGGAAGAATCAACATTGTGAAAATGACTCTAGTACCCAAAGCAATCTACAGATTCTGTGCAATCCCTATCAAACTACCAATGGCATTTTTCACAGAACTAGAACAAAATATTTCACTATTTGTATGGAAACACAAAAGACCCCAAATAGCCAAAGCAAACTTGAGAAAGAAAAACGGAGCTGGAGGTATCATCAGGCTCCCAGACTTAAGACTATAATATAAAGCTACAGTAAACAAGACAGTATGGTACTGTCACAAAAACAGAAATATAGATCGATGGAACAGGATAAACCAGGGATAAACCGACACACATATGGTCACCTTATTTTTTGATAAAGGAGGCAAGAATAAACAATGGAGAAAAGACAGCCTCTTAAAGAAGTGGTGCTGGGAAAACTGGACAGCTACATGTAAAGGAATGAAATTAGAACACTCCCTAACACCATACACAAAAATAAACTTCAAATGCATCAAATACCTAAATGTAAGGCCAGAAACTATCAAACTCTTAGAGGAAAACATAGGCAGAACACTCAATGACATAAATCGCAGCAAGATCCTTTTTGACCCACCTCCCAGAGAAATGGAAATAAAAACAAAAGTAAACAAATGGGACCTAATGAAACTTAAAAGCTCTTTCATAGCAAAGTAAAACATAAATATGATGAAAAGACAACCCTCAGAATGGGAGAAAATATTTGCAAATGAATCATCGGACAAAGGATTAATCTCCAAAATTTACAAGCAGCTCATGCAGCTCCATATCAAAAAAACAAACAACCCAATCCAAAAATGGGCAGAAGACCTAAATAGACATTTCTCCAAAGAAGATATACAGATTGCCAACAAACACTTGAAAGAATCCTCAACATCACTAATCATTAGAAAAATGCAAATCAAAACTAAAATGAGGTATCAGCTCACACCAGTCAGAATGGCCATCATCAAAAAATTTACAAACAATACATACTGGAGAGGGTGTGGAGAAAAGGGAACCCTCTTGCACTGCTGGTGGGAATGTAAATTGACACAGTCACTATGGAGAACAGTATGGAGTTTCCTTAAAAACTAAAAATAGAACTACCATACGACCCAGCAATCCCACTACTGGGCATATACTCTGAGAGAACCATAATTCAAAAAGAGTCATGTACCACAATGTTCATTGCAGTTCTATTTACAATAGCCAGGACATGGAAGCAACCTAAGTGTCCATCGACAGACGAATGGATAAAGAAGATGTGCCACATATATACAATGGAATATTACTCAGCCATAAAAAGAAACGAAATTGAGTTATTTGTTGTGAGGTGGATGGACGTAGAGTCTGTCATACAGAGTGAAGTAAGTCAGAAAAAGAAAAACAAATACCGTATGCTAACACATATACATGGAATCTAAAAAAAAAAAAGGTTCTGAAGAACCTAGGGGTGGGACAGAAATAAAGACACAGATGTAGAGAATGGACGTGAGGACATGGGGAATGGGAAGGGTAAGCTGAGATGAAGTGAGAGAGTGGCATGGACTTATAAATACTACCAAATGTAAAATAGATAGGTAGTGGGAAGCAGCCGCATAGCACAGGGAGATCAGCTCTGTGCTTTGTGACCACCTAGAGGGGTGGGATAGGGAGGGAGGGAGGGAGACACAAGAGGGAGGAGATATGGGGATATATGTATATGTATAGCTGATTCACTTTGTTATAAAGCAGAAACTGACACACCAGTGTAAAGCAATTATTCTCCAATAAAGATGTTTTAAAAAATAGAATAAAATAAAATTCAGCATTCCTTTTTTAAAAAAATATATATGGGATAATCTACAGAAATCACTTCCAACTTCTTAAATGATGCTTGTATTTTTTTTTTTCATATGCAAGTCTAATGGAAATTTTTTAAATGTCCGTTTCCTTGTTATTCTCCTATGGACATGCCAACAATATTTTAAATTTTTTCAGTATTCCAACTTTAATTTTAAAATCAAAGACACTGGAGTGACTTAGAAGTTCCAATTTAAGCCATAGATGAAAATCTATCTGGTAAGAAATGCTTTACATCCTATTTCTTCATTATGAGAATATTTTAACCCAATTCTTTGATTTAAAAATACCTCTAATAAGTCATGATGCAAATAATCTTTCCCCATACCTCTTCTTTCAAGATATCCAATTTATTTCATCACAAAATAATAAATCTCAGGCTCAGAACCCATTTCTTAGCCAAGAATGGTGCCACTGAAATTGTTCATTGCTCCGACTGAAATTTAAAATTGTTTAGGAAGGGTAAGGGCATGACTTTCCCATATACGTTTTAGTCCTACATCTAACATTTCATAGAAATAAATCAGGTTCCACATATTCCTGTGCTGACATCACAGGCAATAAAGATCTGCATCTTTCAGCCTGGGAAGAAGGAAGGCTTGCGATCTCCCCCAGCTTAGCATCTACTTGCGTGATGTTGGCAGGTTATGTGTGATCTTTGTAAGTAAGCCTTTGTTTCTTCATATTATATTATAGATAATAATATTTGCATCGTAGTTTTAATGGGGTAATTAAATGAGGTGGTATATGTAAAGCATATAATAGATCCTCAATGTTATTATGTACCAGCTCTTACTTAAGGTAACAAATAATTGTCCTTCAAATAGAAACATTCATAATTCATGAGTGTCCCTTTTCTACCAGTTGTCAGCATTGTCATAAATCTTGCAGAGTTATAAAATTAAATCTACATTTTTCATGAATTGAAATGTTAATGCCCTGTTAAAGCTACTGAAATGTCTCATTCTGCCACTAATTGGCTCTGTGACCAGGAACAAGAACTTAACCAATGTGAGTTTTGCCTTTGCGTTTGTAAAATGACAAGATTGCACTGCCTGAGATGAATTTTAGAGTCTCTTCCAGCTCTGCCATTCTTTTCTGTGAATCTTATAACTCAGTTAAGTTGCTGTGTGATATATATGAATCGTCATGAGACAATCACATCTCGATTTTAACTGAATTCATATTCCTCTCAAAAAAAAAAAAATGCCGCCATCTAAAACTAGTCTCCCAAACAAATATCAGGATAAAAGGAAAGAGACAGAGAGAGAGATGACAGTTACAATAATTCATATGCTCAGATTTTGTAATTTTGGGAATCTCTAAAAGTATTTCTCAAAATTTGAAGATGAATTTTGTGACACAGGTGTAGCGAAAGAAAAGCATGTAGCAGGACATGGTGGACGCTTATCCATTAGATTTACAATCTACTGTTCCACATGCAAAGCTCTAAACCCAAGATGCCTTAGTTACTGGAAATCCTAATGACTGCTGTGCTTCTTTTTTTCTGAAACTGCAAAACAGACTTGTCTAATTAACCATTCCTTTGGTATTTATTTTGAAACCAACTGTGCATTTCTTGGCCCCTTCACATACAAGCGATGCCAACTCCTACACAATTCCATAGAATTCTTGCACAGTTCTTCCTTGCTCTGCCCAATTTTTTTCTTAATCTCCTATTACCTCATAAATGGTGAACATTTCAGAAATTACGATCCCATTAGAAGGAGATCTCTACACATTGCTCTATAAGACACTGGAGGAAAAATTCAAAAGATGCTGCTGCACAAAAGTGGGAAAAAGTTCCGTAAATTAAATTTCAAATGGACAGAAGAAAGTTAAGTGCTGTGTATGAAGAGCCCAGATTCTCTTTGACAGATGGCACACAGTGCTTGCTGCTCGGGGCTTACTCCACTGCCAATACAGAAACAATAAACCTGCTTACTGATTTTAAAGAGATCTGTAATTAAGTTTGACATTCGAACAGATAAAGGTTTACCAAGGCAGCGCAGCCAGGATTTAAGGGGTCTTAAAATGGGATACTATTTAATTGATGTAAATGTCATTCCCAGGATGGCAAAACTTCAGGAACTCCAACTTGTATGTGTGTGTAGGTGTTCATGGCTGTGAGTACACACACGTGTGCACAATGAGTTCTAAAGTTTTAAGTGGTGTGTACCCATCTGAAATTTTCTTGAGCTTAGAAAAGCAAAGGTTGCAACCCCTTACATTCAGCTGCCCTGGGCAAGCAAGAAAAATATCTGTCAAGACCCAGGTCTCACTGTTAAGGCTGGAGTTGAGAAATGCCCTCCAAATGCCTTCAAGTCAACATTAGCTATGACAGAAGCAAGACTATTATTTAACGGTAGCAGCAAATGTCAAAAACAAACTGTGCCTGGTGTTTTGACAAGACACTTTTGAAAGAGAGCCACTTCTTCAGCACGTGTGTAACCATGGGGGAGAACACGACAATTAATACCCTGAGGTCTGGTAATAGGATTTCCAGAGTGCTTGGTGGTTCCTTTCTGATACACATGAAAGGCATAGGCAAGTGGCGGACATGGGCAAAAATAACCCAAAGAGATGAAGCCTGGAGAAAAGGGCTGATAGGTTAGAAATCAGGTGCCGTGTGGCTAATTAAAATGTAACTCCTTCTATGGGAAAGTGCACTCTCACAGTGGTGACACTATAAAGTATGAGGACAGAGCCATCATCCCTAGGTAAAAATAAGATGCTGACAAAACCTATCTACTATTTCCCATACCCTTCCTTCCCTCTGGTGTCCTCATGCCATCCTGCAGCATCTCACCTGAGCTTCCCTCCCTGGATGACATCCCAGCCTAACCTGGCCAAACCTCCAGCTGAACAATTACTCAGTATAACAACGACCAGCCAGTGTTCTGTCCTGCTTCCTTAGGAACCTGCTCGCTGTTGACTAACCTGGTGAGGGAAGCTGTGGACGGTGGTCTTCGGCGGAGTAGATTCTGCTCCCTTCCATTTTGATAAAAAAATGAGGGAAGTTATCCTGATGCAGAGGGGATGCCAACGTGCTGGAACAGTACAGTACCCGTACTTTGAAATGAATAGACAGGAGGGAAAGAAGAACTAATATTTCACTGGACACCTGTTTACATATTACTGCATTTAATGGTAATGGTCCTCCAAGAAAGGTGGGAGTGTATCTCCATTTTGTAGATGAAAAACTGAAGTTTCAAGAGCTTGGGGGACTTGCCCAGGGTCCCAGTCTGTAAATAACTCCTTGGGTGACACAAATCAAGCCTGAGTTTGTTCAATTCCCAAGGCTCTTTCCTGACTCTGCTCAACCTCAGGATTGCGCCTTGATCAGCCACAGGATGTTCTTTTTCAGTAAAAGTCTAATGACGATGGGAATGCTCTGGGCTGTGCTAGATGGGGTAGCCTCAACACGCAGGGCTCCCACAGGTAACCCCGCGGGCAGCTGGGGGCCCTGTCTAAGCAGAGCACGTCCTGCTGGTAGGCTCTTTCGGAGCCACTTAAACCCCCAGAGTGAAGTGAAGCCATGTTTTAAGTCTGTCCTCCCACCACTTCCTCAACCTGCAATCTTCACCACCTCCAGACCGGACTTTGGAGTCTTCTGAGAACATCCGCCTGTCTGTCCATGTGGTGTTCCTGTCCATCCCATGCCCAAGAGAACTGTCCTCCCCTCCTCGAGCTGGCCTGACCCGTCAGTACCTGTGCCCCTGCCTTCCAGATGCCTTTCCCAGGCCACCGTGTTAACATCCTCTTCCTACTCTAATGGAACTTACCGTCTATACAGCTCGCGTGCATGGATCCCACCAGGCCAGTACTTACGTATTGTGGGCACATCAAAAGCTAGACCGGCCAGCACAATAATTCACACAGACTTCTCTCAGACTTAACTTTTTAATAGGTCAGAAGTCAAAACCTGTTAAAAATTTTATCTCCTTTCTATGCTGTCAGATTTCCACATGGGACTGTGTCTGTGGAGGCTGAGGTGGGATGTCTGCTATCAAGAGAGCCTTCAGGTTCAAGTCCAGGCATTCCCTGAGGGCTAAAGTCGTCAGGCTCTCCAAGTATGCTTATGTTAACTTCCTAGAGAAGCCGGATCCCAGAGTGAAGCAACACGTGAAACACGTCTATGAAGTCAAGGTCGCATTCGTGTCAGAGATGCCTCGGTGCCAAGTCACTTAGTGATGGTCTTGGAAATCTGCTGGAAATGTACATGAAAGATAGTTTGCAGGGACTTGCAGGGACAGTACCATGTGGTGGTGAGAATCCTTGACTGTTGGAGCAAAGTTAGACCGGAGTTTGAAATGCTGCTCCGCCATTCAGAAAAACGTGGATGTTGGCAGCTGTATAACGATCCTTATCTGTGTGGTAGGGACATTTGTAGGAAGCACTAAGGAAACACTTGATTCACTCCCTCCCCCTCACCCCCTCCCTTTCAGATGATAGGAAAAGACAAAAGTGGACTCCTTCCTTCTTCCCCACCCTTCCAGGACTTGGATACAAAGTTTGTATTTTATGTATTTTAAAGGCTATAATTTTACCACCAAAAGAATTTTCATTTCCTTATAACTCTGTTCACTACGAATCACTTGCGAAGAAAAATATTCTAGTGGGAAGAGAGTGCTACAAAATGCTTTAAACCAACTGAGGTGGACATTACCAATGATCACCTATATTTGGTTCTCCTGTCAGGGGAGGGATTGCACATCCCAGCCCCCTTGCAGGTAGTTGGGGTCACAGGACCAGAACTAATCCTAACAAAGATTTAAGAATCACTAGTTTACTTTTTGTGGGGAAAAAATAAAGTTGAATCTGACTCAACTTTATTATGAATTTTACATATATTCTAGAAGACTTGCTTCAACATATCCTGGCCCGCCTTCTCTCTTGGACAGGCATGATATCAACCCACACTAGGTCTGAGGCATAGAAAATTCCGCAAAGATCTGTCTTTACAAACATCTTTAAACTTCATCTTCAGTTTGTCAGTGTGCAGGCTTCCCAAGTCCAGTGTGTGGAGACCAAGCACAGCAGCTGCCTCCAGCTGATCCTAAGATGATGGGGCAGCAGTCTGTCCTCCTGTAATGTCCTGCTGCAAAATTTCAAGCTTTTGTGAAGGCAGAAGGAACTGTTTCAAAACAGAACTGTCACCGTCATAACTTGGTTGAGCAGACATTCCCAGAAGATCTAGGAGTGCCATGTGATGACTATAAAGGAAATAGAAATGACTTTCATTCAATGGCAGAAATTCCCAGGGAATGCATTTTAGAAACTTTTCTTCTAAAACAAACAGATTCAGCAGTTGGGTTCTTTCTTTCTTTTGTCTACTCAATTGCTCATCACAATGAATTGGTCCACAATCACATTCCGTACAAGTTACTCAAAACATGTTTCTAAGAGAGACAAAATCTCACGAACTGAACAAACTCGTGGAAACACAGTAGTACTGAGTGAATTTATTAGTTTCAGAACAGTAATAAAAAAAAAGATTATTTTAAATGGAAATACGTTTCCTAAGTGCTCATTACTTTTAAAGCCCACCTTTGGGGAAGCCATAGAACTATTAGCAGTTACAATTCCTGCCATGACCAAGCAGAATAAAACACAGTTGTGCCAGCACAGAATTTTGATTTAGAATCAAAACTGTCCCTTGCTCATGAAAATCCTTATAGACACCTCAGCCAGAGCAACGGTGAAAGGGAAAAATTGCCCACATATGGCAATCAGTGTTGACACGAGGCTCATCAATAGCCCAGTCTTTCACAGGCACATCATTATCTATCTGATCTGCCAAATCTGATCCTTAACAACATTTTCTTCAGAACAGTTGACATACCCTGGAAAAGTCTGTCTTGTAAATCACAGAGAAGGATGACAGGTTTCACAGATTTCATCAGTGATAAAAAGAAGGGAGGCATAAAGGAACAGATACAAGGATATTTACACTTCCTGGCACAATGATCTCAATGAACTAAATGTATTTCGAAGGCAAAAAAAAATCTCCATACCCCAATTTTTATTGAGACCAAGCAGAAAACCACTGACTTAACCTATTTATCTCAGCTCCCAATTAAATTGAATTTTTGAAATGTGAAGACAAATGATCAGGCAAATGGCAAGATTTTACAGTATAAAAAATTGTGGGGAAGATTGAATCAGGGAGGCAGACTAGTCAAGCTGTAGCTTTTCCCTCCTATCCCAAATCCATAGAAACAACAAAAGATTTTTAAAAGGTAAAGGAATCTACAAGTATACTGCCAGATAAGGAGAAGTCTCCTCCATGTCTTTACCACTACCAGGAAGCCCTGAAAGCAAGAAAACAATTGAGAGCAGATAGGTGGAAAGAAACCACAGCTCACTCAAGGAAAGGATTTGCTAAAAATGAAACTGGGGACATTCAAAGCTCATAGGTGGCTAATGCTTGGAGCCAGAAATACCAAGGGCAACAGACCTCATGCGTTAGAGCAGGCTCCTGCAGAAGCAGCCATCTAGCCAACCCCTCCATACTTCTACTCGCTGCTTTGGACCGGGCAGAGACAGACAGCACAGTATCTGCCCCCAGATGCAAGCGGTGTGAGCACTAAGTTCAGAGAGGCCTGGGAGTGTGCCCAAGGCAGACCAAGGAGTGCTCACATCCAGAGACAGGCTGGTGCAGGCTCATCCTGCCCTTCCCTGCCACGGATCTTTAGAAGAGTTTAGAACTTTAGAAGATTAATTAATATCCTCAGGAAATACAAGAATGACCACACACTGCCACACATACACACACACAAAAAGAGGGATCCTGGAAATTAAAATTGTCATCACTGAAATTAAAAGTTCAACTGATGGGATGAATGCTGAATGGGTACAGCTGATGAGCAACTCGTTTAGCTGGAAGATCCAGTTAAGTAGTTCTTCTAGAATGTAGCACAACAGAGGAAAGCTAAGGGATGTATAGAAAACAGGAACAAAAGGTCAAAGATCTCCCAAATAGAGGAATTTTAGAAGAACAGAGAAGGTGAACAAAGGAATAATAACAGCAAACACAGAAAAAAAAATTGCCCAGGATTAAAGACATGATGTCTCTGATTGAACAGGACTAGTAGAAGACACACTCCTAAACATCGTGTGAATTTTTAAAGCACCTAGGATGATGAAACAACTGAAAATAATTACATAAAAGGGGGAAGGGACTCTAATTAGAATTCCAATACAATCAAGGCATCTGGATAAGTGTTTCACTCTAATGGTCATGAGCCCACAGAGGGGACCTTCCTTTCCACCCAGCCTCTGCGACCATTCTAGTACCGTCCATACTGGTACTAACAGCTGGTCACCCAGGCCTCAGATCTCCAGCCAATTCTGTAAACCATGGAAACACAGGTGTTCAGATCATACCCTGGACCTCGAGATCTGGAAGTGAGCCATTAAATCCCTCTCTGACTACAAACCCCAAGCAGATCACCCTTCCCATCAAACAGGGTTTTGGCCTCCTTAGACGTGCTGTCCTTTCACCTCACACCGTTCTCCCATGCAGTCAGGTTAGCACTGCTGATTCAACTTCCTTCCCCAATTTGCCTGGCTCCCACGATAAATCTCTTGACCTTGCATTAGGAGCCTCCTTTAATTTTCCACAAAGGCTTGTGCCATGTCTACCAGCGAACTCCCCACTAGACTCAATCTACTCCATCACAAATGGCCTAGCCCCTGGGCTACGGAGCCCATTTAAACATGGCACCACCATGTTAACTGACTCCACTGCAAATATCTGATCTCCAGCCTCACCTGGGTCCTGGATGGTCTCAAAACTCTCTGAAAATTCTTTATTCACCTCTAGTCAGTTCCTGGGTCCGTTCTTCAAAGATACGGCCCCAATCTTCACTATTCTTTCAAAGTTCTCTAGCTGTCCCCAGTTCCCCTTTACTAGTAATAAATGACGGTACATGATCAGGCTTTTCTCAAATATATTTTGTATGCAATGATATACTTTAAATGTTAAGATATAATAGGTTAGAAAAAAATTTTTTCAACATAAAACAATCAGATATCATCACCTATACTTCTAAAGTCAATGATTCCCTCCAACTGTACTTCATTCTACCAGTTACCCTCTGCCTGAAACCCCCTATTTTGGCTTCCACATCACTCTCTTGTTTTTCCTCCTACTTCTGACTATACCCTTTATCTCCTTCGCCAGCTTCTCTGCCAACAGGCCAGTGTGCCTCAGATCTCTTCCTTTTCACTATACCATGCTCCCTAGGTGACCTCATCCACTCCCACAGCTGTATTTATTAGTGTCATATGCTGATGGCTCCCTCATTACACCCAATAACCCAGGCTCAAATATCCCACTGCTTATACTCATCTTTACCAGAGGCCTCCTACATCCCTCAGCCTCAACATATCAAATCAAACTTCCATTCACCTACTTCTCTGCATTCCTTTTTCGGTTTACAGAAATACCATCCACTTAGTTTTCCAAGGGAGAAAAATTAAGTCACCTTTCACATTTCCTCTTCCTCGACCTTTATACCCAAGTCACCAAGTTCAGATGATTTAATCCAAAATGAATCTCAGTGTGTCCCTCACTCTTCATTTCCAAGTCATTACATCTCTCTCACCTGGACCCTCCACCTTATATTACATGTATCTACACCTATGAGAGTCAACCTGGGCTGCACATTAGAATCACCTGGGGAACTTATGAAACTCCTAATGCTCAGAGCACACCTCAGGTCAATTATATTAGAGTCTCTGGGAGTGGGATCTAGGCATCAGCATATTTTTACAAGACTCCACAGGATGCCAATATGCAGCCAGATTTTAAAAATTTCCAGACATGAGCCCACAGACTGAAAGTGCATACTGAATACTAAGCAAGAAAAATAAAAACAAATTTTAAAGCCAAACAACTGAAAGTGAAACTAACCTCGAAGATGAAGGGGAAATCATGAAAAAGCTCCTGGAGAGAAAAAAACAGATTATCTACAAAGGAAAGAAAATTCCACTAATAGCAGACTTGTTGTCTGCAACATTAGATGACAGAAGACAACAAGTTAAAAAATTCTTCAAAGTGGTGGGATTAGGGGGAAACTGTGAACCTAGAATGCTATGGCCTGCTAAATTTTTCTTCAGGAATGAAACAGACTTTTTCAGACACACAAAGCGAAGACTCTACCATTCACAGACCATCACTGGAAGAATTACCTTACAAAGAATATATGTCACTATGCAGGTAAGTGAGCCGAAAGATTAGAGAAGTATTTAATGATATTGACCAAGTCTGGATTCCACCTAGAAAACAGATGTGTGAAGTAGAGGCACCACTGAGAGGTTCCAAAGACCTTAATGAAGGTAAAACAGTTCAGTGCAAACAAATGAAGATTATAACAAAAGTATTACCAGGGTTCTTGCTAGCTAATTTTAATTATTTGCCTGTGCTTTCATAGAATTTAAGTTTCAGTTTTCAACTATTCAATTTTTAAAACTTTAAATAATAAAAGCCAGGAAGCACTGCCAATATAGCAGTATTAAAAGATGTTTACCACTTTCACTGCAAAAAAAATGATGTAATATATTTATACACTTATCAAAGTATCAAAACAATTTTATTTTTGTCAGAAATATCTTTTCTTGTTTTCTAGGTGATATACAAATAATTTAAGAAATCAAAGTGAAAATCATTCAATTCCTGTAACATTAAACTTAGTTTCCTTCATTATTTCTGAATTAATTCAACCACCCATGTTAAGTTTAATAAATTAATCCTCGGTAATATAATTCTAAGATTAACCACAAGGATGGAAAAAAGACTCTTAACCAAGATGATAATTATATATTTAATACATCTTGCTTTAAACAGCAAATTTCAAAGTAAACACATCATAGACCTTATAACTTATTAAAGAATTATAGTGCTTACAAAGTTGATTCTAAAAATATACCTTATTTGTTCTAAATGAATAACATTATCTAGAAGATAGAATAATAAATTACAGTAGTATGTTTACCACCACTATAGTTAAGATTGTGTACATATATTCAATAGGAAATCCTCTTAGGATTTTCACACTTTCAGCCTTAAAACATAAGAGCAGATTAAAGTTTGGCATACAAGATCTCAGTCTGACAGGAAATGGTTTTAAAATCAAAACTGGAAAAATATCTAGTTGACATATTAAGAGAGCATGAGCACACGCACACACACATACACACACTCTCTCTCTCTCTCTCTCCCTCACTCAGTCCTACACACACACACATACACACCCCTCCAGAGTAAGCAGATTTCACCCTTGTGTATCAGACAATTGCCATCAATTTCAAAAATAAAAACTGGGGGAAAAGGTTAACTAAGACTATGTTTAAATCATACTCAAAAGGCTCCAGTTGTTGGAAAAATATGCACAAAACTGTTACCAGGATCCTTACCATGCACAATATGCCATCCCAATACATTCTAAAACAACACATTCTTGAACTGTTCATTAATGGGCGCATGGATACATAAGAAATTATGTGCCCATCCACTCCTCGGATGCAATCCACTGACAATCAATCATATGAAGCAGCCCAGCTCAAATGGTTCTCTTTACAGAACCCAACAGATTACAGAACCCAAGACAACTAGAAACTTCATTTTGACCTGTTCAGGAATTCTTATGTGTTCCATGTGCAAAAGCAGTGTAATACTGTACTGCAAATGACAGTTAATATCACTTAACACTTTGTGGCACTCCAGAAGGTCATTTTGTATTTGTAAAACATATTTACTCTAGTTAAATTTTTCAGTGGTCCTTACTTTTAATTATATGTATTCTTCCAGATTTAGACTCAAAACAATTTGATGCTGATAAACTCTCCTGCTGATCACTTTCACCTCCAGTAAAATCTGTTAAAAGAAAAATTACTCTTTGGGCTCTCTCCAGTAATGCAGGTATGAAAATGTTCCCTGGAAGTTCTTTTTCATCATATATTAGAACACCCAAAGCTCTCTGATACAACATTAAAATAGAAACTAACCACACATTAGGGCACCCATAACTCGTACTGCTATATATTAGAAAAATAAAAAGGCACAACAGTAAGCAAAAGAGAATATACCACTTTCCATTTGCTTTTTTTTTTTTTTTTGGCTTTCCTCATATTTTATTTCAGTAAGTCTATAAATTGTTCAAAGCATTCTTATACTCTGCATGACGATAACTGAATATTTTGGCACATCAACATTGTGATACAATATATGGTATGTCTAAAAAATTAAAAATTTCATCTATTAATCAACATGTTTTTTAATGTAGTGCATATATATTTTACAGTTATTTAAGTCAAATACATAAAGGTTTGTACTTGATTTACAGATGAAGCAATCACAGATTGCAGTAACATATGTATGTGTGTATATGTGTGTATATGTATACACACACCAATTAAGGGAAAAACTGCATCCTGGCAATTTTATAGTCCGAAGTATTGTTGGTATAGCTATCATTTACATGCCCTTTTCGTCTTGTTTTTCTGTACAAAAGATATGTTTTTGCCTTCTTCATTCTTGATGAGATTTTTCTGCAATAACTTTACATTCATACTGTAAAAATTAAAAGGTTAAAAGGTTAACAGATTAATGTTTATTTTGAATAGCAATTTCCATATAAACTAAAAAGGTCTAAAACTTAATAGTTTATTAACATATGCCCACTTTATTCCTCAAAGAATCTGAGAGTTATACAACTATTAGGATTAAATGACAATTATGAAAGGAAAAAAGAAATTTGCATTCTAGAACTGAAAGGGGCATAGCCAAAAGCAGGGAAAAAATGATATTTCTACATTACAAGCAAATGATAACAGTATATGATTTAGATCAATCCTAGAATATGAAAGGAAGCAAAATAAATTTCTTTGTGTGCTCACTAAGGCATATTAGCAAAGGAAAGGTCATGAACTTAAGGACAGGACTAATATTGTGAATTCAGATAATATTTTTTCAAATAACTTTAAAATTGAAAGGAAAAAATCTACTATATTAGCAAAAGCTTCTGGTCAAAACAATATTTTGAAAGGACAGCTATTAAAATGTCTACCCATAATTCAAAATAAAGTAAACCAATGGATTTAGTATAACTGGGTGGCTAGACTACCAAAAAGACAGCAATGTAAACCACTCAATTCTCTCAGCTGGCTGAAATGGTAAAAGTGACAGCACCTATTCATGAAACTGCTGTGGCATCTGAATGCCAGTCCCTGACCTTTGCCATCTCTGACTGGGCTCATCAACAATGTCCTTTTCCTTCTTAACTAAAATGATCAAACATCTTGATTTGCTGGAGATAGTCCTAATTTATATTTACAGCAACATAGTTATAAGCAGCGCTTCTTCTCACTTTTAAAACTGTCCCTTTTTCATGGAGTAGAAACATATAGATTAGTAAAATAAATTAATTAATTAATAAAAATTGGAGGATAGATCGTATCACCCTATCCATAACACATTTTAGCTTTTCTATCCAGTGGTTCTTTCCATTTTTAATACACTTGTGATTAAATTCTTCCAAATGACTTATTCTATTGCTGTATGGAGAAAACTTGTCTTACATCTCAATAACAGAAAGGTAAGTAAGTAAATGAGCATGAGCTTACCATTGCCAGTTGTCGACCGATGTTTCCCATTGTTATGCCTCCAGCAAAAAATATACATGGTAACCAAGAGCGAACATAGAGAAAATCTGGAGATGTATACCTAGAATAATAGAAATATTTTTAACAACTCACAAAGGAAGTACAATGACACTTATTAAGATAATTACAATGGAAATAAGTTACTCTGTAGATTAAAGTGGCTAATGCAATTTTAAAATCTCAATTCTGAGATTTTAGGAAACAAGCACCAAAAAGAATACTTACTGATAAACACCATTATAGACTAGCAGTTGAGTGACCAAAGTTGCCAAGAAAGCAATTCCTATTCCAAGGCCAAAACCACTTCTAGATCTATCAAAAGTCCACCACAGTCCAATGGATAGTGCAGCCAGTGTGAGAGACAACTGTATGTTGTTATCAAAATCCACTTTCTGAGATCAGTGTTAAAGAGTCATCTTTAAATTTGTAGCCAAATAATTTCACCTGTTCATTTTTCTAAAATAAAAGAGGTTAATGTTGAGAAGGGAATAGACTGCGTAGTCTAGAGTGCATTCAGGTTTTTAATACAATGTACAAGACTAGGGAGGCTTAAAACTATTTCCGATATGTACTAAAGACGCACAGAGGGCATGATACTTCACTAATAGATCTCACTGACGTGTTAACCTCTCCAAAAAAATGGCACAGTATATACATTGCCGATTATCAGATCAGATCCATTATTTAAGAAATGCTTTCCTTGCAAAAAAAATGTAACTAGAAGCCTCGAAACACAAGCATTGCTAAAGGAACACACTTTTGCCAAAAAGGAAACCGATATTACTTCTCAAACAGGCTTAGAATTACTTGAGAATCATACAGGAACTTGCAAATAAAAGAGTTGACAGCTATTTAACAGGGTACCACATTCTCTATGTGATTTACTGACAGACACATTTTATAATAATGCAGTTCAGAAACAAGAGTACCAAGGACACACTATCCCTTTCTATTATGTCAACTGTTCTAGTTTTAATTTGTTGAGGATAAAGCCCTGAAGTGAACATTATCTTGCAACCTGCCAAGCTATTTTGGTGCCTGAGACTTTCTGGTATAGGACAGTTTGCTCAAATGATGTTTTATTTCCGTCACCTACTTAAGCACCTATTCACAAATGTACAGCCCTTTTCTACTTCAAAATCTCTGGGTAAAACGAAGCTTTATAAATTCAATTTTCTCATTTCTTTGCTAGAGGATTACACTAAAGGAATTAATTTCAAGTGTCATTAAAAGAGCATTATCTATGTCCCAAAGGCCACATCTTGGCTGTATATCCAGCTCCCCAGAGGATACTATATATCTTGCCAAACTGGCCATGCTGCAACTACAGAGAAGAGAGGGGAAGTTCCAAAAATACATATAAAACCATTTTCCACTTCCTTTAACACCCTGCTGTTTACCACCATTCCCCCCTCCTGCCCAACCAGCGGGTATCCTGAACGCCCAGACTGCCATTCTTGGTCAGTCCTTGTTTAGGCTTGATTTATCAAGAGACCTATAGTCTATGGCATGTTTTCTGAAAAAGCTTTTATTCTTTAGTGAGTATTATACCTCAAATTCCAAAGAAACACTTGTGCACTCTGATTTCTCTATGCAATAAACATTCTTGTAAAGACTGGAATTTGACATTAACTGGGTTCTATCTTTGCTGACTAAATTAACTTTGCTAAGAGTCAAAGCAAAATAAGGAGGCTTCTAGGGTACAGGTAAAACATCAATCTTAAAAATAGTACAATGTGATTCTCTAAAGTCTAAGTAACCTAATATTAAGTCTGTGTTATATATTTTGTAAACATTTTGGATTCTGCTTAAAGGATGAACAGAATAGCTAAGATGACTATATTTAAGGATTTCATTGAGAGGAAGAAAAGAATGACCAAAGTAAAGAATTTAAATTAGATATATAAGTCTTTTTAATTCCAGAAAGGGTTATCTAAATTACTCAACTTAAAAATACCTGAACTGTCTAGGATAGAAAGGTCTAATCCACCAGACAGAGATGAATTTACACACTTGTGGGGCTCCTCGGTAGGAGAAGGAATGTTCCTAGACTCGAGTCAGGATCTCCAGGGTCTGGCCTCAGCTCTGGAGCAGCCTTGCAGTATGTATGACTCAGCAAAGTACGAAACCTCTCTAGCTTTCATTTCTCTTATTATCTTTATAAAGAAAATGTGGAACTAGGGGATTTCTAAGTTTTCTTCTAGATATAATATTGTACGAGTCTACCTTTTTAAAGTCCTCCTAACCACTAGATTTGTTTGTTATAAAATCCTAATTCTCAAAGATTTCACCAAACTAAACATGTTGGGAAACTCTTTAAGACAAAAGGGTAAAAAACAAAATAATAAGAGCCACTGAGGGACTTCCAAATTCACAGGTCTCCAAGAGCCAGCGTGACTAGGAACAGAAAGGTAGACGTGCCTTCAGAATCTAGGACCCTGCTTCTTTCCTTGGTTCCTCTTCTCCAGCTTCTCCAAAACACCTCAATACATGCTGTTAGAGACGCTGGAATCTCCTTGCCCCGTGACCCACACTCTCTCCAGCTAACTGCCAGCCCTGAGCCCAGCGCAGAGTTACAGGAGGAAACCTTGGTCAGCCTGAGTCACACATCTTCTCTTCCCCAAAGAGAAGGCTCCTGCCACCTCCATCCTCTAAGCCATCTCTTCCAGAAAAGGGAAGACTGAACTAGCATTTCCCAGATCCTCTTCTACAAAGGGAAGTTGGGAGGTCAGCGGGGCAGGGAGGAAGTAGGGAGGATGACAGGATAAAATCCTTATGAGGGCAAAAACTTTTGTTCTGGGGGTGGACATTTTTTTTCTGGGGGGTAGAAGCAGAGGAGAGGTGGGACATAGAGGCTACCTTATCCTTCTAGCCAGAACACTATGAAAATACTCATTAATCACTAAATTAAAATATCAAAATCCTCAAAATGATCAAACTTTAAAAATATGTAACTTAGGAAAAAAAGTTCTTTTCGGCCACAGTCAAAGTTGGCTATTTCTGCCTCTGCCACTTTTAAGAACATTTATGTGGTTTGTTGGTGTTGATTAAAACCAATAAATAACAGTCTTTAAAAAATATATATATACATATATATATATATTCTTCAAATTAAAAAAACAGAACAAAAAAACCAACCAGCACCTGAAGCCACCAGATGTCCTTACTAACAAATCTTAAATGAAGAGAGAAAAGAAATTCCTTTGAAAATGTATCTGTTTCAATGCTAGTTACCAAAACTAGATGGAGGTAATCAAGTAACCTAATTTAAAAAAAACATGTAAATTTTTTAAATGTGCAAAGTTCTGAGTGATATAGAAAAATAGGGATTGAAATGAAAGGCTATACGCCACACTGTAATTGCATAGGCGCTCCCATGATGCTGCAACAATGCGGCGTGCATTCTTTTTATGACTAAGTGGGCATATCACAATTTGACAACAGTGAAGTTGCGAGGGACTGTTTAACCTTTGGTTTGTCCAAAGCTGCTTTGTTATTACGCATTTCATTACAGCAGGAAGGATACAGCGCTGGCATGATTTATACCAACAAAGACGGCTACACACCGCATTACACTGGACCACTCTCTTTTAAATTTATGTGGTTCTCCTAGATGCCTGTCAATGCAGGGGTATAATAACCCAATCACGGCTGTGGGGAAAAAAAGGGAAAAAATTAAGTCATCTCCAATGGTATACAGGCAAAACTTAAGCTAAGAGTCACAACAAGCATCATAAGCATTTGAAAGATTCTCTAGAAAAGCTTTTCAACTTACTTAGCATTAATCGTTGATATTTTAAACTTACCTTCCAAAAGAAAAAAAAAGTGAGGATAACACCATCGAAGACAGCATTGTAAATGAGCACAACAGTACTCTCAATTATAATAGGCAAAACACTACTTCAGCGTATGATTCAGAATTTAGCAGACTGGACTAGATGATTCATGCTACTTTTCTACTACTAATATCTCTGAGACTTGGAAAGCATCAAAGCAGTTGGCAGTTAAGCAATGTTCTCTCTAAGCTATATAACCATGAAGCATGCTATGAAATGTCACAAATCTAAAGAGAATCTCGAAGTGTAAACACGTACAATCTCATCATATACATTGTATTAGATGGCTATAGCTGTCCTGCCACACATACAATTCTTGTCCCCCCAGCTTCTTGTCTCACTCAGTCTCTTGCGTCTAGTGCCTTGTCCGGACAACTCCCTTCCAACCTGGCCCTCTAATGAGACTCTAGGTCAGACTGTCAAATCAGGAAAACTTGCAACAGAAATCTACTTGTAAGACTCATTCTGCAGAGGACAGATGGAAGAAACATGGTCTACAGAATTATATATTTTCAGTTAAAATTTAAATCCACTGTTAAAAGATCAGAAAAAAACCTTTTTGGTATATTTCTGCATTTTGGAAAGAACATTTTGAATACTAATGGTGCAATTAATTAGTATGAATAACTCAATTTTAACTTAAATACTTGACAAACCTCAACATTTTATTCATTCACTGGGAGAAGATTTTAAAGTCATTAAAAAAAGAGTATTTCACGAACCAAAACATTCTTCAACAAGTTTTAAGGAAAATATACTTCTACAGATTAAATTTAACAGGAAATAGCTGGGCAGCTTTAATTTGCTCATCTTCCTAAAAACAGAATGTTTATGCTGCCATTTGGTAATAAAAACACAACTGTCACATCAGTTGAAAAGTATGTTTAAAATGTCCAGTATTACCTATGATGTATCATGAAATTATTGCACCCAAACCTACGCCTGAGGGGTTAGAAGCCCCTGCCTGGCCTGGTACTGGCTAGCTCTATCTCACAAACAATGCATTCAATCTTAAAGGAAAAACAGAAATCAATTAATATCAAAAATCAGAGGCTAGCAGACCAATGGAACAGCATGAAAACCAGGCTGCACCGTCACCCTTTCATCTGGAGTGGAGATGTTGCAATGATGCAGACATTTTCTAACCCGCAAAACTGAAAGTGCTCTTCTGATTAGGCTTTTGCTGAGGATAGATGGTTCACAGACCATCAAGACATTAACAACAAACTTCAGCAACGCAGAGCTCCAACAGCTACCAGTAAATTTAAAAGTTTCAAATTATATTCCTATTTAAAAGGTTCTGCTCTAAAATCCTGTGAGATTAACTGACAGCATTTCCAGATTTCTACAAAATTAAAGTGGCAACAAGCATGCCTAACAGTTGAAATATATCTAAATGAATATTACCTCTTTTTTGCTCTCAAGGGGTCATGAAACTGGCAGCTCATGTGTCATCCCTCACTCTCTCTCTCTTTCTTCCCTTTGCCTGTTGCTGAGGAAATCAACTAAGATCAGGTATTCCAAGTCAATTTTCCTCAGCATCTGATGCCATAGGTAAAGAATTATCACACAGAGAGCACTGACGTGTGTGCAAAGATATAAATAAGTAAAATTGACTGTATTTTTATGCATGTGATGTCAGACTCACACATGAGAGACAACTGAGGAGAGAAAGCAAAAACACAAAAAGAAATTTAAACTGCCACGCTGCCAACCTTGGGATTTGCCAATAAAAATCAAATCCATTGAGTATGCATGGTTCTTGGATGCTCACTGAGAGGGAGAATTCGAGGGAGCTTGTCACTTCGCATTAAACGTCTTCTTTCTTTCCTTTAAATAAAGGCCTGGCAGAGTCTGAGAGCAACATCTACAGCACAGTGAGGCTGCACTGTTCAGAGCTCAGCAGAAGTGTGTCTGGCCTTCTTGTCCTCTTCCTCCACTTTCTTATTTTAACAAGAGAGACTGTTAAAATCACGCCTGTGTAAAATCATATGCAAACACAGTCCTGCTTAATCAGATGGTTCTCTGATGCAAAAACCACATTTCTTGTGATATATTTCAGTTATTTCCCAGTGACTAGTTGAAGGGTATCAAGACCAAAAACAAGAGGAGTTTGTAAAACGTCAATATTAAGTCATCATTTTTCATAGTCATGTTTTTAATGCAGTGCTGCGCTAAAAGAAACAGTTAAATCAAACATTTTTCAAGGAAAAGGGGCTGAAAAAGCACAACCACTGAATGAGATATACTTTCATGGAAAACTACGACAGGATAAGCAATGTGTTCATCCAACACATACTTAAACCTCCATAATGTGTTGAGTTCTTGGTATTTACTGGGGATTTAAAAAGGGAAAATGAGTAAGACATGACCCCCGTCCCAAAGTGACCACAGAAACAATTAAGTAGAGTAATGTGTTAGGGGCAGCACTGAAGGGCCCGGGGGTCCAGTCTTCTCCTGGTGTGTGCCGAGGGGAAGCAGGGTGCGAGCGTGTCAGGAAAGCTTCATAGAAGAGATGACCCTTGAGGCAGGAGTGTTCAGCAGGTGAGTGGTCTGGAAAGGGCTTTCTAATCAAAGGAAAGCATTTGAGGAAAAGCACAGACAACAGAAAATACCTGGTATCATCTGGAAACTGGAAACTTTAGGCGGAAAGGGAGTTTCGGGTCCAGAAAGAGTCTGAGAAGGATACAAGTTGGCGGGGGCCATATCACAGAGACTTGCCCCACAGTCACTGGGAAAATAACACCATCACACTTGTGCCAGAGAGAGGGCCAATCGTTCTTCCAGCAGTGAGTGTACAACACAGGACAGGAGAGAAGGGACTTGGGGTGCAGGGGGGACAAAATCAGAGGCAGAAAAAGAAAAGAATGAAAATTCCAAGCAGAGCTGTTGAGGGCCTAGACCAAGAAAGAGACAAGGGAGAGATGTAAAACTTGGAAACCAGATGTGGGCAGTGAGAGACAAAGGGAGGAGCCTTCTAAGACTCTCCAGGAATTGGGTGACTGACTGCATGACTCAACAGAAAAGATCTGTTTGTTTTCATTTTTAAATTAGATATTAATTTGACTCATGATTTGTTAGTCAACTTCTCCGGTTATTTTATCCACACAATCTTTTTTCTCCTATTTATTCTTCAGAGAGATTCCTTTGTAGCTCTCAATCACATTCAAGAGTTTCTTAACTCCAATTCCTATGCACTGCACACGTAAAGAAGTTAACCAACTTGAAACACCAAACATTATTAAACTAAAAATAGAGAACCAGGAAAAGGAAAATGGGATCAAAAGGAGTTTATCAGAGTTCTCTACTAGTTGTCGCTCCAGAAGCACCACTAGCAAATTTTCCATCACTGGGTTTACATGTAGAAAGTGGTGATTCTGGAGACCCTCCAGAAGGTAGCTGCTCAGTCTACGAATATTAATTAGACAGGAAAATCAAAGGACAATTATCAGTTTTTCTGATTTAACATGATAAGAGCTTTGATAATGCACAACAACACATATACACAAAAACATATACATACCATATACACACGCAAACTGTACACACTGTTTCTTACAGTATTTACTTTTTTTCTTTAATATTTTCCCTAAAATTGGAGGGGGCAGCGATTATGCAAGAGTCCATTTTCCATCTTTGGCAACTTCCACAAACCTGGTATCCTCACCCCCACCTACTAAACACCATGACCTACCCAACATCAACAGCAACATTAACTGGAATCTCAATTCCCCAAGGCCTCTCTCCTTTCATTTGCTGGGCACCTCATAGAATGCACTGCTTTCAGAAGAAACAGTTAAGCAAGAAATGTAAATGCAAATCCTCCACACGAAATGATATGAGGTTAGGTTTGTAAATGTGACAAGCCTAGCGGCTGGGAGAAGGTGGGAAAGTAGGGACAAAGTGACTAAAATGTAGCATTAACATTACAAGTTTTCCTTCCTAAATGTGAGTTTGTGGCAAAAGTGCCCATATCACAGGCAGAGATGTAACCCCTGTTCCTCTCCATGATAGAGGTAGAATGAAACCTCAGCCAAGTTCTCCTGCCCTAGCCCAGAATGTGTAGCACAGGCCACTGTACTCCATCCAAGCCTGGCACTTAGTCTGGAAGGTTCAAAAGAGATACCCAATAGAGGGAAGGATGAGTGGCTCCCTCTGCCCCCTTCCCCAGCATGTGATGTTTCACCTAGCCATGCCATTCCTTGGCTCTGGAACCCTGGACTCATTGACATCCTCTCCTTATCTGTTTCCTCATCCCCCCAAAATAGGCACAATGCAAACATCTCACTCCCAACGTTGCCCTACAGATCCCTGGGGTTAAGGGATATGCCCAGAACATTAGTAGACATTCAATAAGCAATCATTTCCCTCCCTTGACCTTCCTTTTGTCTATTCTGAAAAGACATGTTCTTCCAAGTCCTGAAAAGCTTCTATTAGTAGCGAGACAGCAGCTCTACCATAGGAGAAAATAAACAAAGAAGTAGAAAAAGTCATTGGGAAAACTTTTTTTCTTCTGAACTTAAGTGAAAGAAAGGAAAATACATGAGGACTGGTAGACACAACAGAGAATAATAAAACGTAATTTATGCTTTGTCTGTTTGGACTATGTTGCCTGTTCTCTCAGAGAATAACAACAGCTCTGGGGAAACTAAGAATCATCACCTTTACAAGTTCTCTTTTAATGGGAATATTGTAATAGTGAGACATCAATATATAAACCATGCTGAAACCTTACCACGAAAATGCCCTTCAATCCACACAATGGGATTATGTAATTGTCCAATAAGTTTCACAAGGTCATTTTAAAATGTCTCACACCTAACTCCTCACTGTTGGCCCTCTAGCTCTAGGACGGAAATCAAGGAGGATCTACATTATATTGCAAGGTAGTTATGTACATTAGGTGTGAGACACCAAATGGACATTCATAAAAGCGCTTTTCTCTCTCAATCAGAATTATCTTCTACCACATCATTATGGCTTCCTTCTATTACTTTATTATATAAAATAGTATCAATCTATTGGTCTCATTAGAAAAAGCTGAAGAGCTATCCATTATGGAAGCTCATCATCAATACAGCATTCTGAAATGCTCCACTTTATCCAATACACACTGTCCACCAAAAACAAGATCTAAATAGAATAATAATGATTTTAAGCAAAGAGAATCTACCTTACTGATCTCTTTAAGAATCTATTATTCTGAATGTATATCTAAAAACAAGATACCAAGAAAAAAAGCATATGCAAAAATGTAAAAAATAACAACATGAAGCTTTAAACTTGAATAAAACTATAGTCAACCTTTGAACAACATGAGGGTTAGGGGCACCAACCCTCCATACAATCAAATAGCTGAGTATAACTTTACAGTCAGCCCTCTGTATCCACAGTTCCGCATCCACAGATTCAACCAACCTCGCACTGTGTAGTACATATTTATTGAAAAACATCCACACATAAATTCCACTTTATGTTGTTCAAGGGTCGACTGTCTCCAGCTTTCAAGTTTTTATCTACTTCAAAAACCAGAGGATAACATACATGTCAAAACCTTAAAACCAAACAGTGATGATGATGAACAAAATAACTTAAAATAAGTTTATATGAGATGGATTGACGAAAGAACAAAATTAAGAGGTTAAAAGCCTCATCCCTAAGAGAATCAAGATTGTTTTTAGGATTGAATTTTTAAAAGTCATATGGGTCAGTCAGATAGAAATCAGACACAAAAGAGTACAAACTCTATGATTCCATTTATATCACATTCTAAAACAGGCAAAAATAATCCAGTGACAGCCTGGGGCTGGGGGTAGGCTGCAAAAGGGCACAGGAGAATTTAGGGGGTAACAGAAATGTTCTATACCTGGATTGTGGTGGTAGTTACATGACTTCTATGTATTTGTCTAAACTCATCAAACTGTTCATTTAAAACAGGTCTATTGCACTCTATTTAAATTACACCTCAATAAAGCTAATTTTTTTAAAGTATTGCCCAGACAATATTGACACTCATTTACCCTAATTCCTTTCTAAGCGTTACAGACATGGCCTTCACGTACCTGAAGCTGTGCCACAGCATGGCGGTACCCACCATGCTGAAGAAAAGATGCTTGCAATCACATCAGGTGGAAAGAGCGTCACATTTCTCTGAATCTGAAGTAAATTTAACACTAATGCAAGAAATACTCCAATAAAAAACAGCACTACTCCTCGAATCATCAAGTTCACAGTTCGGCTAGTGACAGATGAGATATAGGGACCACACTTTTTGCGCCCAGGTGACTGTGTCTCTCCTTCCGCCATGGTTTCATAAGTTCAGTAAGTCAGCAAAAAAATTTTAAAAAGAGGAAGAAGAAATGGCTTCTCAGCTGAAAAGCCAACTGCCTGAACCAAAGCAGATTGGCGTTTCAACAATATTGCATCTCGTCCTAAAATAGGACCTACCAGAAATCCTGCAAGAGATAAGAAAAAAGAAATCAATGTGTCTAATAAATGACTATACAATTTTCCTGATTTCAATACTAATTCATTTTAAAGGCCAAATAATGAATTGACAAGCTTATATATTTATTTAAATTATTTACTGAATAAGAAGACATTTAAAAAGCATTTTTATATGAATGATGTAATAAAAAATAAAGTGCTAAATCTATATTTACTAGGACAGAATTATTGAGCTAAGAGACTAAAAGGTTAGAATAATAGTAAAAACAGCTAGCCCCACATCAGTGAAAAAAGCAGGACAGGTTATCTGAGACACTCCTACTAGAAACTGGAAGATCAAAATCCAGGTTTCTGTTTCTTCTACCCAAATCTCCAAGCCCAAGTAACTGATGGGCTTGGAGATTTAGGTAGAAATTTTTACGCTTTACAGAAAATAAATAAATTTCTACTTTACAGAAAATCAACATATTCTGACTGAAAATGTTACACTGCTCTGAATAAAATGTGACTTGCTCGTGAGGACAATCTCCATAGGGGAATAAAATGACCTCTTTTGATGTTTAACGCTGATATATGTGAATTTCTGCACAAAAGTATCTTACAAAAAAACAGACCACCACCCACTCACTCACACATACACCAAGCACAGAAACCAGACCTGACCCGCTGTCACCAGGGCCCGAGTTGTGTCCCACCCCTGCCTTGACCCAGTCTGCCCTTGTTGCAATCATGAGAGCTATTGTGAGAAAGCTGCAGTAGGAAGCAGAAGAAAGCGAGCTAAGAAAATAACGAATAACCTCTTGGCTAGATGCTAAGAAGTTTGATCCACATGGCTAAAACCTAGAACTTTGCAAGTACAATCACTCTAGGTATTCACTCACCCCTCTAAACCAACGTGAACTTTCCTTTGTATATGTTTAAGACAAATAACATTTGAGGCTATCTAGGAGCTGTCCTTTTAACTCTCACAATAACCCTAACAGGTAAGTGCAATTATGTCCATTTTACAGGTGAGGTATAAAAGCAAAGAAAGGTTAAGTCACTCAGCCAAGTTTCCAGCCTTAGTAAGAGGGCAAGCTGGGATTCAAATCCATGCAGTCTGTCTGGCTCCAAAGCCCTCATTCATACCATTATGTTCAGCCTCCCAAATTGTTACATGTTGCCCTAAATTCTTTTTCTATGAATACTTTTTTGAAGTGGGAAAGTATTATACAGACTATTTTCACAACTTACCATTATCCCACCTAACAGTATATCTTGGGATATTTCCTTTGAATCTCTAAGCATTTTATTTAAACCTTTACTATGGCACTTCTTATAGGTACCTTATGATGATATGTACAGTTGCTTTACAGATTATAAAATTTCTATGTAGGTCTTATTCACTACCAAGTTTTTGCTGTGCCTACGTACCCAGACAGGTACGTGCCTAGCTCATAGTAGGAGCTCTACATATTCATATTTGTTTCATTAAATTAGGTTAACTCCTTTTGAATCAAAGTATATTGGGTTAAGCAGGCCTTTTTTTTTTTAACATCTTTATTGGTGTATAATTGCTTTACGATGCTGTGTTAGTTTCTGCTTTGTAACAAAGTGAATCACCTATACATATACATATATCCCCATATCTCCTCCCTCCCACCCTCCCTAGCCCACCCCTCTAGGTGGTCACAAAGCACCGAGATGATCTCCCTGTGCTATGCGGCTGCTTCCCACTACCTATTTTACATTTGGTAGTGTACATATGTCCATGCCACTCTCTCACTTCGTCCCAGCTTACCCTTCCCCCTCCATGTGTCCTCAAGTCCATTCCCTACATCTGTATCTTTATTCCTGTCCTGCCCATAGGTTCTTCAGAACGTTTATTTATTTATTTTTTTAGATTCCATATATATGGGTTAGCCTATGGTATTTTATTTTTCTCGTTCTGACTTACTTCACTCTGTACGACAGACTCCAGGTCCATCCACCTCACTACAAATAATTCAATTTCGTTTCATTTTATGGCTGAGTAATATTCCATTGTATATATGTGCCACATCTTCTTTAACCATTCATCTGTCGATGGACACTTAGGTTGCTTCCACATCCTGCTATTGTAAATAGAGCTGCAATGAACATTGTGGTACAGGACTCTTTTTGAATTATGGTTTTCTCAGGATATATGCCCAGTAGTGGGATTGCTGGGTCGTATGGTAGATCTATTTTTAGTTTTTTAAGGAACCTCCATACTGTTCTCCATAGTGGCTGTATCAATTTACATTCCCACCAACAGTGCAACAGGGTTCCCTTTTCTCCACAACCTCTCCAGCATTTATTGTTTGTAGATTTTTTGATGATGGCCATTCTGACTGGTGTGAGGTGATACCTCATTTTAGTTTTGATTTGCATTTCTCTAATGATTAATGACGCTGAGCATCCTTTCATGTGTTTGTTGGCGATCTGTATATCTTGGGAGAAATGTATATTTAGGTCTTCTGCCCATTTTTGTATTGGGTTGTTTGTTTTTTTGATATTGAGCTGCATGAGCTGCTTGTAAATTTTGGAGATTAATCCTTTGTCAGTTGCTTCATTTGCAAATACCTTCTCTCATTCTGAGGGTGTTCTTTTCGTCTTGTTTATGCTTTCCTTTGCTGTGCAAAAGCTTTGAAGTTTCATTAGGTCCCATTTGTTTATTTTTGTTTTTATTTTCATTTCTCTAGGAGGTGGGTCAAAAAGATCTTGCTGTGATTTATGTCATAGAGTGTTCTGCCTACGTTTTCCTGTAACAGTATTATAGTGGCTGGCCTTACATTTAGGTCTTTAATCCATCTGGAGTTTATTTTTGTATATGGTGTTAGGGAGTGTTCTAATTTCATTCTTTTACATGTACCTGTCTGGTTTTCCCAGCACCACTTCTTGAAGAGCCTGTCTTTTCTCCATTGTATATTCTTGCCTCCTTTATCAAAAATAAGGTGACCATATGTGTGTGGGTTTATCTCTGGGCTTCCTATACTGTTTCATTGATCTGTATTTCTATTTTTGTGCCAATACCATACTGTCTTGATTACTGTAGCTTTGTATTATAGTCTGAAGTCCAGAAGCTTGATTCTTCCAGCTCCATTTTTCTTTCTCAAGATTGCTTTGGCTACTCAGGGTCTTCTGTGTTTCCATACAAATTGTGAAATTCGTTCTAGTTCTGTGAAAAATGCCATTGGTAGTTTGATAAGGATTGCACTGAATCTGTAGATTGTGTTGGGTAGTACAGTCATTTTCACAGTGTGATTCTTCCAATCCAAGAACATGATGTATCTCTCCATCTATTTCTATCAACTTTAATTTCTTTCATCAGTGTCTTATAGTTTTCTGCATGCAGGTCTTTGTCTCCTTAGGTAGGTGTATTCCTATGTATTCTATTCTTTTTGTTGCAGTGGTAAATGGGAGTGTTTCCTTAATTTCTCTTCAGATTTTTCATCATTAGTGCATAGGAATGCAAGAGATTTCTGTGCATTAATTTTGTAGCCTGCTACTCTACCAAATTCATTGATTAGCTCTACTAGTTTTCTGGTAGCATCTTTAGGATTCTCTATGTATAGTATCATGTTATCTGCGAACAGTGTCAGCTTTACTTCTTCTTTTCCAAGTTGGATTCCTTTTACTTCTTTTTCTTCTCTGATTGCTGTGGCTAAAACTTCCAAAACTATGTTGAATAAGAGTGGTGAGAGTGGACAACCTTCTCTTGTTCCTGATCTTAGAGGAAATGGTTTCAGTTTTTCACCATTGAGAACGATGTTGGCTGTGGATCTGTCATATATGACCTTTATTATGTTGAGGTAAGTTCCCTCTATGCCTACTTTCTGGAGGGTTTTATCATAAATGGGTGTTGAATTTTGTCCAAAGGTTTTTCTGCCTCTATTGAGAGGATCATATGGTTTTTCTCCTTCAATTTGTTAATATGGTTTATCACATTGATAGTCTGCATATATTGAAGAACTCTTGCATTCCTGGGGTAAACCCCTCTTGATCATGCTGTATGATCCTTTTAATGTGCTACTGGATTCTGTTTGCTAGCATCTTGTTGAGAATTTTTGGATCTATGTTCATCAGTGTTATTGGCCTGTAGTTTTCTTTCTTGTGACATCTTTGATTTTGGTATCAGGGTGATGATGGCCTCATAGAATGAGTTTGAGAGTGTTCCTCCCTCTGCTATATTTTGGAAGAGTTTGAGGACAGGTGTTAGCTCTTCTCTAAATGTTTGATAGAATTCACCTGTGAAGCCATCTGGTCCTGGGCTTTTGTTTGTTGGAAGATTTTTAATCACAGTCTCAATTTCAGTGCTTGTGATTGGTCTGTGTATATTTCCTATTTCTTCCTGGTTCAGTCTGGGAAGGTTGTGCTTTTCTTAGAATCTGTCCATTTCTTCCAGGCTGTCCATTTTATTAGCATACAGTTGCTTGTAGTAATCTCTCATGATCCTTTGTATTTCTGCAGTGTCAGCTGTTACCCCTCCTTTTTCATTTCTAATTCTATTGATTTGAGTCTTCTCCCTTTTTTTCTTGATGAGTCTGGCTAATGGTTTATTAATTTTGTTTATCTTCTCAAAGAACCAGTTTTTAGTTTTACTGATCTTTGCTATTGTTTCTTCATTTCTTCTTCACTTATTTCTGATCTGGTCTTTATGATTTCTTTCCTTCTGCTAACTTTAGGGATTTTTTGTTCTTCTTTCTCTAATTGCTTTAGGTGTAAGGTTAGGTTGTTTATTTGAGATGTTTCTTGTTTCTAGAAGTAGGATTGTATTGCTATAAACTTCCCTCTTAGAACTGCTTTTGCTGCTTCCCATAGGTTTTAGCTCATCGCGTTTTCATTGTCATTTGTTTCTAGGTATTTTTTAATTTCCTCTTTGATTTCTTCAGTGATCTCTTGATTATTTAGTAGGGTATTGTTTAGCCTCCATGTGTTGGTATTTTTTACAGAATTTTTCCTGCAATTGATACCTAGTCTCATAGCGTTGTGGTCAGAAAAGATACTTGATGTGATTTCAATTTTCTTAAATTTACCAAGGTTTGATTTGTGACCCAAGATATGATCTATCCTGGAGAATGTTCCATGAGCACTTGAGAAGAAAGTGTATTCTGTTGTTTTTGGATAGAATGTCTTATAAATATCAATTAAGTCCATCTTGTTTAATATATCACTTAAAGCTTGTGTTTCCTTGTTGATTTTCATTTTGGGTGATCTGTCCACTGGTGAAATTGGGGTGTTAAAGTCCCCTACTATGATTGTGTTACTGTCAATTTCCCCTTTTTATGTCTGTTAGCATTTGCCTTGCGTATTGAGGTGCTCCTATGTTGGGTGCATAAATATTTACAATTGTTATATCTTCTTCTTGTATTGATGCCTTGATCACTATGTACTGTCCTTCTGTGTCTCTTGTAATAGTCTTTGTTTTAAAGTCTATTTTGTCTCATATGAGAATTGCTACTGCAGCTTTCTTTTGATTTCCATTTGCATGGAATATCTTTTTCCATCCCCTCACTTTCAGTCTGTATGTGTCCCTAGGTCTGAAGTGGGTCTCTTGTAGACAACATATATACAGGTCTTGTTTTTGGATCCATTCAGCTAGTCTATGTCTTTTGGTTGGAGCATTTAATCCATTTACATTTAAGGTGGTTATCAATATGTATTTTCCTTTACCATATTCTTAATTGTTTGAGTTTGTTATTGTAGGTCTTTTCCTTCCCTTGTGTTTCCTGCCTAGAGAAGTTCCTTTAGCATTTGTTGTAAAGCTGGTTTGGTGTTGCTCAATTTTCTTAGTTTTTGCTTGCCTGTAAAGATTTTAATTTCTCTGTCGAATCTGAATGAGATCCTTGCTGGGCAGAGCAATCTTGGTTGTAGGTTTTTCCCTTTCATCACTTTAAATATGTGCTGCCACTCCCTCGTGGCTTGCAGAGATTCTGCTGAAAGATCAGTTGTTAACCTTATGGGGATTCCCTTGTATGTTACTTGTTGCTTTTCCCTTGCTGCTTTTAATATTTTTTCTTTGTATTTAATTGTTGATAGTTTGATTAATATGTGTCTTGGTGTGTTTCCCCTTGGATTTATCCTGTATGGGACTCTCTGAGCTTTCTGGACTTGACTATTTCTTTCCCATATTAGGGAAGTTTTAAACTATAATCTCTTCAAATATTTTTTCAGCCCCTCTCTTTTTCTCTTCTTCTTCTGGGACCCCTATAACTCGAATGTTGGTGCATTTAATGTTGTCCCAGAGATCTCTGAGACTGTCCTCCATCCTTTTCATTCTTTTTTCTTTATTCTGCTCTGTGGTAGTTATTTCCACTACTTTATCTTCCAGGTCACTTATCCGTTCTTCAGCCTCAGTTATTCTGCTACTGATTCCTTCTAGAGAATTTTAAATTTCATTTATTGTGTTGCTCATCAGCGTTTGTTTGCTCTTTAGTTCTTCTAGGTCCTTGTTAAAAGTTTCCTGTATTTTCTCCATTCTATTTCCAAGATTTTGGATCATCTTTACTATCATTACTCTGAATTCTTTTTCTGGTATACAATGCTTATTTCCTCCTCATTTTTTTGGTCTGGTGGGTTTTTACCTTGCTCCTTCATCTGCTGCGTGTTTCTCTGTCTTCTTATTTTGCTTAACTTACTGTGTTTGGGGTCTCCTTTTCATAGGCTGCAGATTCATAGTTCCTGTTGTTTTTGATGTCTGCCCCCAGTGGCTAAGGTTGGTTCAGTGGGTTGTGTAGGCTTCCGGGTGGAGGGGACTGATGCCTGTATTCTGGTGGATGAGGTTGGATCTTGTCTTTCTGGTGGGCAGAAGCGCGAGGGAACCCTATAATTCAAATGTTGGTACGTTTAGTGTCCCAGAGGTCTCTGAGACTGTCTTCAATTCTTTTCATTCTTTTTTCTTTATTCTGCTCTGCAGTAGTTATTTGCACTATTTTTTCTTCCAGGTCACTTCTCTGTTCTTCTACCTCAGTTATTCTGCTATTGTTTCCCTCTAGAGAATATTTAATTTCATTTATTGTGTTGTTCATCATTGTTTGTTCTTTAGTTCTTCTAGGTCCTTGTTAAATGTTTCTTGTATCTTCTCCATTCTATTTCCAAGATTTTGGATCATCTTTACTATCATTACTGTGAATTCCTTTTCAGTTAGACTTCCTATTTCCTCTTCATTTGTTTGGTCTGGTGGGTTTTTACCTTGCTCCTTCATCTGCTGCATATTCCTCTGTCTTCTCATTTTGCTTAACTTAGTGTGTTTGGGGTCTCCTTTTCATAGGCTGCAGGTTCATAGTTCCTGTTGTTTTTGGTGTCTGCCCCCAGTGGGTAAGGTTAGTTCAGTGGGTTGTGTAGGCTTCCGGGTGGAGGGGATTGGTATCTGTGGCCTGGTGGATGAGGCGATCTGGATCTTGTCTTTCTGGTGGGCAGGACCGCATCCAGTAGTGTGTTTTGGGGTGTCTGTGACCTTACAATGATTTTAGGCAGCCTCTCTGCTAATGGGTGGGGTTGTGTTCCTGTCTTGCTAGTTTCTTGGCATAGGGTGTCCAGCACTATAGCTTGTTAGTCGTTGAGTGGAGCTGGGTCTTAGGATTGAGATGGAGATCTCTGGGAGAGCTTTCTCTGTTTGATATTATGTAGAGCTGGGAGGTCTCTGATAGACCAATGTCCTGAACTCGGCTCTCCCACCTCAGAGGCACAGGCCTGACACCTGGCCGGAGCACCAAGACCCTGTCAGCCACATGGCTCAGAAGAAAAGGGAGAAAAATAAAAAGAAAGAAAAAATAATACTAAAATAAAATAAAGTTATAAAAATAAAATTATTTTTTAAATTATTAAAAATAAAAAAAATTTAAAAGTAAGAAAAAAAAAAGAAAGGAAGAAGAGAGCAACCAAACCAAAAAGATCCACCAATGATAACAAGCGCTCAAAACTATCCAAAAAAAAAGCAGACAGACAGAACTCTAGGACAAATGGTAAAAGCAAAGCTATACAGACAAAATCACACACAGAAGCATACACATACACACTCACAAAAAGAGAAACAGGAAAAAAATATACATATATCTCTATGTAAAAAAAAAAAAAAATGGAACAGAGCAACCAAATCAATAAACAAATCTACCAATGACAATAAACTCTAAATACTAAACAAGATAAACATAAAACCAGAAACAAGTCAGATGCAGAAAACAAACCCCAAGCCTACAGCTGATCCCAAAATCCACCACCTCAATTTTGGGATGATTCGTTGTCTATTCAGGTACTCCACAGATGCAGGGTACATCAAGTTGACTGTGGAGATTAAATCCACTGCTCCTGAGGTTGCACGGAGAAATTTCCCTTTCTCTTCTTTGTTCGCACAGCTCCTGGGGTTCAGCTTTGGATTTGGCCCCTCCTCTGCATGTAGGTCTCCTCAGGGAATCTGTTCTTTGCTCAGAAAGGACGGGGTTGAAATAGCAGCTGATTAGGGGGCTCTGGCTCACTCAGGCTGGTGGGGCAGAGAGGCGTATGGAATGTGGGCCGAGCCTGCGGCGGCAGAGGCCAGCATGACATTGCAACAGCCTGAGCTGTGCTGTGTGTTCTCCCGGGGAAGCTGTCCCTGGATCACGGGACCCTGGCAGTGGCGGGCTGCACAAGTTCCCAGGAGGGGAGGTGTGGATAGTGACCTGTGCTTGCACACAGGCTTCTTGGTGGCTGCAGCAGCAGCCTTAGCATTTCATGCCTGTCTCTGGGGTCTGCGCTGACAGCCACGGCTCACGCCCATCTCTGGAGCTCATTTAGGCAGTGCTCTGAATCCCCTCTCCTCGCGCACCCTGAAACAACGGTCTCTTGCCTCTTAGGCAGGTCCAGACCTTTTCCCGGACTCCCTCCTGGCTAGCTGTGCACACTAGCCCCCTTCAGGCTGTGTTCACGCAGCCAACCCCAGTCCTCTCCCTGGGATCTGACCTCCGAAACCCGAAACCGGAGCCTCAGCTCCCAGCCCCCGCCCGCCCCGGCGGTTGAGCAGACAAGCCTCTCGGGCTGGTGAGTGCTGGTCGGCACCGATCCTCTGTGCGGGAATCTCTCCACTTTGCCCTCCGCACCCCTGTTGCTGCGCTCTCCTCGGTGGCTCCAAAGCTCTCCCCCGTCGCCCACCGCCCATCTCCGCCAGTGAAGGGGCTTCCTAGTGTGTGGAAACATTTCCTCCTTCACAGCTCCCTCCCAGAGGTGCAGGTCCTGTCCCTATTCTTTTGTCTCTATATTTTCTTTTTTCTTTTGCCCTACCCAGGTCCATGGGGAGTTTCTTGCCTTTTAGGAAGTCTGAGGTCTTCTGCCAGCGTTCAGTAGGTGTTCTGTAGGAGTTGTTCCACATGTAGATGTATTTCTGATATATTTGTGGGGAGGAGGGTGATCGTGGTCCACGTCTTACTCCTCCGCCATCTTGAAGGTCTCTCCTAAGCAGGACTTTTGGAAGGTGAACCTAACCTAGCACTTAATCATCTTTAAAATATATGTCCTCGAAGCTTCCAAGTTTCAAACTACCTTATAAATGAATTTTGGGAACAAAACCCATGTGTAAACTGGAGGGAGGGGTGGGGGTGTTGAGTTTAGAAATAATCAGTATGAAAATGAGAACATCTGTAAGCACTAGTAACTTTCACAGCCTATCAGTTCCACGTTATAAACAGAAACAATAGACTTTTTTTTACTGTGCCTCTACCACACTCAAAGCTCTGTGCCCAACACCCAAGGGGGGAATTTTATCCTCAAGCTCACAAACCTACTTACTGTACAACATCACTGAGCTCTATAGCTTAGCAGCCTTGAGAAAACAGTACATATTATAGCTGATTCATAGGAAAATATATTCTAAACACCTACTGAAAATCCTAGAAAACATAGAAAACATCTCCCCTTGACCTGGTCTTGCAGACTATTCCTTGCTGTGGTATCCAGCACGTCAGCATGTCATGTGTTCTACAGTGTTCAGTATCTACCGAATTCATCATCATCATTATCATCATGATACAGCACCCATTTATGGAGGGCCTACTCCATGCCAGGCATATAGTAACTCTAATCTTCAAAATAATGCTAAAGGTAGGTATTATCATCCACATTTTACAAATGAAGATATAAAGTCAAAGAGACTTAACAACTTGCCTATGGTCACATGACATGCAGTATTAGAACTGGAATTGTACCTTACATCTGACTGATGCCAAAACCCATCCTCTTTCCTCTAAAACTTGAGTCCCATTCCAGCCCAACTCCTTAGACTTCTTTTTTGGCATCCCCTATAGAAGGGGATTTGGTTACTGAAAAGATGGACAGACACTGGAAAACAATCTTAACTGTAAATATTCTCAAGGTACTAATGTAAATTAATGTCCAACCAGAAAGACCATAAGAATAAATGCACAAACAAATAAATTTTCTTTAAAAGTACTAGATCCAGGAGTAAAAATATGTATTAAAGAAAAAAATCATTTGGCCAACTTACATACAGTATTAGACCAAGAGTTGACTCCTCATTTCCCAAACTTCAGCAGACACAACAATACCCCCCGCTTTCTGCTATTAAAACAGCTACTAGAGGACAAAGAGTAAATACACATTTTAAGTAACCCAAATTGCTCTAGTATATCTAGTAAATTGTTTCTGTCTGTGAATTTTTCCAAAAGGGAATTTTATGTTGAATAATATTTTTAAAAGAACAAAACAGCTTCAGTTTTAAAAAGCTATTCTGGTGTGGTAGGTCCCATCTCACATCACTCACCAGTGTTTGTCAAAGGGCACTGGCATTTTGGGCAGGGCAATTTCTTGTTGTTTGGAACTGCCCTAAGCATTGAAAAACATTTAGCAGCCCTGGCTCGTGCCCACTAAATGCCAGTGCACACCCCCTCCCCACTCTGAGATAACCAAACATGGCCTTACATGTTTCCAAATTCCCACAGAGAGGCAATGTTCTCCCACTGAGAGACACTGATTGCTAGACTCTTTCCGCATTCTATTTCCAGGCTGCTAGAGACTTTCTACAATGTTTATTTATGTAATTCTGCCACAGCTGTTTACTCAACCTTTCTGAAAGTGCTTGTTTATAGTTTCTTACCTCACCCCAAAAGTTGTCTTTAAAAATAACACAACACTTGTTTCATGTTTACCTGAATAAGACTTTTTAAGCTATTTTTTAAGTCCAAAAAGCTAATTTTGTGACTACATAATAATACAATACTATATAATTACTGGAGACAAAAATAAAAGTTAAAATGCTTTAGAATCACAGTATCCTAAAATGTAAGAAATGGAAGGGAATGGGAGTTCATCTCTTCCAGGGGCTATGTGAGTCTGATGTAAAACAAAACCAAAAAAGTTGTGGATATGTGCATTTTTCCGGTTAGGGAGTTGGGCATTTTTATATCAAGTACTCAAAAAGTTCATGATCCAAAAGAAGTTAAGAACCAGTGATCTGTTTCCTGGCAAAGCAAATGAGACCCAAAGTGGTTAAGTGAAGTGACAAGATCAAGAATGTATACTACTGGGTCTTGCTATGACAAACATGTAGAGTGAACTCCTAGAAATGGCCAGACTCATCAAAGGGGTAAAAAATTCTACAAGACCATTCACCGCCTACTATGCAACAACTAAGTTCCTAAATAAAGCATGTTGTTTATAATAGTCACACACTAGGGGAGGTTATTTTAAAGTGAAAGCTCTTGGAATAAGTATCCCTAATTTGTTTGTTTTCAAGTTTGGTTTTCTGATTATGTATTGATAATATCTTCCTAGAGCGTATCTATACCTTTAAATGTTACTGTTACAACAGCAATAAATTCGATTCTCAAAATTTTTTAAAAAACCTATATTTGAAAAATTTAGATTACCCAAGAAATAATTTTCTGATCAGGGAAGAAGTCTCTGGTATAAAGATACCATTTAAAAGACAATATCTCAATAGATCCTCAAAAATAATCCTAGTAAGTAGGCAGGTGTTTTTAATCCTTAATCTTTTTATTTTACAAAAATAAAATAGGTTAAGTAACTTTCTGAGATTATAAAACTGTTGCCAGGTAGTACCAGGACTAGCCCAAGCACTCTGACTCCATGTCCAGAGTATTTCCCATTTCACAACTGCCTTTTCTACAAATACCATAGAGAAACAATTTAAATGCCACAAAAGAAACAGTTTTTAAAGCCATGTCGATAAACTACTGTTAATACCAAAATAATACTTTTTTTTTTCAAAAACTGACAAAGAAGAAACTTCCACAGAACATGAAAAATTCTACCTTGAGCCCTGACCTACAATTTCTATAAAGTACGTTACTGAACAAAAAGAAAAATAGTTCAAATAGTTTGGATAGATAATAACAAATCATCAAAACTGGAAAAACATTATTCCCAGTCTATGACTTCCTGTCAATGGATTATTATTACCTTTATGTAAATAAAATAAGTGATTCTCAGCTTTGTGGATGAAAATCAAAGTTTACATTTGCCACTGAAACAACTTCCAGGCAACAGGCATTTGAAAACAAGCATACAAACAAAATCTCCTTAAGAACTGATTAAGTACCAATTGTATTTTAACAATTGCAACACCCCCAAAACCGTACAAGATCATTTCTCTTCAAAGGAAGAGCAGTCACAGAAGTATGTTTACTCCCTCAGACTACCTGTCTCTTCAGGTGCTTAGATCAGAAAGGCTACTAAATAATAAAATTAAATTACTACCTCACATCTTTTTTATCCTATGCTCTTGTAATTAGAATGGCATTCTCAAAATAGAATAAGCATTACAGTTAGGAAAAACACACTTAAGTCAATGAAACTCTCCTTAAATAAAAGCACACAAATGTGAATCATAGGCTATGGACGCTAAAAACTTCTAGGAAGAAAAACATGTTTGCCTTGAAGACCCTGCAACTCATCTCTCCTGTCAACATTAAAACCCAAACACAGAAACCATTGAGCAAGCAACATTTGCATCCCATTATTGCTTTTAAATGACAAATCTCAGTCCCTAAAAAGGTTACTCCATCGTTTGAGAATAACTTCCTGATAACAATGAAAACAAGCTCTGTCATCAGATTTCTAAATTGCATTTTATCCTTTCGTTTTCAGTCCACCACACGTAAAAGCAACAGTTGTCAGTTTAAAAAGAATCAACCTCTTTACCAAATAAATGTACATGATTCACAGTTTCGTCACTTTATATCAGGTATGTACTGAGAACTATAACAAAACACACTACTCAACGTAATGTCCAGAGAAAGAATAAAAGGAGGAAACAGGAAGAGTACGGGGCTATTCTCTGGGGGGCCCCTATTAGTGGGGGCATCCCTTCATTCATTTTTCACTCAATGGTTCCCTATCAGGGCCAAACCCCAAAGTTGGAAGATACAACCTAGCCTCTGCCAGACTGCCTTCATTCCTCCTGCACCCAAGACAGGAGCTTGTCTCCTCCCCCCCACCCCCACCCCCCACAATCCTCAGCTCCATTGCAATAGTGATCCCGGCCAGTCTCGGTGCCCCAGCTGTCAAGACTATTCATTCCTTCTTGAAGCATTTTCTCAATAATCCTACAAAATAGTCAGCTCTCCCTGGTATATTTCCCTAGACTACCTAGCTAACGCCATACTTCACTAACTTTCTGCCAATGCTAACTGGACATGGATCACTATCACTTAAGTTTTATCCACACTGCTTTCCTCTACCAGATTGCCAATCCCCACTGACCAACCCTAAAATCCCAGAAACTATCACCAACCGACTTCTAGGTCCTGAAAAGAGTTATCTTTGTCTTTACCATACACCTACTCCAGAGGTTTCCAATTCCAATCCAAAATGCCGAAGCCCCACTCCTCAACCCAATATCAACATACCTTTTGGCGGATTCTAAGCATTCTACAATACCTACCTTTTCGGATCCTTCCCCCTCCCAAGCCTGAGTCTGGTCTCCCTGGCTACGAGCCTGCCGAGTCCTGACAGCTCTATGCTTGACAGCCCGCCGACCTCCACCCCATCAGATCTCCGGGGTCGCCCTTCCCGCCGTCCTCCAGCCTTCTTTCCGCTCGGACACTCTTCCACTGTCCGGGGAGCCTCGGCCTCTCCTAGACCCTCTCCCCGACCCAGGTGTCCCCTTCCGGATCTCGCCGACCCTTCTCCAGGTTAAGCAGAGCCCCTCGCCCTTCAGGCCCCATCTGTGGTCCTGGCTCCTCGTACTTGCCAGCAGGGTTCCCAGGCTGCAAAAACGCAAGCGGTTCCTCTTCCCGAGGGCCACCACCTTCCTCAGGCCCCTTCCCTCAGCACCAAGTCCACCGCGCTTCCCCGGGGAATCCCAACTCACCCCCGCCTCCGCCATCTTCTGGGACCGGCCCCCACGCCCCTCCGCCGCTTCCTCCTCCCCTCCCACAACTCCTCCCGAGCTCCACTGCGCCTGTGCGGCCGACGCGGACACGCTCGGACGATCGGGGCAGAACAACTTCCGGTTCCCACCGGCGCCAGGTAGTGGGCCCGCGAGCCGGGGCAAAAGAACTTCCGGTCTCCGCGAGGGTAGCGGCCGGCTGTAGGCGTGGGCTGTCGAGTGGTGAAAGGCTGGTAGATCCGCTGTTTGCTGACCGGGCAGTCGTCGGTTTTACTGGTACATTTATTAATGAAAATTGAAGGAGATATTAAATTTGCAACAAAATGCATCAAAGCAAGTATTTGTATGGCCTTTCTTGTTTTCTCTAATGTTTCCTAAAGGTTTTAAATTTGTTTCCTGTAGATTTTCACACTACCAGGAAAAAAAGGGATGTGGGTGGATTATACTGAATGGAGGAGGAATTTTAAAAAGAAAGGAGAAGAGCACCCAGAAAAGAACCCAGAAAAGAGACAATAACTTCAAAATGTCCTGACATCATTGCTCTCTTTAAAGCAACATGAGTCCTGTTCATCCAGGTCTTGCCTCCTCTAACCCAGCTTTTTCAAACACTTAAAAATTGCCTTCAATGAAATCCTTATGGAAGATTTTAGCCTGGAGAGACCTTTGTTTTAGTTTAAGTATTTACTGATTGCAAGGAGGGACAAGACCTAAAAAGCAAGAACTGTGTGGCCCCCAGTTCCTAAGGTTCTTCCATCCAACACAGTCATTCCTACTTCAGTATGAGGCAGAATACAAAGTCCTCAGGAGAAATACAGAGAGCCACTGTCTTCTGATTAAGTTTGGCAACAGTTTTCATGCATGATAAGGAGGCAGATGTGATGAAGCTGTGCATTCTCTGGGAGCTCAGAGATGGAAAAACATGAAATAGATGGTGGAGCCTGGAGCGTAGACAGATGTATTGAGACATGAGATCTGAATGTCACACTCATGAATTTGGACTAGATATTTGTTATTATCATGGAAACATGAAAATCACAAATTACTTGATGCCAGAGTATAAATTGATGAAGAATGCTGAGAAATCAGAATAACTGGGTTACTTTGAAGCTAGTGTAATATGGCTGAGAGAACACTGGTGAAGGATTGAAACCTGGCGCTGTGACAGTAAGTGCATAATCATGTCCAATAAATTGATTTCTCTAGGCTTTTTTGTTTCCATTTGTAAAATGAAGGATTGGTCTAGATTATTTCTAAGATTCTCTTCATAGGCAAAAGTATCAATGATTTGCTAATTCTGTGACTTCAGAAAAGTTTTTTCCGTTAACCTTACATATTGTTTGGTTTCCCAACTGAGTGGGACAAAAGGTAAACTAGAAAACAAAAACCTTTTTACTTAGCTAACACAAACACCCACAAAAGTTTATTTGCCTTGTTGAAGTGAGATATTGTTAGACTAACATTAATGATTGTCCAAGGGTTGATGACTAAGCCTCTAAGAACCTTGGACTTGGAAGCCTTTCCCAAATTAAAAGCATCTGGAGTTTTCCTAGTCAGTACCTAGAACCCAAAACACTAGAGACTCTAGTACTAGTTTTGGTGGTGTTTTGATGTAGGAATACATATAGTTGTGGGACACAAAAAGTCAAGGATTTTTGCCTTTTTGAGATTACAGGATGGATCATTTGTTAATCCATTCATCCCTCAACAACTATCACCTGAACGTCATGCACATCCCAGGCACTTGGCCCTGGACCTCAGGAGGAAAAAACCTTTTCTGCCTTGTGAAGTTTGCAGTACAGCTGGGGAAACACACAGTAAATAGTTAAATTAGTGTATAATTTCAAATTGAGACAAGTGCTACAAAGATGATGAACATCTCCATACTGTGAAAGGGGACTGGGTATGACTTCAGGTGTGACTTGAAGATAGAGATCTTCTAAGAGCAGGGTGAAGAGCAAGTGTGAAGGCACTAAAGCTGCAAAATCTTGGTACATTCCAGGAACTGAAAGGAAGGCAAAGCAGATACTGGGTAGCCATTGAGAAGGAGGTTACATATTGAGGTTGTGTGTTAATTTCATGACTTACTATGTGCCAGGCACTATGCTAAATTCCATTTCATTTCACATGCTCAAAACCCCTTCAAAACAGTTACTATATAGTAGATGAGAAATTAAGGCTAAGAGCAGCGATTCTCACCCTGGCTGCATTTTAAGATCACCCGTGGATCTATTACAATTTCTAGTGCCTGAGCATCACCCTCCATATATTCTGATTTGATTGGACTGACAGGGGGCCTGGGACCTTTTAATAAATCCCTTGTGTAATCCTAATATGAAGCCAGAGTTGAGAATCACTGTCTTAAAGTTAATTTGCCCAGGGTCACTTGGCAACTAAGTGGCAGAGGAGAGAAATTAAATCTAGATCTGTCTGATTCTACAACCTGTGCTTTTAGCCACTCACTAGTGCCCTGTCAACATTCAACGACATGTAGCACCAGTTGCATGCTAAAAACTTTGTAAAACACTGAGAAATAAAAATGAACAAGACAGAGCCCTTGCCTTCATTGAATTCACAGCCTTTTAAGGCAGAAGTCTCAGTAAATGAAGCTAGGCCAGCTCATGTAGGCGGAAGCAAGTCAACTGAGGACTGTCATTGAGATCAGATATGTTCTTCCTATTTTAAGCTAGATTGGCACTGAAGGTAACTGGTGCATCAGGGGATCTACGTAGGCAGCTATTGCAATCATCATCTGAGAGGTGGTACAAGCCTGAACTAAGGCAATGGTGAGGGTTCAAAGAGAATTGGCAGGACTTGCCGACCGCTGACATGAGGGTGAGGAAAAGAAAGAAGTGGAAGATGACTTCAGAGTTTTGAGTTTGATGGACAGAGTGGAAGTGAACACCACTGATCTAGAACAAGAACACAGGAATTGAATCTGGGGTTGAACGAGTTTGAAATACTTGTTGAGCATTTAGGTAAAAATGTCGAATAGAGTACTGGAAATGTGCATCTGGAATTCAAGTGAGCAAACGGATAGAAATAGAGATCTGGAATCCTTGACCTCCAGGTGGTAGTTGAAGGCATGCCTTGCATAGTGTGTATGCTGTGTATGGAATTTTTTTTAAAAGACAATAGAGATCGAGAGGAAAAAAATCCACAAAACCTGACCTTGCTGTATTTGAATAGTTCAATAAAGCTATTTTTATCTGCAGTGATATTAAACACAGTCAACTCATGATTATCTATGATGAGATTTTAATACTTTCCAGACCTTCCCTGGGCACACAGCAAATTTAACAGATGATGCATAACCATGGAATGCAAACCAATTTTAAATATTGGCTAAATAGTTAAGAATGCTATATGATGCATTCGGAACTGTAACAGAAATATCCTACAACAGTGTTTTCACACATAAATAATTTGTATGTAACCCTAGTTTTGACTTCAATCATTTTGATAATATTACTCAAACCTACAAAAATTATAATGTTCTAAACATAAAACTAGGTAGAAGATCCTTAGACTTAACTCCTACTTCTATAAACCAAAACATTTGCAAAATAAATATGAACAAAAGCATAAAATAAGTAAGCTTCAAATTATAGTAATGTGAAAGGTGTTTTTTGAAACTGAAGCATTTCAATAAAGACTGAAGTAGTTGCTACAGAATGAATTATTTTGAGATAAAACACGCTCTTATTACTGTTTATCACGTGATGGCCCAATTCTTTCACTACTTCTCTTTATTAAACCTTTATTTGTACAGTCTACTCTACCATTATTTGGCCTTCATTTAGAGCAAATGATAATTTAAATCCATCTCTGTTGTTTTTTAATCAATGTAAGACAATTAGAATCCAATCTTAAGAGAAATCATGTAGCAGTGCTCTGCTAGAACGTGTTTATCAACATGATTCGCAACATGCTTGTATTAATATTTGAAGGTTATCATGTAATTAAAATCACATCATTTAAAAATTCTCCAGTAAATTTATGGACCACTGAGAATGTACTCATGTCCTCTAAAGAGCTGCAAATGCTACTTTGAAAAAAGCTTTCATAGGTTATCCAGAGTTTTTGCTTATTTATGCCTTGTAAAATTCCTTAGCATAACTCTCCAATTCCCAAAATGTATTCCTTAGAATTAATATTAACAGGAATTTGTGGAGAAAAATAGGATTCTGTGCTCATATTTAGTAAGCATTGGATTAGAAAAAATTAAACAGATATTGTCAATATGGGAATTTTGAGACCCTGTAACATTCCAGGACACAATTTGTTCCATGAAACATTTGTTTTTTCCCCCCTTTGGAGCATCTCACAGAGCTAGTGGTTGGCTATGTTTACATCCTGTCAAACATCCCTCTCTAATATGTTTAGGGGAAGTTGAAGTAATGAAGTTGCGTTTTACAGTGAAAGCTGCTTATAAAATCCTCTGTCATCAATCAATCCATAATCATCTACATAGAAGGCAGGCTCTTAGGGCATATGGCACACTTTTCAGTGCCTAGGGTGGTGCCTGGTTTGTATTGTAATATGAGTTCAATAAATATTTCTTGGGTTAATTAAAATTTTGTTGTGTGTGTTATTTGTTTTATGTCAATAGTGGTTGCTACTATTTTGGTTTCATGAACTACGTAGCATCTGGAGAGAAGACTGTGATCAGAAAACTATTTTTATATAGCCTTCTTATATAACAAGTGTTTATCCTGAAGGAGCAGAAAGAAATTTGTCTTAGAATCTGTACTGTCTAATACAGCAGGCACTAGACACATGCATCTATTTAAATTAATCAAAATAAAATAAAAATTCAGGTCCTCAATTACACTAGCCACATCTCAAGAGTGCAATAACCCACGTGATGGACAGAGCAGATTATAGGACACTTCTATCATCACATGAAGTTTTACTGGGAAGCACTGATTAGATGATTTATGTAAATTTAAGTGCCTCAAAATACTGACAAGGTAAGAAAAAAAATCAAGAAATAGAGGCAAAATCATTATCCACCAATTTGTCCATCTAAAATTTATCAGTTCTTTTAGCATGTTGGAGACAGAATATATAATGCAAAGGAGCCCAGTGGTTTTAGTTTTACTTTAGGAAAAAGTTTGAGTTATGGCATTCTAAGCTTTCAGACTTGGCACCAGCCTCTTCCAGAGGGACGTGCCAATTTCAGAAGGCAGTTTGGTTTCTCAGCAAGAATCATGAGTAGGTGACCTGTAGAAAGTCTATATAGCACATTAACGTGGGCCAGGTTATAAAGAAAAAGCCTCCCGCTGGAAACAGTGTTTGTTGGAATGTATTTTAAGTAGGACCTTGAAAGCGTCAAACATCCGAAAAGACAAAGAGGGATTAGCAGGCTAAAATCTAAGGGGAAATGGGACCCCAGGAAAGTAAGCAGAGCAAGGAAGCCACTCTTGCCCTAAAATTATTTGCTGATTGGGAAAAACTGAAATTCTGTTTTGTCAGACTTTTCAGACAAGAGACAATGTAACATCTTGGCTGCGAACTTTTGGCGTCAGAGACCTCAAATTGAAAAGGCAGGACCCCAAAGAACAGCACCTTTGACCATGTGAAGTAATCCCACACCCCACCCACAGGCGGAAATGAGCATTGGGAAATTCAAAGGTATGAAATAAGTACCTGTGGAAATGTAGCCAGAAGCTGGCGTTCAGGCAAATTTGCATATTCCAAATTCGCTCCACCCCAGTGAATACAAAAACTCCCTGTCTTTAGTTTTGTTTAAAGTGGTCTTAGAACGATAGGGTCCAAAATGCCTGTGAACTGAACCCTTCTAGATGTTCTTCCAGTCTTTTCCAAATACCAAGCCCACATCTAATACATCTAGAAGTTTCTTTAGTAACACTCACCTTAACCAAGTATCCAGAGCTTTCAACTTATTTGTCATAGGAAACAAAAACCACCCTTTTCATATTTTCATTTCATCAAATTACAAATTTTGTATTACTTTATGTAATTTCAATAACACAACTGATAACAATCACAATGAACTCTTGGTGGACACACAGCCTAATTGCTGGGGCCAAAAGAGCCTGGGGCAGCTGGCCGCGGGAATGCAGGAGGCTCTGCCAGGGAAAGCGGGCTTTTTCTCTACTCTGAGTGCAGGCTCTTCTTTTTTTTATTTTTTTTATTTTATGGAAGTACAGTTGATTGACAGTACTGTGTTAGTTTCTTCTGGACAGCAAAGTGACTCAGTTACATACGTATATCTATTCTTTTTCATATTCTTTTCCATTATGTTTTATCCCAGGATATTGCATAGAGTTCCCTGTGCTCTACTAGAGGACCTTGTTGTGTATCCATCCTCTATATACTAGTGTGCACCTGCTCATCCCACACTCCCACTCCTTCCCTCCCCTCCCCTCCTCCCCACACCCCAGCCAAAAGTCTGTTCTCTTTGTGAGACTGTTTCAGGATCTTCTTACATCCTTTGTCAGCGCTGGGAGGAGACTGGGAGGCTCACAGAGGGAAAGGACTTGCCCAGGGTTTATTATTAGCTGGGACAGAAGAGCAATCAGATCTTTGATTCCTAATCCTGTGCTCTTTTTTTATTTTTAAATAGAAATTCATCTTGATCTCAGGACCATGCTTTACATCTTTTAGATCATGTAAAAGACATTTTTTCTACTGTATTAGCTTAACAGACTCTGAGACAGTAATAGATAATTCTTGGTATATTTGTAAGTAAAGCTTTTATACATTTTCTTAATAATATGCCCAGAATATTCAATATAAGTTATTTATCATTTCATAACTCTGTACACTGAGGTCACCCACTATTCGATAATAGTTACAAATGTGAGGTGATTTCATAATAGGGATGCTTATCTTCTTGCATGTAAACTCATTAAATGTCTACTGCAATTACTGACCTTAGCTTAACTGTAATTTTTTAAAAATTGGTGGCTAGCTCTATACCACATTCAAACAAACTGGAAGAAAAGAGGAATGACAGAGGTGCTTATAAATCAATCTAGTCACAAGCCAGCAAACTAACCTGAATTCTCATGCTTGCACTGCTTCAATCCGTGATGATTAGTGATGTGATAATCAATGCTGGCTACAGAAAAAAAAAAAAATGTGGTCAAAGAGGGGGGCAGGATGGGGAACATACAGGTTGAACCTCCAATATTCTGAAAGAAGAGGGCAATGAGAAGGGTATTCACCATTTAGTACTGGTCTTGGTGTAACCCTTTCAGGGCGTTTTCCGGGTCTGTTAGGAAGCAGTGATGACTAAAGTCAATAAATTGACTTTAGTCAATGTATATAAAGTCAAATAGTCCCTGTAAGGCTTGGTATGTACCATCAGGCAACAAATAAACTAAACAAAGCCCAAACAAGGTCACCATGGATGAGCAAGCAAATGCAAAATACAACTCTGAGACAAAGTCACTGAGGTATAAAACATCAGGGTGAGAAGACAACTGGAAAGATTATAGACTATAAACTATTTGTCAGAGAGGCAATGATAGAGACCAAGAAAGAAGAGGCGACACTAGCTATTAATTATTACAAGGGCCCATACAATTTGAGGTCAAAAAACATAACAAGGTGCTTTCTAAGGGATTTCTCTCCTGCTAATTCACCACACTGTCGTTTCAGCTCTGCAACACTCCTTCATTCAAACTGAATCACACATGAGGGGCTTATACAGCTTTCACTCTCCCGAAGGCAATGTGTGTATTCTAAGCTCTTATTGAACTTAAGCTAGACTCACAGTTGTCTAAAAGTGTATATTACTTTTATAAGGGGCTGAAAAATGTAGCAGAGAATTTCCTCTGACTTGCCAGTTACATATATATAAAAGCAGAGGACTTTCACTGATAACAGATGGAGGACACAAATGATTAAATAGTTGAAAATTTCCCAAAAGACATATGTATAAGGTAGGTGATGTAATAGACATAAAACACACCTATAGAAATTCAAGGGCTTGAATTTAGATTTCTTTTGGGATTTAGATTTCCCCAAAACAGGAACTATCAAAATAATTTTCCATAGAAATAAATTATTTGAAACGATTTTAAATTCAAAGGGGAAAGGGAGGAGAGGGATAAATTAGGAGTATGGGATTAACAGACACAAAGTACTATACATAAAATAGAAAAGCAACAAGGATTTACTGTATAGCACAGGGAACTATATTTACCATCTTGTAATAACCTATAATTGAAAATAATCTGAAAAAAAAATATATATATATAACTGAATCACTTTCTGTACACCTGAAACTAACACAATGTGATAAATCAACTATACTTTGATAAATTGTTTTAATTTTAAAAATTAGGACTTCCCTGGTGGCGCAGTGGTTGAGGGGCCACCTGCCGATGCAGGGGACACGGGTTCGTGCCCCGGTCCGGGCCTGTGAGCCATGGCCGCTGAGCCTGCGTGTCTGGAGCCTGTGCTCTGCAACGGGAGAGGCCACAACAGTGAGAGGCCGCGTACTGAAAAAAAATAAAAAATTAAAAAATAAAATTAAAAATAAAATTAAATTCAGTTCCTTTGGAATTTGAGAAGCACTGCTTTTTTCTTAAGGCTAGGAATTAATGCGTTAATAATGATGACAGAAAATTAAAAGAACTTAAGACTTTTCAGAAACAGATCTTAGATTCATAAAATTAATTTTAGTATGACAGAACCATCAGTAGAAAAGACATTCCAAACTGAGAAATAGTATATGTTGCTCAGTGATGGCCTGGAGAGTCCTGGTGATGCTTAATATTCTCAGAGGGTTTATTGGACACCTTAGCTCCAGTAGATCTCATAGCTCCTCTGTGATTTTAAAGATTGGTCCTCTGCTAGAGCTCAGTTTTCTTTGAGGAAGCCTGCACTAGTGGAAAAGCGTGAGCACTCTTTAGAAGGAGGCATATCTACATTCTGGTCTCTGCTCTCTATCACCAGCTGGGTATTCTTTGGCCAGTTGCTTGACTTCTCTGAGCCTCCATTTCCTCAACATTAAAGCACTGGCTTGGCCCAAAAGTTCGTTCGGATTTTTCCATAAGACAGTACGGAAAACCCGAACAAACTTTTTGGCCAACCCAATACTTCCTGTTGTCAGGAATATATCTGATAAAGTCATAAAAGATCCTAGTTTTGTGGGTATTATAATTAATGACTTTGATATACATCTTGACAAATGGCCTTATTTCTATTGAATGGCTCCAGGACTGGGACTTTCTCACCTCTTCATCTTTGCACACACAGCTCCAGGTCTGAGAGAGTTCCTCCTGGGGTACAACTGGACTCGGCTTCTTTATGGCTCCCACCTCTTGATTCCATTCCACGCGACAGCTTTTAAATTGTTCAATTCTCCTCCCATTCCACGCTCCCCACAGATTCTTGTCCTGGCTTAATATATTGTTTCTTTACTCATTTTCCATAGCACAGTTTCTCTGCCCCCTTCTATAACTGTTGCTTTCTTCTGAACATACTTCAGTCTGTCAAGTTACCTGCCATAGGGCTACTTCCAGAACAAACACCAGAGTTGCATCCTCACATCCCTTGTTTTGGATGCTTCTTTTAACACAATGTGCTATCACAGGAGCATTTTTTGGCAGCTACACCCCACTATTAAGTTGTATGGAGTTGTTAAATTTAAGCAACTTTTAAATCCTTTCCATGTGCACAAACCACATTTTCTTTATCTTTTTCTTTTATAGTTGTGAGTAGAATTGGGGCTGTTTTGGATGTTTCCACCTTGTGCGTTGACGGTGAGGGGTGGATGCCTAAACAAAAGGGTTTATAATTCAAAAGGGTTGAATTTCTTCTTCTTAAACCATGTTCATAGTTACTACCTATAAAGATCTCTGGGGTACAAATTCCACCATTTAACATAATGCCTTTCAGCTTTGTGTTACCTACAGCCTGTATCTGCATGCCATCATGCTATCATAATCTTATTCCAAGTCCTTAGTAAACAATTTGTGTAGTACAGCGCCAAGGCCAGAGGCCTGTGGTGGGCTCTACAGAGAGCCCTGCCTTTTAGTTGACATAAATCCATTCATCAGAAAGAACTCTGCCTACTGTACACCCAACTCACATTCAGAGTGCTATCGTTAGAGGTTGGTAAGTTCATGTAGAAATTCAAGCTAAGCACTTCATCCTCACTAATTTATGCTGTTTTTCTTTGCCAAAGGCTTACAAATCATCTCCTTAATAATTGGTCTCAGATGTCAAGCCCATCTCCGGAGTTCACAGGATTCACCTCTGTTTTGAGAAGAAGACATTGTGCATTTTCAGTCTTCCCTAATTCTCAGGATTCTTCAAAAATTATTGACAGGAATTCCTCTGTTTTATCCCAAAGTCCTTTCAGTGTCTAAGAAATGCACCTCATCATGAATGTCATGAAATGTCTATGCATTTTGAACAGCCAGCACCTACAGATTCTTACACATTCCTTCCGTGTCTGACAGTCTTTCAGCTGGAGAAAACGTAGAAATTAAAGCAGATAAGCAGTGCTGTTTTCTTCCTTTTCTCTTTTAACACTGTAAATGTCTGGGTCTACCGGGCTCCTTAAATCATGGGCACCTTTCTGGGCCATCTGTGACTCACCACCTCAGTCCTGAGCCACATACATTTGTATTGTTCATAACTTCACCCTGAGTGCTTGCACTCGACAGTCTGACCTGTTTTCAGCCTGACTCTGTGACTTGTTTGTACTTTTCACTTCTACTTGCCTTCTGAGACCTGATAGTTCTCATACTTTGACTTTTCTCTTTGCTCCTAACCCTTTGGTCTCCCAAGGGGAAATGCTTCTCTTCAGCCAATGGGTTCTTTCCTTAGGGTGATACGCTTGGGTCTGACATCCTCACTAGGTATTCCGGCTATTCACTGCTGTGTATCCAACCAGGTAGCAGCTGCATCACCTTTAAGTCACAGGGTATCACTTCTGCCATACTCAGTTGGTCAACTGCTCACTAAGGTTGGCCCAGATTCAGAGAGAGGAGACGTAGATTCCACCTCTCAATAAGAGCAGTGTCAGAAGATTTGCAGACAAGATTTTAAAACATCATACCAGATTAGCAGAGCCCAGCGAACAGAGACCAAGCATCATGCAGCAAAGGCATCTGTCACTTGCTTTTCGTCCTCCACATAAGTGGACAAGTCCTTTTTGATGACTTCATATGTTTTACATGGCTCCCTTCATTCTGGACATTAACATGTAACTTTCTTACAGACTTACATGGCTGTTTAGTCTTTGAACATGACTGCTTGTCTATTTTCTGTTTGGATTCATCAGAGGAGACCCTCTGAACCCAAATCAGTTTATTAGGAGCACTTCCATTGCTCCTACCCCACTCTACTGCCCAAAATTAAACTTTGAAAATGTTTAATTTCTTTTCTTAGCATCCCTATAAATGGAATGCTACCAATCCTTTCCTTCTTCTGTGTGTAATCCACTTCCACATACACACATACACACTAGGTATTTGCCTCTTGTCATCCCTCTTAGGGTGCAGAAGGTATAACGGCATGGTCAGACAGACGTGGCTTAAATTCCCGCTCTCCCTTACTAGCTCTCCAGGTAATCTGAAGAATGCGATTTTACTTCTTAGTAAAATTTAGTAAATTTTATGTGATACATGGGGATGACAGTAGGATTAGATGAAAGAATATGTGGGAAGAATTTAGTACAGGTTAGGCACTCATTAAATGGTAGCTCTTAATATTATTCAGCTCTTATCCTTTTAACTGAAAACTACAATAATTACCTCCATCCTGTACTCCAGTTCTGCATAAAACAGCACCTGTATATCTGTACCAAACACCCTGGCAGATGACTTTATAACACCATGTGTTCTCTGTGAGTTGTTTTCCTGGTTTCGTCAGCAATTTTCATAAGATCCTCTACGGTCACAGTCACCCATTTTTTTCTCTTCTTTTGTAAACCTTCTAGCCCCTGGTTCAGCTCTGAGCTGCACAGTCCAGAGGTGCATCTTAGATTATATAAACTCTGCTACGTTGAACAATTGAATGTAGGAGCCAAGACTGTTGCCCCAAATTTCTCTCCACAAATAACTCTCAGACACGTTCCTACAGGGAACCTAATGTAGAGGAATGCTGCTTGTCCAGAATGATTGCAGTGCTTGTAGGTGTATAATTAGTCACTAGTCAGTGTGTAAATATTGTCTAAATTGCTTTATTTGTGAATGTGAAAAGCTCTGCAGAAATACAAAGTATTATAGGAACCGGGGCTGGACACAGGAGATAAGGTACTGTGGTGGGAGAATAAGTGAGTGAGGTATCAGTGTGTGTTGTGTATCCCTCTGAGGGGACAAAGCTTCTGGGTTCTCCCCGCTGTCACTTTCTAAGAACACTGACTCCCCTGGGTGAATAATTTAAAGGACAAATTACCACTCTTCTGGGTACCAAAGCTAGCCATAAGCTGAAATTAAATTAAATCATAAAGTCCTACAAGAAACTGAGGGAAGAGTCAGAAATATAAAACCAAGGGAATCCAGAGCTAGCATGAAATATTAGAGTCTGTGCGATGTCCTTGCCTTCCTGTGCTGATGAAGGGAAAAACTGAAAACCACCCTGGTACAGACTTAAAGGACCACCATCAAATATCCATTGTTAAGTACTTGGCAGTGGCTATTGCAATGATTTCAGTTCCAGTGGGGTATTGGAGGAAGGTAGAAGACAGAGCACTAGATCAACTTCAAGTCCTTGCACTTCAGCTAAATAGCTGGGTGACCTTGAGCTAGTCACTACCTAATCTGGGCCTTAGTTTTCCTTCTTCTTTGAATTGAGAAACATGAACTCAGAGTTTGTGTTTCTAGGTCTTTTTCCCCCATAAATGCTCAAAGATCACAGTGAGCGGATAAAAACATGTATAAAATTTGCTACCTATTAAACATATAATAAAATATAAATATTAAAATATATAGCAAAACATCTATTAGAATATAGAAAGTTCATTAGCTTTTATTTTTATAGCTCCAGCCCTAGGATCACCATTAAAAATTTCCTTATATGTGCTCCTTAGCAAGGGATCAGGAGACACAGGGACAGCTGTGGAAATGGAAAACCGCAAAACTTTGTACTAAAACACTGTGTCCCCACGTGTGTTTCCTCCAGAGGGGAATGAGTGTTTACGCGGTGGCTTAGAGGGGTGGTCCCACCCCTGTAGGCTGGAGTCAAGGGGCATTTTAAATACCCAAGAGTGGCTTCTGAGGAAGGAATTCTGCATGCCTGTACTAAAGTAGAAATCCAAGGATCAGGCATTCTCCATCAACGGAATGAGGAAGAGTTGTGAAATAGTGCTTTTATTTAATCAGTACAAAGCAGGGACTTTGGTAAACAGGCTGGCAGCGCTTCTGCTGCCAATGTGGCATGGAGCTCTAAAATAAAATAAAAGTCAACAAAGCAACTGGTGTTTTCTAGGTTGCTATGTCATTGAAAGGCCTGGGACACGTCCTAGGTCCAGCATAACAAGCTTAACTCTATCAGCATCATGGCTAAGGCTGCACAGCACTTACTGCCATGACAACATACCAGGAACAGGGAAATAAAATCCTAAGACACAATGGTCCTTACCCCTGCTGGAAAGCTGTCCTCAACCTCTTGGCTTACATGGGGGAGGGCTATAGGAAAGGCCACATGTCAGGAAATGCTCACCTAACTGGTGGTGCCCAGATCTTTGGATTTCACGGGTCCGTAAAATTTCAAAGGGAAAGAGAGAGACCATCACATGGAGGCCAAATTTCACGCCATTATTTCACAAAATAGAAACATCTACAATCACTATCATTTTACAAAAGGGTATGTTAACACTAAAATGAAGGAAGGGCACTGTCTCAAAATAAGAGTCCTCTAAATTGCTTACATTTAGTTTTCAGACATACTCACTGCATTGCCCTTGACTTTTTTTAGTAGTCATGATCAGTGAAAACTTCTTGGACCAGAATGGTCCTTAGACCTGCATTTAGAAGTCCTGCTCTTTGTAAGATACTCTTAGAACTAGAAAGCCTCTTTCTCCAACAATTCCAGGCTTAAATGTCCTCAAGGCCAAACTTGCAGACCTATTTCCACTTTGAAGCTTCTCCTGATTACCTATAACCATTATGATCTTTCTACTCTCTGAATTCTTTTAGCACTTATAATTTTAATATATAATTTAGCAACTTTACTTTGTGGGAAAAGTTTTGGAAATTTAGAATGTTTCATAGACAACGTTTTTTAGTTAACATTTGTAGTTTTATTTTTAACTAAAAAATTTTTAATTTTTATTACTGAGAGAACCACAAGTTAGACATCGTTGAAGAAGATCTCAGCTCAGGAAAGAAAAAAAAATACAGAAATCTAGAACAAAGCTAAATCATCCATTATTCTAAATACATCTGAAGTTGGATACGGTCTTTTAAGGTTGACAGAATAGAATCCAATGTATTTGGATCAGGAGACTGAGGTGTTGAACAGACTGTAGTAGTACATTAAGAAAAGGTCACTAGACCTTTGATTTTAACATTATCCCTTCTTTCTTCAAGCTCAGTAAGCGTCAGGACAATCGCTCCACTGCTTCTTGTTCTAAATGGTCCCATATTCTCATTTACGTAGAAAAACAGAATTCTATACACAGAACATTATCTTAGAGGTCATTTAATCTATACCCTTGTTTAACTGATGGGATGTCTAAGACCCAGCTAAGTGAAGCAACTTGCCCCAAATCCCAAGGAGATCAGTATTAGAGTTAGAATTTCTACTGTGATGTATGGTCTTGTAGGTATTTTATATAAAATAATCTTATATCCCCATATCTCCAGATATGCAGTACACTATATATCAGTGAAGTCCCTAAGAGATTATAAAAGGAAGACAAGGTTTTCCCAGTCCCATAGGCTCTCTTTTCTGCTTTCTTTTCACTCTTGACTATTTCTTCTTCCCTTCTTTGGTACCCATTACTCCTACCCTCTGCATTCACCACCCTACCCACCCTTCAAACTCATGAAAACCTAAGTTCTCAAGAAAGGCTATGATAAATGTATCCGCACAAGGTAAATTCCTAATAATCTTTATGGAGTGACTGTCATGTGCCAAACATTGTGCTGGGCATGGCTTCATGTGTTACTTCTCCTGGGGGAACTTGCAATTTTACAAGGTAATGAACTAAGACAACAAATTAAGTCAGGTTCCCTGTTTCCTTGAAACCACCATGTATAGGCAATAGTCTACTTCCAAAGTCAGCCAAGCTCTTTACAGTTGGAATTCTGCCTTTCTTTTGTTCCCTCAAGGCAATTATCACAGTCCTAGATATTTAATAATATTTATAACTATGTCAATGACATAAGAGACCCTTCTTCATTTTCTTTTTTTTGGTGCTGGTCTTTTCTTCCTTAAGTAAAATCCAAGCCTTAACCTTTCCACTTAAATACATCTTTGAGATATTTTAAACATTTTTGGATGTGATTATCAAAACTACTCACATCCAAACCTGGAAATAAGGATTACCACTTCTGGAAAATTAACCATATGATCTCTGCCAATTCTCTAAACTTCTCTGGCCTCAAGTTTTCACATTTGTGAAATGGAAAAATTGCCTTTAATAGAGACTGAGGTATTGGAGGGTTGGGACCACACCTTTTAATCTTCCGTATGTTACCATACAGAGCTTTGTCTCAGGCTCTGCCCACACAGATGCTCAGGAAATGATTGCTAACTAAAGATTTTTATGAGCACTGATAGACACATAAATGCAAAACACGATTTTTCCCTTGCCCCAAGTTACCCGGGAGCATCATTCTCATTCAGAGATGGCCACATTTCAGAAAGTGGGTCTCATAAAACATACAATTTAATGAAGCCATCTGGGAAGATGATCGTCGTATAAATGCAAGGTATTGATATTATCTGGCTACTTGGGGAAATACCATGTAAATGAAAGTACAGCCCCTCTCCATAATTCAAATCAAGTATTGATGTACAATGTCTTTGGATAATGGACTTTGAAGATTGATATTTCTCACAAATCTGAGGTTACTTTTCTTCTCTCCTTTGCAATTTTGCTATTTTTACAATAAGATTTTATTTTATTTTTCAGAAAACATCTTTTTTGTTTAACAGGAATCTATCAGTGTCACCTGGGAGTCTTGCAAGAGAAATTTTACATCTGACTTTATCGGGGTTTTTTTTTAGCTTTTCTTTTGAAGCAAGAAACGACGCAAACAACACAGGCGTTTCTTTCCTGCTCCAATAATTATGCAGAATATTTTTCAGTAATTCAGCATCCCAACTGACTCAACTGCTTTCTTTTTCTTTTCTTTTTTTTTTTTTTTAATTCTTCTAACAGGGAGGTGTGCTCTACTCCTGACATTATCCTGAGGGCTGTTCTGGATGGAGCCACCCAATGACCTTTTTAACCAATGTTAGCCTCCTTTCTCTGAGAGACAATTGCTAAAACAATACCAAGCTCACTCATGCCAGTAATCACAAAATGAACATTCAACGAGCTTCGGCACTCAATCTTTTATATGGTTGGGGAAAGGGATAGAACATTTCCTCCACACGTAAGACTCTGCCTTATTGCGTCTGCTGAAGAAATTACCTCTTGCATTGAGGCAGCAGCTGCCCCCATTCTGTAAACCAAAGTTCCTCTGGGCTTCTCACACTCTCTGCAGGAAGAATCAGATGCAGTGTTTGTGCCTGATTTCCAGAAAACCTGAGTCCATTTAGCCCTAGCTAGCCTCAGCCTCCCCACTCAAAACACAGTCACCAAATAACAGTTAAATACAGTCGATCACAACATGGGTCCCAGATGTTGGTAGGATTCATGGACGTGGTCTGTGTGTGTCTGCAGTGGGTTTGCTGGTCCCAGGGGCCACACAGAGTGTCCTTCTCAAGCATGTGCAGGGGTGGGGCATGGAGGCAGAGAGGTTGTTCTACATGCTTTGCCTAGCTGATGACTGGGGTGGGATAGATAAGGAATTGGTGCTATACCCTTTATCTTTAATCCTTTTCATATTCACTGAAGAAACTCTTTCTCCCATTGCTCATCTTCTTGCATCTCTAAATCATAGCCTAAAAGTAAGTGTGCCCAGAGCTGAGGGTCAAGACATGGCCTATATCCCAGGGACAAATTTGCATACTCAGAAGCAGGGCAAGGAGGATGTGCTGGACTTTTTTCTCCTCGGGCTCTGCCAGGCACTGTCACTGCCCATCCCTGATGGAAAAAGAATATTCTGAGTTTCAGCTTAAGGAGGCTGATGGGAAGTCTAGCATCTTGGAAGCCACATAAGCAAGCTCATTTAGTGAGTGCTATGGGCCAGACTGGCTACAAACATGAGGGTATAAGAATGAAGAAAACCCAGTTTGTGTCCACAGAGAGTTCTCAGCCTGGTAAGGACCTCATAGTAAGTTTGACTATATAGATCTGTTGATATTCTCAACATTATTCTAAATTTTTGCGGTGTGTGGGCCTCTCACTGCTGTGGCCTCTCCTGTTGCGGAGCACAGGCTCCAGACGCGTAGGCTCAGCGGCCATGGCTCACGGGCCCAGCCGCCCTGCGGCATGTGAGATCTTCCCGGACCGGGGCACGAACCCGCGTCCCCTGCATTGGCAGGCGGACTCTCAACCACTGCGCCACCAGGGAAACCCCCAAAGTATTTTTCATGTTGCAAAACATGAAACTAAATTGCAAAGGTAATGACAAAAATAGTCTGAACATCCCAAGGGATTGGAACTCTGACTGCAGAGATAACAAGTAGAGAAGCAATCCCATCCAAATAGCTGACGGTAATGAATCAGCAGCTAGTATGTTGAGAGAAGCAGCAGATTTGCTGCAAAACAAAATAGGTATACTGGGAAAAGCATTTCAATTTCTCATAAAACATTAGGCAATTACGGGAATATTTATCTTAAAAAGGTACCTTTATAGAGAGACATTAGTCTTTCAGATAACCACATATCTTCTTAGCTGACTTCTATGCATCAGAGATAGGCAACCACAATATGAGAAGACAAAGAAGTGTGACACAATCTTTTCTTTGAGTCACAATATTGGTGGGAAGATGAGGTTTTGCACATGGAAAAATTAAAGGGATATTGTTTCACATTGTAAAAGATTTTTAAAACCCTTTGCCTAATATCTGAAAATTCTATGGACAAAAAAAAACAGTTGTGTGACTATAACCAAGAGGTAAAAAATTGGGTTTAGAGGCTTTTTTTAGTCAATACGATGGGGTGGGCTTGGAGATGACAAAGGACTTGAGGTTAGGAACATGGGAAGAGCTGATAAAGTGTTTTTCTGTGCAAACAAAAAGCAGAATCCTTTCTAATGATTTTCCCCCAAGTGATTTTCTGTAAGCATCAAAAGTATTAGACCAATAGGGTTTCATAGTCTGTCATTAAAGGGTTTGGGAATTTTTGAGTCAAATATAGATATGTTCTAAAGAATTAGAAATTGTTTTTCTGATTATTTTTTCTTCACAGCAAAGCATTCAGACTGTATAGAAAAAGGTAGAGAGAAAAGCAAGAATCATCCATAATCCTACCACACAGAGATCATCAATATTAACATTTTGGGGGATACTCTTCTACACATGTTTCTACATATGTAAACACACATGTTAGCATATACTTTTTATAATAATGAAATCATATTAGGCATGCTGCAATTTAATGGGTTTTTTTACTTAATAATATATCATTTTGTATTTCAATAAATATAGGTTTAAATTATTATATTGAGTTGAGTAGTGTCCCCCCCAGATTAACGTCCACCCAGAACCTCAGAAAGTGACCTTATTGGGAAGTGGTGTCTTTGCAAATTTAATTAGTTAAGGGTCTAGAGATGAAATCATCCTGGATTTAGGATGAGCCCTAAATCCAATGACTGGCATCTTTCTAAGTAAAAGGAAAGGGAGATTTGGACACAGGGAGACAGAGGGAGAGGGCCATATGAAGATGAGATAAAGATTGGATGGATGCAGCTACCAGCCAAGCAACACCTGGGGTCACCAGAAGCTGGAAGAGGCAAAGAAGGATTCTCTCCTAGAGCCTTCAGAGGGAGTCTGACCCTGACGATACATTGATTTTGGACTTCTGACCTCCAGAACAGTGAGACAATAAAATCCTATTGTTTAAGTCACCAAGTAAATGGTAATTTGTTATGGTGGCTCCAAGAAACCAGTACTGTACAGTTAGCATTTTTATTGGCTGCATAGTATTTACTGTATTCCATTCCTCATGGATTACCACAGGAATGGAACACAATGATGGACGTTGTTGATGGCTGTTAAGGTTGCTTTCAGTGTTTCACTATTGCAAACAATATTGCAATGAATATTCTTGTTAAGGCAACTTTATGCCTTTTTATGGGGAGGGAACACAGCCTAATGGTTAACAGCATGGGTTCCAAAGCCAAAGGTACTGCTTCGGTTAGAATTTTGGCTTTATCACCCACTAGCTATTACTCTAATTAGTTACTTAACTGGAGGCTTGCTGTTGTGGGGAAAATATGTTTTTACAGTGTCTGACATATAGTAAGTACTAAATAAATATTTTCTATTTATGATAAATGACTAGAGATGGATAATTCTTTTCAGGTCAAAGAAGAGATACATTTTCAAAACTCAAATGCAAGTATAAAAATCTGAATAATAAGCATCAGATTTCTCTTTTACTCACAGGAGTACACATTTTCATAGTAAAATTATAAGTGTAAAAGGCTATAAATACTTAATTTCTATCATCTCCAACAAAACAAAGGAAGCACGTTAGTAATTTCTTTTTATTGACCCTGAAAAGGCAATTGTTAATTGTTCAGCATGTGGGCATTTAAGTCAGACTACATATAATTTCAACCATGGGTCTGCCACCTTCTAATATGGAGGAAAATTACTAAACTTCTATGTTCCTCACTTTTTCAATCACAAACTGGGACAGTTTTCCCAGTCTTACTAGGACAATTCTAGAAGTTAACCGAGGTACTTTATGCAAAGTGCCTAATTCAGAACCTGGAACTTGGTAGAGGCATAAAATAGTGTGTTACTATTACTAAAAAAAAAAAAAAAATTAATGTCTAGACAATGAGGAATAGTCTATTGAACAAAAAAGACAAAACCTAAGATATTTTCAACCACTTCATAGATGAATAACAAATACAGGTGGTCTGCAAGCTTTTGGATCCTGCACTCCATCAGTAAAAAATTTGCACCATGCACCTCCAATATATGTGTATTTATTTATAAATTATAAACATATATAATGACATTCATATGCACTTCATAAAACTCAAAAATACAAGTTTCAAAAGGATGAGATAAAAATTTTAAAGTTGTGGCATTTCTTTTCCACACTTTAGTGGATCATCTGCAATGTCCCTCACCCTGGGTTCACATGCTTCACTTTGAAGATCACTGATGGTACAATATTCTCAACTATAAGGTAGTATGAGGATGGGATGGGCTTAAGGACTTGCTGATCATCTAACTGCACATGGAACTAACCAGCAACAGATATCTGGAGGATGTGAATACCTGTCTGCCTGACTAACACCCTACTTGCTCATTTTTCAAGATTTGGTTCTAAGACCACCCTTTGCATGAAACTTCTAGGATTTCCAGGTAGAACTGACAACTGCTTCGCTTGAATTCCCCTCTGCCTATACAGATATTGAGCATATGCATCTAAACACTTGACTGTATTTATTAGCTTCTGTGTGTCTCTCCCCATATTGATTATCAGCCCCTCAGTGGTGGGATCATGCCAAATTCTTCATTGATTTCCTAGTACTTGTTGTATAGTAGATCCTAAATAAATACATACCGAGTGAATGAGCTGACAAAACTAGATTGCAATACAGTGCCTAAAATTAAGCCGTTTTGTAAGCACATAGAAGAAAACAAAAAAGAAAGTGCTTTGAAATGAAATGCCAACTAGAGCTTCTTCAACATAGGGTTAAATTTAATTAGATTGTAATGTCTGACTTGTTTGCAGCAAATTGGACAGAATTTCCCAGCGAATCCTCCAGATACTTCAACGAAATTCTTGGTTGCCTCACTCCTCTGCACAGCCCCTCCTCTGCTCTACAGAGGAGGGGAGTTAGGTCTGGTTAGGGATGTTTATGTACTTGCTAATCATACGTTTGTTTTCCCTCTAAGCTCAGCTCTGCGTGCCATGAATCGTTCCAGATGACAATCATTTTCATGCTTTCAAACAAAGGCTCCAGAAGGACTACGAAGAAGAGAACAAAGCTAGAAGTTTAACATCAATAATAAGAAGAAAAGAAGAAACGATATTTAAGTATTCTGCTCCCTTTTTTTTTTTGCTATCTTATCACGGCATTTTAGTACTCCTGTTCACCTGAAATTAGAAGGTTGTGGGTAGGTTGGGACAAGAATTCAAATGGCTACACTAAATAAGAAGGCTCAGTTCCACCCTATACTTACATCCCTCAAGAGTCATCTGAGCTTTTAAAACTCTCTCTCTTTCTCATCCCCCACCCTGTCTTTCATGTTAACTTGAAGCCACAACTAGTGACTGTTAGCAATATTTATTTCCACACTTGTTTCCCTAAAGCATTGTTTTCCAAAATGGGTTCCATGAGATGTTCATAGATGCTCCATGGAAAAAGGTTCTGTGGTCAAATGTTTGGGAAATTTATGGTTATTACAAGTTAAACAGATTTCTCTGCAACAGGTCTTCTCTTGCCCTTTAATTTACCAGTGGACGTGGTCAATCTCCAAAAGGAAGCATAGTTTGTACCACAGAACCCTAATTTTCTCGAATCACTGAGCCTGACTAGTGTTCTGATTAATACAGTGGAAGAAATGCCACCCTTTGACATAAGGGTTTGTCTTAAACTGGGGGCTCTTGTCATCAGAGACATAGACCTTCAGAACTACCTTAGTCACTTAGATTGGTGTGCAACTCTTGACCACATAGAGCAAACCTCACCAAGGAACTCTGCTAAACACTCATACAACAAATTTCATTCTTCCTGTAGGCTGACATCCCTGTACCCTGGAGTCTGAAATGCCAATTCTGCAGAAAGAGATAGGCTAGAAGTATAGCCTGGTGGAAGAGCAAAAGGACCTGAACAGGCGCCATGGCTTTAGGAATATGCATCTCAGGACCTATATTGTGCATTTAATCTCTCAGCAGTTGCTTGCCAGAAGTGGAAATGCCCTTGCCTCTTGGGGTGCTTTCACAGAGAAGCCCATTTTTTCTATTTACTCCCACCCACCACAACACAAAGCCTTTTTATTATACACAGCTTTTGTTTACACTGTGTTCCCACTAAGAATTCCTACTTAGTCTTCAATCTCCTGCTACTGCATGAAGACTGTTAAACTCTCTCAGTTCTCTGAATACCCACACCACTTAATGACTATACCAGAGGTCAACAAAGCATGGCCCTCCTTCCAAATTCAGCCTGCCATCTATTTTTATAGATACAATTTTATTGGAAAACAGCCACGCCCATTCATTTATGATTGTCTATAGTGGCTTTTTCTCTAAAAGGGCAGACTTGAGTAGTTGACCCAGAGACCATATAAAATGCAAGCCTAATATAATTACTATCTGTTCTTTATAGAAAAATTTGCCAAATTCTGGTATATACCATTTCTTTAGTACTTATCAGAAGCTTCATGTAAGGATCACACTTTGATGTTTCTGTATGTCTTCTCAATGAGTTTGATGTCCCCTGAGGACAGGGTCTATGATTTGTACATGCTTTGAACACTTTGTAATACTCAGCTCAGAATAAGTTATTAATGAACATTAACTAATCAATCAATTTCTTCTTGATTTTCTTTGAAAGAGCACAATTTACCCAAATTCTCTGTAAGATGTCTCTGGTACCAAAAAGGAAAGAGAAAATGATATCTTGTTACTTTCACACCATTTCAGTCCAGTTGTTTGTGATGTGAAGTGGGCACAGCCTACTCACATTTGTTAGCTTCAGATTTTCTCTGAAAGTAAAATAAAACTCAAAGGGATAGCTAGGTATTTCTTCCTAGTAGTCCGGAAAATATCATCCTTCCTATACACAATTACATAACTGTAATACTTTCCCCATCTACTATATACTGATTCCAACAACCCCAAAACAGCTGCAAAACACACACACAGAGACACACACGCACACACACCCACTTGTGTGCATGCACACACACACACACACACACACACACTATAAATACTAGCAGACAGAATTTGGATTGGCAGAAGTTGATCAATACTGTTAAAAAAGAGACAGAAGGCCTAAAATGGAGTCACTTTTGCTATGCCCCACATCATTAAACCAAGACTTAATACCTAACTTAATTACAGTTTCAGCTTCTCCCAGGAATGGAATCTTAAATCAGTCAATCAGGAATTACCTAGGCAGCACTAGTGAGGTAATCCATCTAGTAGAACCTGCTGTCCCCTAGAGGAAGGTGACCTTGCCACAACCAATCCATTTTTTGCTAATATAACTTTCTTGTCCTGCTCCTTTCTGCCTATAAAAATCTTTAATTTTCTACAGTTCCTTGGAGCTCCTTTCTATCGGCTAGAAGGGATGCTGCCTGATTCATAAATCATTAACTAAAGCCAACAAGATCTTTAAAATTCACTCAGTTGAATTTTGTTTTAACAGTATTGGTGGCAGCAGTGGGATCCAAAGGAAACTTCTGATGGCTTCAGGGATGACAAGAAACACAGGTCCTGGTACCAATGAACAGTTTGGGTTCTCTGCCTTCCTCACCATCTCCAAGAGCTGTGGGTAAGTTCCACTCAGTTTTGAGCTCCACTGTCTTTGCATTAAGCTCCTGATCTACTTGGCTTTCCAGTCCAGGGCAGCTTAGCTTAAGCTAACACAGTTCCACCCAGAGCCCAAGCCCCTAGTCCTTGCTTCAGTCTGCAATTCCCCATTTGATTAGAATCCCAGCCCTTGGATCAGTCTCCAGATTCCACATTGGGAACTGCTGGTGGTTCAGTCTGTAGTTACACGTTTGATTGGAATCCCAGTCTGCAGTCCCTTTTAGTTGGGGTCTGTTGGTTCAGTCCTTTCCCCATTGCCACATTGGGAACTGCTGGAGGGCCACACAAGGCCTTCTATTGACCAGTTCACAGTAATATCTCTTTGACTACTGCTGGTGTGTTAAGGTAAAGCTATTGCTAGTGGGAATCTTGAAAGCTAAAACCTGAAAATTTGGTGGGTTCCAAGCACTTAAAAGCTGTTAGAGCACATGCCACCTAACTCTAAGACTCCTGTGTTAGGATAAATTGGTCACAGAAAGGGTTAGATTGACACTAGGTCACCTGCAACCTCAAGAAAGTTTCCATGCAATAAGGTACACTGAAAACACAATCCCCAACCCAGCGCAACATCCCTCTTAGGTATTAGTTTGGCTCTGAGAGACCCAAGACTTAGCTAAAGAAATGGGATCCTTAAGTTCCAAAGAGTTGAGCATGCTACCTCCAGCACACCTGCTTTTTTATATCTAAGAACTATGGTCCCAGAAGCTGTAGATATCTACAAAAATGTCAAAATATTATGAATACCACCTAGAATTACAATGGCCATTAAGAGGAGTGTTCCAATTAGAAAAGATTATTTAAGAAGTTCACTTGAAAGCAAAGACTACCAAATCAAACGAACAGAATGGGACACCTATTTTAATTGACATGCCAAAGCCTATAAAAGGCTTCAAAATTCCAAAACAGCTTTATTTAAGGATTCATTACAAACTGCTAGTGATAAATTGAAGACACAATAAGTACCTACATCAAAGGACTATGGGACTGACACAATTCCTACTACTCTCGTCTATCTTTCTTTACTTGAGTACTCATTCTACTACTCCTTTTTCTGAATTGTCTTTCCACCCTGCAGACTATTACATCACTATAAACAAAAGTCGGCCAAATTAGTGGCCTTACAGATACTCCCATAACTACCCTCGAAGAGAGGTCCCATGAGGCAGGAGACAGTTGGGCCCCAAGCTGGGCAGCTGGACCTGTGGACAGATACTCCAAGATAAAGATAATGGCAGGAGCAAGGAGGAGTTGAGTCCTGCTTGAATAGAAGATAAAGAGACCACATATTTTTCATTCTTGAGGTCAAGGAGACCTCCCAAACTACACATGCACAGAAAGGTTCCTCAGAGGTCACAGAAGGAAGGAGGTGCCAGACCATAATGTGTTCTTCTTCCCAGAAACCCTTGCACTGGAATCCACCTTGGCTAAAAGATGCACACACACACAGGGGAGGGCCCTGAGTTAGACCAAATACGGACTCAGAGCCAGGCAAAGCAAGATGACTGGCCAGAGGAAACCTGGAAGAACTGCCCCATATAAGTGATTTGAACTACCTTACGGATGCAACTCTTTCTCTGAGCCCTCCTGTGTGTGTCTATCCATACATGCATTTTTCTTCCTAATAAACACTTTACTTGTTTCACTACATTCCGTCTCTTTGTTGAAATTCCCTTCTCCTAAGCAGACGATCCAGGACCTTGTCACTAGCCACTGGCCCTCATGATCTAGTGGTTAGGATTTGGTGCTCTCACTGCCATGGTCTGGCTTCAATCTCTGGTCAGGGAACTGAGATCCTGCTTCAAGCTTCTGCAAGCCAAGGCTACCCAAGATCACCCATATTGATTCTTTCCAGGTTAACAGAACTCTGAGAGAATTTGTGGTAAACTGCTACAATTTTCCCTTAAGCAGTGAAGGGGAAATTAAAATTAATGGAAAACCTTACCAAATTCTGGGAGATGCCACAGCTTGAAGACGGGATCTTGGGAAAACTGGTAAAAACCAGAGAAGAGAGAATTCTTACCAGTTTCAGCATTCCTGAATCTCTGTAGTACACTGTTGAAAGAGAAAAATAAAATTTCATGTTGTCCTTTTATTTCCAAAATCAGACCCATTGATTATTGATCCTTCTCTCCCAGAGACAGCTGTTACCTTCTTGTTTGTCCTGTTTTGTGTCCTGAGAACTCAGCTTGGTAACCATCAGAAATGTGGGTTGAACTCCATTTGCAGCTAGAGTCTATTGCCAGCATTCAGAGGAATTTTCTATTTGGCTATCTTTGGGAATGGCTCTGGATCTTAGGAGGGTAATATTTTTGCACTCTCTTTGGAAACACATCTTGGGCCCATGGGGTTGTAAATGAAAAATGTTGCCTGCCATATTAGTAAATGAAGGATGTGCAGCCATCAAACCACTAGAGCCGCCCCCAACGGTGCACCCTGAGGGAACTCAAGATGGGAAAGAACAGGATACTGGCCCTAGATAGCTAAGGTGCTTCTCAAAAGAATGATTTTGATGAGCCCAGAATCTTGTGTCTTCCCATACACAGAAATGTGCTAAATTCATTAACTTGAGATATCTGGTTTTCTTTAATTAAGAGTAATCTTTTGATGTTCCAACTACCTGATTTTTGTTGCAAAACTCCTAAATATCCTGGCTACTCCCTTACCTGCTCAGAGCAGTCTTTCAGAGCTATCTGAGAGGCTACCTCCCAGGCTTGAAGTCCTCAGAAAGTCCACTGAATAAAATATAATTCTCAACTTTTAGGTTGTGCATTTTTTTTCAGTTGACAGTGTTGTTCAATACTGCCAGAAATGTTTTTGGCCTCTTCCGTTAAACTAAACCAAAATTATGTACCCAGAGGGATAGAGAAAACTTCTGAAGCCTTTGTGAAAGAATTCACTAAAACATTCCAAAGACAAACAGCTCTAAATTCAGAACACAAAAAATCTTTTGATTTCCATCTTAGTTGGAAATCTTGTCCCTGATATAAAAAAGCAAATTAAAGATAATATGGTTGGATGGAAGGATCAGCCCTTTGATATCATTTAGGCTGCAAACCAATTCTTTGAGGTATTAAAAGCAACTGTCCTTATCTTACAAATCTGTGCAAGACCAGAAATGTGGCTCCAGAAAGAATTAAAAATTCACCTATCCTTTTAACCAAGCCCCAAACCTCCCCTAATTTATCTCAAAAGGCTTGTAAGTATTGTAAAAATTCTGGTCTTAGAAAACAAAAGTCCCTCTTGGAGAAACTTACATACTTTCCATGTGTCTTTGAGATGTAAATGTTCTACCTGGTTTTCTTCAGGAACTCTTATCTAGGCCATCTCTTTGGAATACACACTTTAGGAAAATAATTTTTATCAGAAGGAAAGGGGAAAAAGTTATCTGGAATTTAGGTAAATGACAAATCTTAAGTGTCTTCTTCATAACTATTAGTAAAAAGATTTACCATCTGAGCAGATAACCTTAACTTATTCCATTTGCCAAAAACACAATTTGAATCCTACTTCTTTTATAAATTAGTTGAGTTTAGTATTATCGTACTCATCTCATGGCTACAATTTTAAGACAAAAATTATAAGATCTCTGTTTGTGTCTTTATGTTTATGTATGTCTATAAATGTATGTTAAAGATGTGTGTTGCAAAACTTAATTTGTAGAAAGCTCTATTTAACTGACTTAAAAACAAACAAGCACTGTATAAATTAAGTATACTCTCAGAACTATAAAAACTCTCCCTGATATTTTTCAAGTTCATGTGATCTAGGATAATCTTCAGTAAAGAAAAGCTACTTTAAGTTTGTTGGTTTAATTAAAATAGACATGTCTTTAGAGTTATCAACATTGATATTATTGAAAACAATGCAGACATGCAACTCTTACTTTACCGGGGTTTATTAATCAAATAATTTCATGTTATCTCTGTTACAAAATTTTTCAGCAAGAAAAACAGCTTGAGGTGATGGCTGACTTTGCCTAATGTCTCATGAAGTTTTTGTGGGTAGTCTAAATGTAATTGTTGGGAGTAAGTAAATTAAATAGGTGTGAGTGGGATAAGAATTTTTAGGTGAACTTTGCAGCAATAATTGTTTTTTATGGTATGTCTAGTTAGTTTCCCCAAATCTTTTTGGTAACTTGAAACCTTAGAGTTTTACTAAGTTAAATTAAATTATGGATAGTCATTAAATGTCTAGATCATTTCCAAATAAAATAAAATATTGAAACACATTAATCACTGAACATAAGTTTATCTGCTTTTGACTCCTTATTACCAAGAGAATAATATCTGTTTCTATTGGTATACATGTTTTGTGCCCCATTGAAAAATTGTGCTATGAGGAAGCATGTTTCTAGAAGTTATGAAATGTCTTAATAAATTTGCCAATTCACAGAATGCTAGTGTAACAGTCCACAATTGCTTACATCTTAGCTTTCACTAGGAATTAAGGATTCTAGGGTTAAGAATTTTAATTAATATGTGTAATTAAAACTACTTAAAAGTAATAAGGGTGAAAGGGAACAACTGTGTATGAAAAGTAGGTAAGGAAAGTAAAATGATTGATTGTCACAAAATGAAAAAGAGGAAAAACATATGACAAAATCTGAAGAAATATTTTAAAAGTTGTAGAAGGTTTGTGGAAAAGAATCTATGGAAAGGAATTTTATGTGTGGTCAAGATGGCTAAGATTGTGATGAATTTATCTAAGTTAAAATATGAATTTTGATATCAAAGTACACTAGTGCAAAATTGGAATTTAGTGTTCTCTTTGTTAAAAGGACAAAGTTTTTACTGGACTCTTGGTCTGTTTGGATAAGAAAATTGTGAAAGTTTGTTTACCTTTTAAGTAATCTACCTAGACAGCAAAAATTTTCTGTCTTATCAAAATAATTTACTGGGCTCCATATTGTCTTTATCAGGTCTTTGATTATCAGCTCTTTGATTAATACTGAGAAAATTCAATCTTCTCCATATTAAAAGAGCTAAGTTTTGTTCACAACTATGTGGTCTTCTGTATTTGCCTTTAATATCTTCTATCGTTACTTTGGTTAAATGGGTAATTTAGTATTGTTTCATAATTTTCTGTGATATTTTTAGTCAAGTATCCAAAATTTTTTATATTCTTGACACACTTCCCAAAATCAAATTCTAAATGCAGTCTTTTTGACTTGAAACTAACTTTGGGATTTTCCAGAGGGCTTCTGGAACATCTCAAAAGAATTGTTCTCTCTTCTTATAAAAAGAGAGGGGGGGGGCTTCCCTGGTGGCGCAGTGGTTGGGAGTCTGCCTGCCAATGCAGGGGACGCGGGTTCATGCCCCAGTCCGGGAAGATCCCACATGCTGCAGAGCGGCTGGGCCTGTGAGCCATGGCCGCTGAGCCTGCGCATCCGGAGCCTGTGCTCTGCAGCAGGAGAGTCCACAATGGTGAGAGGCCCGTGTACTCGAAAAATAAATAAATAAATAAAGAGAGAGAGAGGGAGACAGAGACAGAGACACAGAGGTTAAACTAATTAGGCTTATTTGATATGTTAAATTCCATGGGAAGCATTGTCAAATAAGAAGTAATACTAAGCCTTCTTTAAGTTATATTTTTCCAGGTATATAAGTTCTAGAAATTGTATGAAATTTCTGGAAATCTGATATGTCCTAGTATAATATTATCAGTCATAATTCCAGTTATTATCTTAAAATGTATATCACGGAAATAACTATATTTACTTATCAAATGAACTCTCATCAGATCTATAACAATGGGCATTTTTTTTTTTTTTCCGGTATGCAGGCCTCTCACTGCTGCGGCCTCTCCCGTTGTGGAGCACAGGCTCTGGACGCACAGGCTCAGCGGCCATGGCTCACGGGCCCAGCCGCTCCGCAGCATGTGGGATCTTCCCAGACCGGGGCACGAACCCGTGTCCCCTGCATCGGCAGGCGGACTCTCAACCACTGCGCCACCAGGGAAGCCCAACAATGGGCATTTTTAACTCTTTTGTCATTTATAGATAGTTATTGTTTTACTCTGATGTTTTTGCAAAAGTGATACTCATGGAAAGAGCCTTACCAAGTACTCCTGACCATTGACACTACTGTGAAACTAGAAGGCTTTGAATCTTGGGTACACATCTCACAGCTGAGGAAGGCTCAGAATGCTGGAGACCTCTGAATCCAACTGACTAGGAAGAGAAGTAGCTGACATCAAGGTAGACTGAATCCACCCAAGATACCAGATCAAGGCTTCATACTTTACCTAAACATAAAACCTTTTCTTCTCTTTCTTTCCTTTACTCTGGCATTGGCCTGGAAAGATAACACTATCATCTGTGTCTCTCAGGCCATTACTAAGGAGAGTAACTTCAGACTGCTGGATTTGTCATCAAAAACTCTGTACACGAGGCTAAAGACCCCCTGGTCCTTCCTGTGACCAATTTTTCTTTGATTCCCAATGTCACCATAAACTGAAATTGATCCCCTTTAGAAATCACTTAGAGTCTGACTTTTATAGCCAGATTATCCAGTGCCTTTTTTTTGACTTTTCCTTTATTATAACTGGACTTGCCCAATTAGACACAAATATCTATGCAAATCATGGTATATTTGCATCTCCACATTCTTATGTTATCTGATATTTTTATATGATCTGATTTAGATCTGTCCTCAATCATGAAAAGATCTCACCAGCAGCACCAATCTTTGCAAGGAATTTAGAACAACATTCAGTTTCAGTCTGGGAGATTTACTTCCCAAATGCACTGAAAGCCTTATTGACCCCTGACTTGCAAACACAACAATTCCTGCAAATGAATCCATTAACAGTGTCACCTTAGTAGGAGTGGTTTGTGCCCCAACAGGATTTCTTTGCCTGTGGTGGTTATCATTCTCCTTGAGCCTATGAATTGCCTAGATGACTGGTGCATAACGAAAAACTGCCTCATAGTTTATCTAACTGTGTTCCTAACTGTCCACAATCAAACTGAGATATCTCATTGGTCAACTCCCCTGAATTTACATTGTTAAGTTAGAAAGGACCTACCAGAAGGTATTCCTGATCCAGAATTCACTTCCTTTGGCAGGTCCCTACTTCTCTATTTAGGAGTGAGTATGAATGAAGCTATGATCAGGAATCTCTCCTTAACCCTTGAAGATTTTGCAGAATCCACTAAAAAGCAATAGCTGTCCAACAAAAATCCTTAGACTTTCTGGCCAAAGTTGTTCTTGATAATAAAATAGTACTTGGTTATCTTTTAGATGAGCAAGGACGTGTCTGTGTTGTGACCAACATCTTGCTGCACCTGGATTAACACTTCTGGGGAAGCTGAGACTCAGCTGCATAAGATCACTGAACAAGCCACTTGTTCAACAAGCCAGTCGCTTCAGTGGGGTCCTTCTCTGACTTATTTGATCTTGATTGGTTTGGGAATTACCCTGTTTATAAATAATCATAGTAATCTCCCTGGTGTGCCACATTCTCTCAAAAGCTTTAAAAGCATGTTCACAGCCTCTACAAAGCAAGCAAATGATCTCCCTAAAACTAGAATGTCAGAAAAGGAAAGAAGAGAATGATCATCTTCAAAAATGTCAACCTGAAGTTGTGACCTGTAAATACCACAGAGATTCAGCAAAAAGACATCAAGGGCTTCCCTGGTGGTGCAGTGGTTGAGAGTCCGCCTGCCGATGCAGGGGACGCGGGTTCGTGCCCCGGTTCGGGAGGATCCCACATGCCGCAGAGCGGCTGGGCCCGTGAGCCATGGTCGCTGAGCCTGCGCGTCCAGAGCCTGTGCTCCGCAACGGGAGAGGCCACAGCAGTGAGAGGCCCGCGTACCGCAAAAAAAAAAAAGAGGAAAAAAAAAGCGGTATCTGGGAGTCCTGTTAATGCCTTAAATTTTGATCACATCTCTCAGGCTGAGAGTCTGATCAACTGGGGGGAATTGCTAAAAAAGATAAAACAGGCCCCAAATGGAGTCACCTATGCTAAGTCCATCATCACCAAACCAAGATTTAATACCTAACTTACAGTTTCAGGCTCTCCTAGGAATGGAAGCTTAAACCAGTCAAACCCAAATTACCTGGTCTGCACTATGAGGTAATCACCTGACTGACCCTGCTGTCCCCTAAAAGAAGGTGCCGTTGTTATAATCAATCTGCTCTTTTCTAGTATAACTTCCTTGTACTATTCTCTTCTGCCTATAAAAGTCTTTCATTTTGTACAGTTCTTTGGAGCGCCTTCCTATCTGCTAGAAAGGATGCTGCCCAATGCATGGATCATTAAATAAAGCCAATAAGATCTTCCAAATTTACTCAATTTCATATATATATATATATATATATATATATATATATATATATATAAAAATACAGTTCTCTGATGGCCATCACTCTGGACTTTCTAGTGGCGACTTGGTGGACTGAGTGGCCTGACTGAGACCTATGGTCACAGGTCACAGGCAGGATGGTCCTGCAATAGCCTGTCATTTTAATACTGGAGGGTGCCTACATAATAAGCCTCTGCTGGATCAGAAGAGAGGAGACAAGAAGCTCTTTGCATGGTGATGTTATCGACTCTGAAGAGTTCACCAGCCAACATTTGTCAGGGCAAATGAAAATCCTAAGCTAAAAGTGGTGAAAGAAGCTTTTTTCAAAAGCCAGTAAGGAAATCCTCTTCATTATTAGCGACTTTTATACACTCAGATGGAGTAAATCAGCCATTCAAAAATGCTCATTTAGTTCGTTCGGTGCCAAGAAGTGGGTCCCAATGGTGTGCGTGTGGTTGACACACACGTAACTGCATTCTCATGGCTCCAAGTGGTTGAGTATGTTGGGCTGAGTTACCCATTTGTTAAATCCACCTACAATTTGTTCTCTACCCATGAATACAATTTCCTGAAGAAGAAAAGGAAACATTCTCAGAGTTCTCCAGCTTCACCACTTCCATTCAGCCTGACTCATCTTTGTTCCTGGATAACTGTGAGGACTGGCTTAGGGTTAGATGTAATGTGATCTTTCTCAGGTCTGGCCCTGGTTGGTGGCCCAAGCAGAAAGAGTCTGATTTTTCTATCATGAAATTGCAGCAGCAGATATGTTTGAATCTATAGAAAGTAGCCTTTTTATAATACTAACAATTTTCTGTAGTTTTCATTTTTATGATGTCTACTGGTTGAGAGGTGATAGGACTTCGTAGAATTTACACTCTAGTGGTTTGATAAATATATACATATTGAAAAAGAGTTTCACGGGAAAGTAAACATGATTTATCAGGGCTTTAGTTTCTCTTATATTTGCCTTAAGCTGAGCAGTATTATAAGTTGTTTGTTTGATTTTTATTTATTTTTCTTTTATTTGGCTTTCTTTCTAGATCCTAATCAAATCCAAATAAAAACAGCACTTAAGCACCCCTGAATATGGCATAGGGGGAAATGTGTATATCCTTGTCTTTATATTATCTTTTGTTCACATACTAAGGGCGTTGGAAGGCAAAATGTGGTGAGGTGCTATTTTATAGCATGTTTCATGCTTATCAGTAATTTTTTCTCTCTGACCTTCTGCCTCACCCAATTAATTTTGTTGAACTGCTCACATACGTAAGGAGAACATTGCAGGGGGGGAAATAATGTTAGTACTAGTGAATATAATCTTGGAAGAAAAGCTGTGCTATTATTCAAAGACCTAATCTTATCTCTGTTTCATTTTTATATCACTAGTCTACATTTAAAAGTATTAGATATACTGTTCTGCTGTCCCACACCTTCAAACCCCAGTAAATAAATGCTGCTAAGTGCCACCAGGAGTGAAAGAGCTTGTAATGAGAAGTGTGAGGAGATATGCACTCCATTCATCATTCTGTTCAGTCCAATATTGAGGCTCTTGTTATCAGCAGGATTCGTGGTAGTGTCATCGTGGCTGGCATAAATCTTCTGTCAGTGTGGGTCAGACTGATGCCCTATTAAAAGTCTGCTTTCACCTAATCACAGAATGACCTTTCAATGTCTTTAATTAACCTCTGACCTGAACCATCCCAATGTCTTGTTGGTAGGTAAATCTATGGCTTGACATTTGCTTATGACACTACATTTGTCTTGGTTTAATCATCGTACCTTTCATATGATGGCTTGAATGAAATACAGTTGGGATCCCTGCTAATAGATTAATTTTTAAAAGGTTAGAACATAATATTTTCTTCTGAGCTCCCAGTGATATCTTTGCAGACATTTCCCCCTGGGGAGTTGGGGGTCTCCCATTAAAGTAAATTCAGGTGAGCCTTCAATTTCACCAACAAAGTCATCTTTTCTGCTCAAAGTTATTCCTTTGGAATGGCATGGGGAGCCAGAAGTATTCTAGATCCTATGAATGACCAGAGGACAAATATTTTAAAATACGATCCATCCTTACTTGTTCAAGACAAGAGAATACAGCAGTGGCATGGGATTAAAAGAAAGCAAGAAAGAAGGGAGGGAGAGAAAGAGGGAGGAAGACACATCTCTCCTCCGGGAATGTGCTCTTCTACTCTGGAATATGTGTGTGCCTCAGGTCCTGAGACTTCTTTGGATAACAAAATTTCATTCCTCCACTAAGAAGAACCCTGTTGGTGACCTCTTACTTGAATCAGTAACTATTACAAATATAAAATATTTATAAAGATACACACTTTTCTTACATACAAATGTAGTTATAAATTGATTGACATGGTTACTAATTCATTTAAATTGAGTAGGTCATTTAAAATGGCACATTGTGATAGGCCTATAAATCATAACATCATCTGAATAAAGAAAAGGTTTTCAGCTACCTAAGATTTATCTAATTTTATACTCAATCAGAAGCCCCATGAAGGGTTTAGACTAGATGATCTCTCAGATCTTTTTCAGTTATAAAAGTCTATGATTCAAAGTCTCAATATGACAAATTCTAGGTTTATTGTGCCTGAATTCAAAAGGTTTTCCTGCCTTTAAAATACAATTTAGAAGTTATATTAAAGACTGCAGAAGCTGGAAAGTTTTCAAGTGTCCCACCTGCCTTTGCTCTCTTCCTTGCCTCTTCCTCCTACCTGGGCCTTTGTTGACTCACCTGTAAAGTGAAGATAATAATACCTACCAGTAGAATTGCTTTAAAGATTAGAGAAAGTGTGCATATAGCACCCAAAACAGTGTCTGGCATGCAGTGATGTTCAATTCATTGTGAATGCTGGTGGATCTGTTAGTATCTGCAGAATTTGCTGATAGATATTACCTCTTAGGTTGATGCACTAGCCTGACTCAATCTCTTTTCTTCTACAATTATACAATTTAATGGTTAACAACTTTGGAGTCACTCTTGGTTTCAAATACCTGCTCTATCAGCAATTTTCTGGCTATATTATCATGAGCAACTTACTTAAGCTTCCACAATTTCTCATCTATAAAATGGGAAATCAGTTGTACCTATTTAATGGATCTACTGAATGAGACAATGCATGAAAGGCACCATGTCTGATTTTGCTCCATATTTTATCCTCATTACCTAGTAGAGTACCTGGCATACAGTAAGCACTCAATAAGTGCTAAGGTTTAACTATTAGGTATAATCATTCTATTATTTAATTATATATCAATGTTACATATATATTATCAGTCATCATCAATGAACTTGTTCTATTTCTGTCTTACATCTTCTTTGGTTTCAAAGTGGTGGTTACATATTTTAACAAAAGTTGGTTTTGGTTAGGTCCTAGGCTGAAGTGGGAAAGTGATGTTTACTAATGATATCATCCATTTTGCTTAATTATTCATTTATTTAAGAAGCATTTACTGAGCAGATGTTATGTGTCAGGCTCTGGGGATACAATGGAAAACTGAAAGACACACAATCCCTGTTGTCTTGGAGCCAAGATTTTATGAGAGAGAGAGACTGATATTAATCAAAGAAGGACACTAATAAGTGAAAAATTATATAACTTTGCCAAAGACCATGAAGGAGATACACACAGCATTATGAGGGGGCTTTAACATAGTCAGAGAAGTAGAGGAATCTGAAAGAGGAATAGCAGAGGATAAAGAATCCTAACCACATGAGGGTTTATATGCCATGTTAAGAATTCTTTTTCTTATCCTAAATTTAATGGGAAGTAGGGAATAGTGCACGTTGAATTTTGTGTTTCCAAAAGCTTACTTATCTTGATGACCATATGGAAGGTGAATCAGAAGGAGACCAGGACATAAAGGGAGATGTTAAATGTCTATGATTTACATTGTATAAAATCCCAAAGGGTAGTCTCCATCATGATTCTTTCTTTGTATCTCAGAATAAAGTTAGATTGATGCCTTCTTCATAGACACCAAAAAAGTAGAGGAAGGACCCTGCACCCCAAATATGCAAACCTTTCCTTTCAAAGTTAGTAGCAATACCAAGGACCAAGAGATACCATAGGCCTCTGAATTTATTCTTCTCCTTGGCTGATTTGCTGTGACCACAAGAGAATAAGGCTATCTATGTTTACTGCCTTATATTACAGGCAGTCACTTGCCCTCTAATTGGAGGGTTGAGTGTCAAGTCAATGACCTAGGCTCATAAAACCTCACTGGTTATTATACTGATAGGGATAGGCTACAATGCAATTAGAGTTATGAAACTCACCTGTAACACTAGGTCCAACAAAACCACCTCTAGCTAGAGAGCTCTCATGGCAACCAAAGAGGCAAGGTGGCTAGTTTATTCATATTTCGTCCTGCAAATATTATTCAACTCTTATTATATAGTAGGTACCTCCTAAGTTTTAAATGGTGAACTAAGTCCAGCCTTGAGGGGGACATCTGCTACATCGTGTGGTTTAAAGGGAAGGGATAACACTTATGAACTTACTGGGTACTTGACATTTTATATAGATTATCTGTCATCAATACAACTCTACAAAATAGAAATTGTGATCTCCACTTTGGGAAAGTTAGGTTTGAACCTAGATCCATTTAACACGCAGCCCTTGCCCTTCCATCACACCACACACTATTCACCAAGGAGACCCCTTTCAGAGGTAGCTCCACCAAAAGGGGAAGGTGGCAAGATTCACCCTCTCTCCAGTGCCTTCTTTTTAAAACCACAGCAGAGCTTCTGAATCTCAGCACTATTGACATTTAAGACTGGATAATTCTTTGTTGCATGGGGCTGTCCTGGGCATTGAGGATGTTTGGCAACATCACTGGCCTCTATCTACTACTTGCCAGTAGCATTCCACTTGTAGTGACCAAAACTGTCTCCGGACATTGCCATACGTTCCTGGGGAGCACAATTGTCCCTGGTAGGGAAGCACTAGTGGAGAATACAAGCAAGAGGTCAAAGGACAGAACACTGAGGTGCACCAATATTTGAAAGGAAAGAAGAGGAAAAGAAATTATTGTGAAAAACCAAGAGAGGAGAGTTTCAAGAAATAAATGGTTGACAAAACTACAATGAGGTACCACTTCACACCGGTGAGAAAGGCCATCATTAAAGAGTCTACAAATGACAAATGCTGGAGAGGGTGTGGAGAAAAGGGAACCCACCTGCACTGTTGGTGGGAAGGTAAATTGGTGCAGCCACTATGGAGAACAGTATGGAGGCTCCTTAAGAAACTAAAAATAGAATTACCATATGATCCAGCAATCCCACTCCTGGGCATATACCCGGACAAAACTATAATTCAAAAAGATACATGCACCCCCTATGTTCAAAGCAGCACTATTCACAATAGGTAAAACATAGAAATAACCTAAATGTCCATTGACAGATGAATGGCTAAAGAAGATGTGGTACTTATATACAAAGAAATACTACTCAGCCATGAAAAAGAATGAAATAATGCCATTTGCAGCAACATGGATGGACCTAGAGATTGCCATACTGAGTGAAGTAAGTCAGAAAGAGAAAGACAAATACCATATGATATCACTTATATGTGGAATCTAAATTATGGCACAAATGAACCTATCTACAAAAGAGAAACAGACTCACAGATATAGAGAACAGACTTGTGATTGCCAAGGGGGAGGATGGTGGGGGAGGGTGGGATGAGCAGATGCAAACTAGTATATAGGGAATGGATACACAACAAGGTCCTACTGTAGAGCACAGGGAACTATAGTCAATAACCTGTGATAAACCATAATGGAAAAGAATATGAAAAAAAGAATGTGTGTGTATAAGTGAGTCACTTTGCTGTACAGCAGAAACTGGCACAACACTGTAACTCAACTATACTTTAATAAAAAAGAATTTTAATTACATAAAAAAAAGAAAGAAATGGTTGACAATTCCAGAGAACTTACATAAAATATGGATAGAAAGAAAATATTCTTTGAAATTGGTAATGAGGATCTTGGTGACCTCAGGGAGATAAATTTCAGGGAACTAAGTTTCAGGGGACAAGGAGGGGAGGAGGCAGAAGCCTAGCAGTGACGTAAGTGGAATGCATGGGACAGAGCTGGTGAGAGCGGCCTCTTCTTCCAGTAAGCTGGAAAATACTGCACAAGTGATGCTGTGCAAACTCTGGGCATAGAACTGAAGATATTAGAAGTTTCTATTTTCTGTATCTTGAAACACTCTCTCTGGGAGCCCCAAGCCACCTTATGAAAACCCACCACCACACTGTGATCACAGTCTCAGCTGAACCCAGCCTGCCTCCCATCCCTGCCAAGTGGCAGACCTGCAATGGAAGGCATCTTGGGGCTCTAGACCAGCCCACCCCCCAGCTGAACACCCTTAAGTCACCTGTGTCAAAGCTACTTGGAGCAGAAGTGCCCAGCAGAGTCCTGCCTAAATTCCTGAGCCACAAAGTCATGAGATACTATAAAATGGGAAGTTTTAAGATGTTTTTTTACCCAGCAATATATACCTGGACCAGAGTGCAGTGCTAATCCCAGTTGCCTTCTTCCAGTCATGAGATTTAAGGAAAAAGGATGTCAAACTAACTGTCATCCTGTTCCCACTGCTCTGAGAGTAACTTTGAAGGATATTTTGTATCATTAGCAGGTGATGGCCAAGTACTCAGACTCTAGAGTCCCACATACCCAAGTTTACATCTTAGCTTCTCTGCTTCCTAGCTGTGCAAAATTCAGTGAGATGTATTTATATAAAGTTATATTTATTTAAACTTGCGTAGCGCCTGGCACAATAAATACTTGGTAAAGGTTAGCTCTTATTTAAACAATGAGTTTTTCCATCAGAGGGTAGCAAATCATCACATTTTTTATCAAATGAGCCTGACTTGGACTCACTTCATCCCTCCCAACTAGCAGGACCAGTGAGAACCTTCTTCCCTCACATTCTGCTTCTTCACAACCACAACCACAAGTCTGTTCTTATTGGTCTTCTGGTGCCTTCCTCTGCTTCTCACTGTTTGACCTACAAACCTTCACACACACACACACACACACACACACACACACACACACACATCACATGAGAAAAACCTCTAAACCACAAGTTCTTCTGCAGGAAATGTGAGTATTAAAGGATTGACTTCTGAATGTCTTTTTAGCAACCACGAAACTTTCAGTTCCAATTTGTGTGACATGTGAATCGCTCCTGTTGGAAATAACTGGAAAGAAAGAGAGAACTAGGTGCTGGGAAAAGCAAAGAAAGAACAAAGGCAAAGGAGGAGTAGAAGTTTTTATAGTGAAACATTAGGAATTCTGAAGGAAATTGAAAAAAAGAGAAAGACACCTATTTATGCCAAAAAGCAAAGGCCTAAGCTGTATATGAACAGGGCCAGGGGTAGAGTGGAGGCTGGAATCCTGGCTATTGAACAGATATTTCAAATACACAAAATTTGTGTGTATTTGACGCATGTATCAACGACCATGAAGGTCGCCCAAGGCTTTTTCCATCTCAGGGACCCAAACTATGCTGCATTTCTGAAACCACAGGGGACCCAAGATCTTGGAGATTGGAGTTAGTAGTGCTGAGTCGTAACATTAACAAATATTGAACAGGTAGAGGACAAGACACAGAGAGCAAATGCCTCCTAACCAGCATACCAGCATAGTACCCGAAAAAAAATTTACAAACATCTCATTGATCTGCTCCATGAGGGAATTCCTACAAAGTCGCTAATAAGCAATGGGTGTTAAGATAAAATTAATTACACAGCACCCATCATAACTAATTTAAATGGGTGAAAGGTCACCAGAAACTTTCGTGTGCTCTTTACTGTTTTACCTTCACAAATATAAGAATATAAGGTGAGTGACAACCTCTGGTCTTTAACCGCAATTTTCATACTGTTAAACATTCCTTACCTTCCATGGGCTTTTTGAGAAGAAAACTGAAGATCAGTGCATGTGGAGGGCAGCTGGGGGAAGGGACTATCCTAGGAAGGCATGGACTTAACAGAATGGTAGCCAGTAGCCAGGAAGCCTGTCAGGATCCTTGCAGCACCATGGGTGGGAACATGCCGACTTTGTAGAAATAAATTGATTGGATGCCTTTTGAGTCAAAGTACTTAAGATGTGTCTGCCTTGCTGAGAACTATTCCTTGTGACCACAGGGCACACAGCCACAGACCAACCGTTTCATATTTCCAGTGGTTCCTGTGAGCACTAAAATGTCTCCACTCAGCCCCATTTAGACCTCCTTCCCACCAACCATGGCTTTTCTTGGCAGGGGTCGAGGGTGAGTGGGGAGTAGGAGGGAGAAAAGCCAGATCGCATATTCATAAAGGGACTGAAATTTATATTTCTGACATTTTCTTCAAATAAAGTTATATAAACACTATACTTTTGGAGGGATAAAATATTAATTTTTAAAATGTAAACAATTAAAATTTATCATGTACGTATACCCCTGTGTTGGCATCCCCTCTTTCGTATATAAGGATCCTCAGAAATGGGAGCGCTCTAGGTTCTTGTTCTTTCCATCTCTGAGAGGCCCTGCCCAACCCAACAATCACCTATTGCTCTTCTGAAACTTTTAAATGGAAACCTAGATAGATGCTAAGCTGAAGATGGGAGTGATAAGGGAATATGTAATAGGTACAGGCAGACGCAGAGGAAGATACTAAAATCTATTCCACTGAGCCCCAGTAGAAAGAATATCCCTCAAGAGCTGGTGCTCAATCTTTCATCTCTAAATCCCTAATTCATGGTATAGTGGCTAGAACAGAGTAGGAGCTGAATGCATGTGTGTCAAACGGGTGAATGAATGAATGAATGAACAACACAAACCTGGACAGATTATTCTTTATGCAATATATGATACTGTCAAATTCTACTGCCTGCAAGGGAATCATTTGTCTATGGAGTAGGCAAATTTTCAGTCCGAAGCTGACTTCAAGCCATTGCTCAGACCAAGTGTCCAGCTAAAAGAACATAAATGATTTTTCATATCCTACCAAGGAAAGCATACGTGGGAGAAAGAAATCCGCAGCTGGAAAAATCAGAGCATATTCCAAAACCAAAGAGAAATTCCTTTTGGATTGTCAATTATTTGGGATTACCTGGGCCTGGGTCACAGACCATTGGTGTGGATAATCAAGAATTGACTGCACATGTGGATGTTAAGCCTGCCTGGCTCAGACATCCCCCAGCGGCCTGATCACAACTTCCTCCGCTGCCCATCACACAGAGCCCAGGGTAGAAACGGAGGTGTAAATCCACAGCAAGGTTGGAGGCAGGGACCTCCTACTAATACCCCCAAAGTTTAGAGTTTCCCCCAGAGCTTCAGGGATAAACTAGGGTTTGTTATAAACTCTGCAGCAAAGGTACACAGGAGTGAGGGCATCATAGAGAAGAGAATCAGAAATTGTCCATTTGCTGCATTTTCCTAAGTTACTACAACCTCCTAATACATCATATATATTAAAAGCAGGGACAACTATGAACGAAGTTGAAGAGTGGGTACTCTGCTTTGGGCACTGCTGCCGCTTGTCGTCTCTGCTTTGTCCCTGACACTTGGCCTCCCCTTGAGTCCACGAGTTGCTCAAGGTCTTTTCCTGACAGCTTCCCCTGGGGGTGATCTACAGTCCCAGCCTCTTCTCCTGCCCCATAACCAATTTCCTGCACGCTCTATTCTGCCAGAGACCTGCCCTCAGCTCTCAAAGGTTAAAGCTAGGATAATTTGATAAATTAATCTGGGCTTTCAGAGTAAAGTGTTAATGGGCACTCCTTCTAACAAGAGTTTTCAGAAGAACTTTCCCTATATGTGTTGACTTATCTAATGGAGTGTCTCAGAAGGAGGGCAGCAGGGGTGGAGGGTTGAGTGGCATCAGCCAGAGAGAGAATATTTTGGGGTCTGTGAACTGAGGCTTTCAAGACTTCTGGTTTTCTATGACTGCATCTGTCTATAGAAGCAGGTGATGAGCAGTCTTTCCTGTACTGATAGGACAAATCTAGGGTGTCACTTGCTATTTTTCTACCCCAGGGAGCACCTGAGGGCATTTTAGAGGCATTCTACTTCATTATTCAAGTTTCGTGAGAATATTTAAGCAAACACAAAGGGAAACAACTTGAGAAAATATGCTTAGCATCATAATCAATAAGAGGAAGAGACCCACCATGAACTAAGAATTCTGTAGCCCATTCTAGTGAGGGACAGCACGGGAAGCACATAAACAGAGAGTCTGCCCCTGGTTGAGCTTTATAAAGGAGTTCTTAGCCTCACCAGAAAGAGTGGGATAATTTATAGGCTAACATTTTCTTTTAATGTGGATAGCATTTTCCTCATTTATAGTTAATTAGGTTAAGCATGCATGGGGAGTGAGGGAGAAAGGCTTTTACTGATGCTCTAAATGATTAGTAATTTGAATAAAGTAAGGAACCTCTAAAAGATGGAACACTGCCACACATTAGCCGGTCTCTCTTCTAAGTGCTAGAACCAGCCCCCTCTGGGGTTGAGCCAGACCAGTTTCGAAGAAATTGTGGTCATTAAAGCATTAAGATAAAAAGATACAGACTGTGCTAAATATTTTAAACTGGTTTTAAGCCATATGTGTGTATGATGTAAGTGACATTGAAACAAATGACTGAAGACTGAACATATTGGATATTTGGTGTCCTGGGAGCCACCGTGTTGCGCTTTGGCCCTTGGGTCACACCAACGTGCCAGGACCCAGAGATAAAGTGGAAGTGATGGGCAAAAAGCATCCCATCTTGAGCTTCAGTTTCCTTATCTGCAAAATGGAAATAATAATAGTCCCCCCTTAGTGTTGCCATTATGATTAAAGACAATATATGTATTTTACCTAATGAATAGTGGGCACCAATAAGTTAATAATATTGTTATAAGATCAAAACCATTCCTTTTTGTTGGACTGTATTCAACATTTTAGGCACTGCTTGTCTTCTTCCTCTTAACCAATCCAGACCTTTTCGGCTTACAGCATCTATTGCAGGTAAACAAGGTGAAACCCCTTAGTATACAGTTTACCCTAAAGCTAATCCAGCTGGAAGAGTTCCAAGTACTGTTTCTTTACCAATAATTTTCAACAAACAAAAATAAAAGCAACAGAAATTCTTTACCAAGGTTTGCAGGATATTGTTTGTTTCTATCACTCTGCATTTGCTTTAGGCGTTCCTGGCATCTCAATAAACCTTCATCCTCTTCGCATAGACAAGGTGAGTGAAGAGAGCCCGAGGACCTTGGTCTGGCCCTGGCTTCATCACCCCTTCCCCGTGCAGCAGTCTTCAGACTCTCTGGACCTCTGATCCCCTCTCCATAAAATGCAGACTGTCTTCACTAAGTAAATAAAATAAATTAAATGAATTAAAACTCTCAATTCATGGGTCAAAGAATTGTTTTTCTAGACACAAAGTTTTAATGGCTTAACTGGACCACCCTCTCCCCACATGTCTCTGGCTGGCTTCTCACCGGACTCCTTCTCCTTCATCAGCCTCCCGGTGAGAGGAATGGTGAGATTTTGAGTGGCTTTGGAGCCAGGTAGGCTGAAATCTGAATCTCAGTGCTTCTGTTTACTGGCCACATGAACATCAGCAAATTGCTTATCAGTCCAGGGCCTCAGTTTGTCCCCCTCTAAAATTGGCTAAAACAGCACAGAGCCTACTCCCGATGTCAGCAGGAGAATAAAATAAGGATAAAAAGGGCCTAGCACATAGTTGGTATGGAGCAACTTTTAGTTCCTTTCCTTTCAACAATCAAACAGGAAAAGTGGCGGATTTTCAAGACCCCTTCCCCCCATGAACTCTCACACGGGCCCCTGAAAATAGTCAGTGAAAAAATTATTTTCAATTGTCTCTAAACACACACACACACACACACACACCCCGCCCCCTAAACTTTCTCCCATCTTCCCCACTTTCCCTGGAAATGAAACCTGCATGAAACTGAGGCCCACGCAAGAGGAGACCATTTAAAAGAGGCAGGTGAGGGGGGGTCATTGCTTTCCAGAATCTCAGCCACCTCAGCCCCTCAGGCCACTGGTCTGATGAGAAAGAAGGTGATTCTTTTTTTCCATTGTTTTAATTTAATTCTAATTGAATGTATGGCTGGAGATGCCTTAAAAGGACTCTTTTTTTTCTGGTTAAATGTCCTCGGGGAGTGTACCCCAAGACCTCTCTCTTTGTGATAACTTATTCTGGTCAGCTGAGCTGGGGTCTCTTTATTACATCTCCCGACCACCCCCCTCCAAAGCCCCAGCAGGAGGGGCCCCCGCTGCATTTGCTGATGACTAGAGAATTACTCAAGTGTGAACTGTTTCACTGTCTGTCACTTTGCTCATTAGGCAAGTGAGAAAATGTATCTATGGCTCTGTCTCACGGTCCTCATTAGCTTGGTGGTTCATTCTCACTTCCCTTATTTGTTTTAAAGACGAAGGCATAAGAAACAGTCTTCCCTTGGTGTTCCTCAGTATAATTTTAAGAAGCAAAAGCCTGGATAATCTTATTATCTTCCCAATAATTGTGTTGTTCAGATGATAGGGAAAGGGTAATTGCCTCTACTGCATTTCCAGCCAGGGTATCCGGGTGCAACTGTTTTAGTTGTACTAAGGATTGAAGTCCTCAGCATTGAGGTAAGATCATGGTGTTTTTGGAAAGATAATAAACAGATACTCCAACGAGCCTGTACCCTGAAAATGTTGTTTTATTTCTTTCCAATACTCTAGTCCCTGTAGGTTAAATATATATGTATATAAAATTAACATGTATATTATATATATATATTATTAACATATACGTATATTATTATTAACACCACCTTTGTGTTAAATGTAATTCTGTTTCCACCTGGAGATTCAGCAAAAGGATCGTTTTTTTTTTTTGGTGGGGGCAGTGATATGGGAGGGATATACAGGGTATATTTAAGATTTGATTTTTATGAACCATTCTTTACAGGCATTTATGGTTGTTTATCCTCCCTAGATTTATTTACTGAAATGGTGAAACAGAGCTGAGATCACCTAATATCATTCAAGATTTTGACATTCTGGTTGCCTTCCTGATAGAAGTGTGTCAGCCTATTTCTTATTTGCTGCACTTGACTTAGGGTGTTTAGGATCCATTTTTGTTCAGCCACATAAATGTTGTTCCAAATTCATTAGCATCTGTGTGGAGTCCCAGCCACAGATACCCTGTGGCTGATGATTTAAGTGGGGAACATCCGTCCCACAGGGCTAAAAGACAAAAAAAAAGAAAAGTTATGTTCTTTCCTTTATCTAAATTTAAAACTTCTCACATGCATGTAGCATGTTAGAGTTGGCATTAGCTGTTAGCATCAGTTCACACATACTTCTGCATGACCAAAAAAAAAAAAAAAAAGATGAAGTAGACCGGTAAATATGCAGATTATGTTTCTGTTTATTGCATTTTCAAATCTAGAGTTTAAAGTCTAAGAAGTGTGGAGAAAGAGGCATTCTCTTATTTTTTTCTTAAAGCTTGATTCTTTTAATAACAATGCCAGCTAAAATGCCTGATTTTCATCTCCCTCAACCATTTTCTTCATTCAGAGAAATGAGAATGCACGTAAACCATTCAAGGGAAATATAATGCATTATTATAATATGACTTGGCCTAAGTAGCTAATCACTTTTTATTAATACTTTTTGGCCCAGGGAGTTGGGATTTCTCCAAGCTGACTGTCAGGTTAGGGATTCTGGGAGTCTATATTAGTAATTAGCATTACAAGATCTCGACTCCTGGGGTGATTCAAATTAATACAAAATAAAAGTGCAAATTTCCAAATAGCTTTGAAAGCCATATCTATTATTAAATTTATGTTATGAAAGCCCTTTCCAGCCAGTATGACAGGGGTCCAAAGCAGAGAGTTTCCTTAAATATCTGTACCACTCATCTTGGACTCTTTAAAATTAAATAAAAGAGCATACAATGAAAGATCAAAAGAATTTTCTGTACAATTGAGTTACGCCTTGGCAGTAAAGTTTTCCACCAAACCAAATCCCTACAAAGCGATATGAGTTTCATGGTCACAGTTGCTTTTGGACTTTCCTTGATACATTTGGCAGCTATCTTGAGAGCATCCAAAGAACCGCTGGCAGCATCAATCACTCATTTCATAAGCAGGCGCTGAGGCGCCAGGAGGGCGCTTGGCATATTACCATCTCTGCACTGTGCAACCCCTCCCGGCAGGAGAAAAGAGAAACGAGAAACAGTACAGCATAGAGACATTATGTAGTCCTCGTCTTCGAATAAGGTCCTACTAATGTGTAAATAACCTGATCTCTCTAACCATGTCTTTAGCAGACCAAGTGGTTAATTGTTATTGATCAGCTCTGCCCATTGTTCCAATGTCCGTCATTATTGAAAATAATCTCAGTATCCTTCATTAAGCACGCATCTGTTTCCATGGGAATGCATTTTTAACACAGAGAGCTACTTGAGTGTTGTTGGTTTCACTGGTTGTACGGCACTGAGGGCTGTGGTTGCCCAATCTGTCATAGTTAATCAACTCTCCTCTCTTAACACCGGCTGCAGTTATCAATGAGCCAAGGATTAATATTCTGGGCGAAGCAGATGATAAATCATTTGTATATAATTAGTGTACAGCAAGGTTACAGCTGACATGAATTTTTATCTTAATTATGAGAGAAATTTGTTCCATTAATTTAATTTAGTTTGCATGAGTGGCTAGACACCTAACAAAGTTAATCTTACACCTGTCATTACAACATTAAGGAGAGAGCCTAGTGTGTTGAGGCGCCCGTCTCGGGTTCTTCCGCGATGAGGATAATGTTGTTCATCCTGATGTGAAAATAGATGATCGTAGACAGAAGATGTAAAGTCGACTCTTTTTAAAGTTGTCCCGGGGGATTTATGGGAGCATATCGAAGTGACTCAACAGCCATTGCTGCACTTTGGATACCACTGTCCCCTTTCAAAATTACCTCTCTCCTGCCTTGTAGATCAGGTGGAAAACACCAGACACAAGAAGAGATGTGTTATGTTTTTAATGCATATGTGTTAACTTCGAACCTCTTGACCAAAGAAAGCTTTGTCCCATGACAAGCTATTACTGCATTTGTATCAAATGCAATGAATGAAGAAATGTCTGCTGTTGAGGTTGTCTAGTCTAAGTGCTTAGTGTTTAGGTTATAATTGAATAGAATAATTCACATCACTCGATCTACTGTACAAGTGGTAATTATGCAGGCATCACGAAGGCTTCAGAGTACTGAAGGAAACTTAACCCTGTACTACTTATCCAAGTTATTACTCAGTCTGATCAATCATATTTGATTGACAGATTAGGTGGGACTGTTTATACTGCAGAATGTGGTGTTCTTTATTTTCCTAATGATTAGCTACACATTTAAGGTTAAAAAAAAAAAAAAAGACTGGCTTATTTAACCTGGCTTATTTAAAATGGTTTCCTTATAGACTTACCTCTGTGATAAGTATTTGCCCCCGGATGTCTGATCTGGTGTAGGGAAAATCTTTAAAGGGGTGGGGTGGGAGGAGTCGCAAAGTCACAATACAAAATCCTTGTACACAGTATGACTGAGGAACAATTCCAGTGACACAGAAACAGAACTAAAAATGGGCTCGTGAGAGAGCCCATTTCTGAAACGGCGTACTTGGAATATAAGTTCTGGCATCCAGAAGAGTGGGCCTTTGTATTTAAGAACCCCCAAATCAGCCTGAAACTGAAACGCTAATTGCACAGTAACTCAGATTAATGTATTGTAATATTAGTCCACAATTATCACTTGGAGATAGGGTCAAGAAGTATATAGTCGGTTATTCACAAGAAATGACTGATTTAAAAACAAAGAGCTCTAATGGAATTCAATAGTGCTTTTCAGTCATTCTGCTTGGCATCTCTATTACCTGAGATGATTCACAGTCCATTATGGGAGCTTCCATGCTAATAGAATGTCTATCTTCTGTAATACAGACACATCAGAGCACTAACTGGGAATCTGTCACAATGAATTTCATCTAGATTTCACTTCATCTCTTCATGGACTGTAAAATTTGCTCTTGTACAATGCCTGAATTTACTGTGGGTAATTGAGAGAGATCTATAGATGCAGCAGCGCTCGGTAAAAAGCAGTTTTCCAAAGACCTATTGTAAATTGTGCAGCTTTGCCTCAGCTGGGGAAAGATTATGGTGATCTGAATCTTGCCTTTACTAATGAGATGTTTTGGTGAGTTCAAAAGAGAGGTGGGGGGCGGAGATGCTCTAGAGGATTCTGCCACATGGAAAAAGGAAAACAAGGAAGACTCCTATCTTTCATTCCCAGGAAAGCTTTGTAAAAGGGACAAAACATAAGTTTGGACACAGGCTTCACTACCTTCCATGGGAAGTATAAATCAGGGCTACAATAGACATAATATTTTCCAAGTCTACCCACCTTTACTTGGCAGAGAAAGAATGTCTCATGCATGACCCAGCCTTCCAGGGGCTCACATTTGCCTCCCCTTACAGCTGCGGTAGAACAAATTCCATCTCTCATTCGCTAAACCTTCCGTTTCACAGATTGTTAATCCTAACTAAAATATTTGGTATTAAGCTATCTGCATGAATTGTTGATAAAGAATTAAGATAACACTTGAGCTATTAAATATAATGTGTGCTCATAGTTTTTCAATGGATCCTTGGGTTACTGCTCGTAAAGTATACATGCCAACCTTTTTTTTTTCTTCTTCAAACCGTTTCCCTTTCTTTATTTTACTTATCCCCATCAAAAGCTAAACAGAATCACCGGATGCCCTTAACAATCGTAGGATTTAATATTTGTTAGCCAATTAGAACTGTGATATATTCTATAGCTTTTTTCCTAAGCCAGGAACTGAATAATAGCATCATGCTTCACTGGCAGTGAAGTGAGCTGAGCCTTTACATTAGGAGAAAATCAGAATGGTATGACTGCAGTTCATTACTGAAATAGGTAACTGATGAACTGAAAAGACAAAGGGCATTGTTAAATGAAATGTCATTATTAGAAGTGCTCATGTTTAACAAATGTACTGTAAGTTAATTCAGTAGTGTTTTCTATAAAGTTCTTCACTGAACGTTCACTGCTCATTTTTACTGTCTCTGCATACCTAACATCTCCTTATACATGTTTTAAAGGAAACAATGTCAACTCCCCATCACAGGGAGTAATTAAACCTAGGTCACGACCATCTTCTGAGCGCAGGTGCTTGTGGCACTGTCACTGAAGACCCCGACCAGAGGCAATTGCATTTCTGTTGCTAGATTTACATGCGATCTGCTAGGATGTAAATAATGCCAAAAAAAAAAAAAAAAGCACAATCATTTTGGAGAAGACGAGAGATGTTTTCAGCTTAAAGAGAAACAAAAGCAATGAAACCCCTTTGGCATCTGTGCAAAACTGTTTGCTTGGCTCTGGAGGTGATAAAAATAATTTATGAAGCTCTAGATTTTTAGCAAGAGGAAATGACCTCAGCTTTTGGCCATCTGATGCAGTTAGCGAAGCCTCTCTCTACTACTTTTATGGATTTCCTTGAGCTGCATATTCTGTGACCTGTATTTCAGATTTATTGGCAGATACATAAGCCACATTTAGTAATATAAAATGTGGTGAATGCATCAAACAACTCAGCAGGGACCGACTGACAGGCGGCGAGAGGCGGCCTCTTCGAAGAAGTCACTCCGAATCGGATACCTGTTTATGCATCTGTCCAACCAGGCTCTGAATTTTTGTTTGAAATAAAGACATTATTTCCAAACAAAAGAGTCTCCAGCCAAACACATAATATATTGGGGGACAGGAAGAGGGTGTATGGCCAACTTGAAAATCTCAGCAAACCCTCAGGATTTTGAGCGTTAACACTCTTGGCTTCCAGTTGGAGGGGCAGCATGACTTCTCAGCAGGAAGAAGGGGGCCCTTGCATATTGTGCTTGGTTCTAAGCAAGACAATGAAGTGTCATTTTTGGTGAGGGAGATGCAGACCGACCAATAATGTCTTTTGGTAAATATCAGTACTTACTGCCCTGATTAAGAGAAGAGAAGGATCTGGGAGGAAATGGATATCAAATAGGGCTGTACATCCAGCTCTTCCACAAGAGCTGGAAGAATTTTTGTAAAATCTATACTCCCATCTCTGATGCGTTAAAAGGCAGGGCCCAAGGTGGCAAAGTGGAAAGAGAACCAGTGTGGCAGTCAGGAGGCCTGATTGCTGGCTGAGCCTCCTGGGTATCATCTTGGGTAACTCACACCCTCTCTCTGGAGCTCACAGTGGGACTCCTGGCATGCCTTCTGGCACAACACCCCTTAATTCTGGAAACAGTGGGGTCCAAATGATTGATGTAAGAGAAGTAAGATCACAGGATGCAGGGGACACCTCGACCAGCAGTGAATTACTTGGGAAGATTCAGGCACTGGTATAAACCCAAACAGAAAAATGATGGACGTGTGGTTTCATGGGCAACTTTTAATTCACCTTCTTGCGACTGTTACATTTTGCTATTAACTAGTCCCTCATAAAGATAGCCTTGTGGAACTCAGATAACTCTCCCCCCAAACACCTTCCACGTGAATTCACCCTATGCTGGCCTCTCCGTTCTCTGAAAATAGACCACTCTTAGTACCACTTAATACTGACCATATGAACAAGTAAGCAGAATGATTGAAGGCTCAAGTCCTAGAGTTAGATGGCCCAAGTTTAAGATCTTGACCTTGGGCGAGTCTCCTAACATCTCTGAGCCCCACTTTCCTCTTTTGTAAAACAGGGATGACAAATAATACTGTTTGTTTACTGAGTTATTGTGGTGATGAAATGAGATCCAATTTGTACAGCACTTAGCACAAAGCATGACAGCGTAAAATTCTCAATCAGTATGAGGTACTATTATTATTAACATTATTATTATTACTCTCTTTCATGCCTTTTCTTAACAAGCGAGCAATTCATTAAAGGCAGAATCACTGCAAACACATATTATTTGTGTTCCCTACAGTGTTGTGTTCTCATTATGTTTTCAGAAAGTTAAGTATTGATGGATAAAGTCCTGTTTAAAGGTGGGGAAAGGAGATGAAGCCATAACAGCAATAGAATAAAAGTACCTGGGCTCCTGTTGCTTGAACAGCAGTTCTAATGATGGCCGCCATTATTAAACACTCACCTCATGCCAGACGCTTTACATAAGTTATTTCCAATCACTACTCTGCGAGACCTGTATTATTTTCCCTGTTTCAAGTTGAAGTTCAGAGGAGGTAAGACATATTCAGAAGGGATACATCATGGAAGTGAAGGAATGGGCTTCAAGCTGCTGATGTCCATCTCTGTCATATAGCCCCTTCCACCACAAAATACTGTCCAATCAGACAGATACTCAACTTCCGAATGTGCCACACAGCTGCTGCATGATGGGAAGGAATTAGAGATGAGGTCGCCATAGGAGCCCTCAATGCTGAGTCACAGAACAATATGTATGGCAGGCAGTGTGAAATCAGAAAGTTGAGTCAGCCTTCAAAAGTGCACAGTATGGAAAAAAAAGTGCAGAGCATAGTCATGTGGGGCTCACACCATAGCAATTATCATCGCCAGGGCTCTCTTTGAACCCTAACAATGGTGACTTAAAGTCAAGGTGATAAATAATTAAAACATTGAACATGAGTATTAAATAACAATAATATGATAACTCATTACTTGGAAATAACAGTCATGCCTTATACTTACAAAGCTCCTCTAAAATGTTCATTGCCGGGCTTCCCTGGTGGCGCAGTGGTTGAGAGTCTGCCTGCCGATTCGGGGGACACGGGTTCGTGCCCCGGTCCAGGAAGATCCCACATGCCGCGGAGTGGCTGGGCCCGTGAGCCATGGCCGCTGAGCCTGCGCGTCCAGAGCCTGTGCTCCTCAACGGGAGAGGCCACAACAGTGAGAGGCCCACGTACCGAAAAAAAAAAAATGTTCATTGGCATTGAGTTAAGGGTACTCAGATGAGGGAATTCACACAGGTAAAGTTGGGACATGACCTGAGGAGAAAAAGGAGATTCAGATAGGCAGGCAAGACCATCCATAAAATCCCAACTGGAAGTGTCAGTGCAGGTTGTGGCTTGGACTGGGGCCAGTGGAGAAACATGTGGTCCATGCAGGACATGTTGAGGACCATATTTGCAGGAAGGACGTGGTATCAGGAATGTCTTTTGTCTGATTAAAAGTATCTGGTCTCTCCAAGCAACCATTTCCAGATCCGAATGTTGTCTACCCTTCAGAAATGTTTCATCCTAGACCTGAGTTATCCCCATTGTTTACCCAAATGCCAGGTAGAAATGCTTGGGATGTTAAAACCGAGAGCACAGGAATCCATTTGCCTTGGGTACACTTTCTTAAGGTGCTTCACGGCAAAGGAGTCCAGAGTTCTGCTCACAAATTTAGTAAGAGTTGAGGCAAGAACCACCTTTAATAATTCAAAGCTAAAATTAGACATTCACCTGAAAATTTCAGGTAACAGAAACAAAAATGGGGGACTTTGTTTGTTTAAATTATGAGGATAATTGCCTCAATTCTCCAATTCCCCTCACTCGGGTAGGCTTGGCTTGACTGTACCAGTATCCATGGTGACTCATCTAATAAGTAAACTGCATTAGCTCTGCTACTAGCAGAGAGCAAAGGAAAAGGTCTTGAAATCTATCTTTTGTGGCCTCCTTCCAGAGCAAGGGATTTCATTATATCCTGAAGACATGAGGCAGTTCAAAGAGATTTGAAATATGGAATGAGAAGTGGAGAAGGAGAAGTTTGGGCTTATACACTTGCTTTTTAGTTTTGTTTTTATATATTAAGAAACAGAGACTCTGGGGGAGGCTTTATTCTTCAGATCCAGGATTTTATTTTTAGTTTGTTCTGTGGTTGGTATCTTTCCAAAGAGTTCACCTACACGAGGAAGCTTTCACGTTTACCCTTATGTACATAATTTCAAATAAGGATGACAGGGGATCCTTTAAAAAAATACACATGCATGATTTTATATTCCATGGCTGGAATGAACCTTGATGGAACAAACGCATAATGGTACCTGTTTATTAAACCCAGACAGTGTGGAATGATAATAGAAATCATTCCAAAAGAGGCGCAACCATATCCTTCCAACAGCAGAACAATAACTTGCTTTGCCTCCATCTACTTCTGAAAACCATTTTATGATTACAAGCATGTAAGCTATTCTAATTATTACTGTAAATAATTAATCATTTCCTCTACAATCACTTATTAATTAGCTGTCATAACACTGTTGTGAATTAGGAGGAAGACAAGAATTCAATATTCAGTTATTAACACCTAATTAAAATATGCATTGTTTTCCATATGTTGTTTGTAGCTGTGCTTCCTCACACTTGATCACAGAATTTCTCTAACAAGGAACATCCTCCATTTGCTTAGCGACATCGCCACCTGTTGTTGGGAAGTGGAAAATATCCTTTTCTGTTTTTTTCACAGAAACAATAGCTTAATCCTTCCCTTAGCTTTTATTTGGAATTGAAAAAGTTTGATCCACAGTGTTCTCTTCCTGAAATATTTTTCTAGACTTTACTTGCCCCACTACTGACTAAAGTATTCTACTGACTAATTTAAATAGCATCATCTAAGTGGTAAAGTAAGTGAACCCACTAACAAATTACAGTGAAATATTCAGACTACGGCGATGCAGGTAATGTAAAAGAGCGGGAATTAGCTAGTTAACTAATTAGGTTACATAAAGTCATTACTGAGGAAAATTTAAGTTGATCACCAAATCACCTACAGATTTACTCTATACTAACTCATCTTAATAATAAGAGCGCACATTCATTGATTGCTGACTGCCCACCACTATTCATTCTTGCAACAATCCAATGATGGAGACACTGTTTTTGTGCCCATTTTACAAATAAGGAAACTGAGACACTGGGGAAGTAAAGTAATTTGTTGATGCAGGGTGAGCTACATAACTCGCAGGGTCCAGTGCAAAATGAAAATAGGGGGTTTCTTGTTTCAAAAGCAGGAAAAAAGTGCCATTAAAGGTACTGAAATATAAAGCTTTATCCATTCTTCCCCATCTCTCTCTCTCAACTTATGATTTTTGTATTTGCTATTTAATGCCATTCTAAGCAAAGAAAAATTTAATTTTAAGTTATTAGTGTGAACTTTACCGTTCATTTTTATATGGTGCGATGCCGGTTTTAAATGCAAATATTTAACTCATATGAAAAAGAACCAAAATTACACAATTCGTTATTTTGCAGTTTATACCTGTAGTATGTATTTTGCTCTTACCAGAACAGTGGAAAGGTGTCACAGAACTAACTCAGCTGTTTTGATTCCACTTGATACGTGCATGTTCTGCCAGCACTCTCTACCTTTGGTTTGCTGATAAGTGAGGAAGGACTGAAGGGAAAAGGAATTATAATCCTTTTTGCTTCTATGACATTATTTGCAGTGTAAGTGGTTGGCTAATACAGAGGAATAATATAAGAAAGGATGTGGTAGGGCTCCCTGTCATTTGTGTTTCTTAGACCATCACTGCCTTCTTTCCACGTTCAAAGCAAGTTCTGGTTCAAAGGGAAAGTCAGTCACAGACAACACACTTACCTTGTCACACTGGGAGTCTCACTGAGCTCCTATGTAGGCAGGTCCACCAGAGCTATGTGCTTATGAGGCACTGTGAACTCTCTAAGGGGATGAGCTGGCAGGGAACAGCGGACACCCACACGCTCTCATCTCCTCTACCCACAGGCATGCTCCAATGTCTGGTGCAACTTCACTTACAAAACATAAGGTCAAAGATGAAACTATCAAGAATTCCAAGAGAGTGACAGCAGAGTGTTAAACCAAGGCTGAGGCTCCCTGCACGTGGTGTCCTGCGAGACTGTACAGGTCACACACCCACGAAGCAGTTGCCGAGATGATGGACACATGAAGAACCCAGGCAATCCAAGTCCAGAGCTCGTGCTCTGAGCTGCCATGCTCTGCTGCTCCTCAGATGGCACTCAGAGGCATCGCCAAAAGGTTCTGCTTTATGTCCATTATTCGTAGAATAAAAATAAAGATGATGGCAATTAGAAGGCCTTAGAAGTACAACCTCCTCACTGTAAATACAAGGGACCAAAACCCTGAAGAGCCAGGATGACAGCCCTGATTCCTGAAGCCAGACTTCCTCATTCAAACTGTCGAAACGAATGCAGTATCTCATTTCCCCTTTCTACTCCTTCCCCAGCCCTCCCTTTCTTCAGGGACCCACTTCTTTCCTAGGCTGCAGCCATCCCATTCAGCCCCTGCACCAGGCCCAGAGAAGGACACATAGGCAGGTCTGGCAAAGCCCCATGATTCACAAGGGCCATGTTCCAGCTGTGAGGAAGGAGACACCCTCTTTCTCTGGGATCTTGAGACAAGTAAACCATGATATGATGGAGCATCCAGTGGCCAAACTGTCACCATGTAGAGAGGACTGTGGGAGACCGAGGTCAACGCAGAGGAAAGCAGAGCTGAGAGACGCAGAGAGAGACAAGTCCCCATGTGTGTACAGCTTTGAGCATCTTGGTTGAGTCTCCAGTTATATGAATGAGCTAATAAATTCCCCTTTTATTCTTAGGCAAGTTTGAATCAGGTTTCTGTCTCTTGCAACAAGGAGTCCTCACCTAAGACAAATGAAGATACAGATTTGAGAATCATCACATACACACGATCATTGAAACATGATGCGAGTGCAGGGAAAGAGGTCCAAAGATGAAGCTCTAAGGAAGCTCATGTAAGGAGAAAGCAAAGGAAAAGAAGCCAGCAAAGGAGACTGGGGGAGTGATAGGGGAGTTTTCAAGAGACTCATTACAGGAGAAAATGTCCACCAGGCAGTAGTAAAAAAAACAGGTATGCGCAAGGCCAAGTAAGACAATTTAATCAAGATGAAGATTGCAGAGTCTAGGGACCTAGCAATTAGGACAGTGGAGACTCCCACCAGGAGTTCCTTGGATGGTGGGAAACAAGGCCAGTGGACTGGGGGTTAAAGAGGGAATGGAGGGCTTCCCTGGTGGCGCAGTGGTTGAGAGTCCGCCTGCCGATGCAGGGGACGCGGATTCGTGCCCCGGGTCCGGGAAGATCCCACATGCCGCGGAGCGGCTGGGCCCGTGAGCCATGGCCGCTGAGCCTGCGCGTCCGGAGCCTGTGCTCCGCAACGGGAGAGGCCACAGCAGTGAGAGGCCCGTGTACCGCAAAAAAAAAAAAAACCAAAAAAACAAACAAAAAAAGAGTGAATGGAAAAATGTTGTGTCAAACTTGGTAGGTTGGATCCACATGTTGATGACCACTTACTTTCTCCTGAGACACAACTAAAATGGGAAGAAAAAAAAACAGCTTAACCTGCAAAAACAATGAACACAAGAGAGACCACAGTGGATGAAATTTGATGACTACAGATGAGAAATGTGATGACATTTTGGGAAGTGGGAAAACTGACAGAGGACTAGTACCTGGCTTCACAAAAGAGAGGAAGAGAGACCCTCTCCGAGCCCACTTGGGTTAATGGTGGGGAGTGATTTACCACCGGGAACCCTGAAAACCACAGGGCTGAGGCACCCGGCAGCTTGGAGAGCAGGAGTTAGGCTCCAGGCTGATACAGGAAGGTTGTTTGAAGCCTCTACCAGAGCAATTGTCCCTAATTTCTTCTGTCATTTATAGCTGGCTCACTGATTCCCTGATTCCCACAAGAAACCAGAGAATTAATCTCTGGAGACAATGAAACCCTGGAACCCCTAGCAGAGAGAGGTCATGGATGAGGCTCTGTGCCCCAAACTGAGGGATTAGTGTGGCTCACAGCTCAAGCCCCCTCCTGTCTCCTGTCTTTTACCGGGACGCCAGTAGTCAGGTGTGTATGCCCCAACCAAGACACTGAAAGAGCTCTCCAGGCACAACGCAGAGTATGAACAGTGGTGGTTTGTACTGGGGCACTTTAGCTAGATAGGAACTACACTTAGCAGAATCCCCTTCCCTGTGTGCTTCTGGGGTAGGGTGACAAGAGGGGTCAGTGTGAAGTCTGGAAAGAAGAAAAGGGAAGCAGCCTCCGTTATGCTCTGAACGAGGCACCACTGCAGCCCCCACACGCTGTCACTGATCTGCTGGCTCACCCTGCTGCAGGGCAGCGCCTGCAACCCCACAGATCTTCAGCCCCACAGATCGCCTCCAGCTTCTCCGAATTCTTGGTCATGCACGTACACAACTCTTTGGCAAAATGCTCCAGCTTCTTTGGTAGGCTACCTGCATCACTAAGGTTGAGGTGGCCAGAGGCCCCATCGCAGACACCCCACCCCCTTTCCCAGCTTATAGAGGAGGTTAGGGAGATGAAGGAAAAAGTCCTCGAGTCAAAGCTGCCTAGAAGAGTCCCAAGTACCCCTCCTGTGCTCAGTCACTGGAGCAGGAAAGCGTGGCCCTGAGGTCAGTGCAATGATGGACCAGAGCCACTAGCAAACTGCACTCACTGCAGTGGGAGATCTGAGAGGTGCGTTCTCAAGGGCACCACAAAGGTGTCATCAGCCAGTAGGGTAGGGGGGAGACCTGTGGTTTTCCTTCTTCTTACGCTCTGTATTGGTTTCCTAGGGCTGCCATACAAAGTATGAAAAGTGAGGTGGCTTAAAGTAACAGAAGTTCATTGTCTCACAGCTCTGGAGGCTAGGAGTCCAAATCAAGGTGTCAGCAGGGCCATGCTCCCTTTGAAACCTGTAGGGGAATCCTTCCTTGCCTCTTCCTACTTCCGGTGGTTTGTTGGCCATCTGAGACATTTCCTGGCGTGCAGTTGCATAACGGTATATGGTTGGATTTGAGAACTTGTTTTAACTTTAGCTTCACTTCTTTATGTTTCAGGTTTTAAAGCTTCCATCCATAAAATGAGAGAATTGTGTTAGCTTTTTAAAAGGATTAACATCAACAGTGATAACAACAAAAACACTCCATTTTTCGACAAAAAGTCTGGGTTCCTTTCCTTCACCAAGCACAGTCCTAAGCCTAAGGACATTCCAGTCAACGTCACAGGCACACACTCTGCAGCTTCATGAAGTTTACAGCAAAGAGGGGAAGAGAGTCAAAAATATTCAGAATAAATAAACTGTGGGACATACGTACAGTGAAATGCTACAAAATGCTAGTAAAATAAAATACTATTAGACATGCCAATCTGGGTGCATCTTACAGCCACAATGGGGAGCATCTGTAAGAAGTTCAAGAATAGGAAAACTAGCCTACGGTGATAAAAGCTTAAAAAGAGAATCATTTATGGGAGAGGAGAGCACAGCCTTCTGGGATGTTAGAAATGTTTTGTGCTTAACCTGGGTGGTGGCTCCTTGGATTTAGACATATGTAAAAATTCTTCAAGATTGGCCGCTTCGTTGGGTGTATGTTATACCCCAATACAATGTTAACAAATGTCCCCATAGAGAGTTAATCATTTGCAATAAGTGCTACCAAGAAAAACTAGTGTCCTACAAGAGCACCTGATCTGATCTGGGGGGTGGGGTCCAGGATGGCTTTACCAAGGGAGTCAGAAGTAGAAAAGAGGGGTTCACAGAGGTGAACCTGCGGGAGGTGCTGAGGGGAGAACAGCTTGACCTCTGAAGATGGAAAGGGCGCCAGGGAGGCTAGAGCCACAAGAGGGAGTGTGTGAGGCAAGCATGAGCAGGCTGGCTTGGGCCAGAGCCAGCAGCTACTTGCAGCCCGTGTTAAGGTGTTGCGCTCGGCTCTGGGACCTATGGAGGGGCTTTGCAAGGAGAGGCACATCATAGATTACTTAGAAAACAGTGGATGTCCAATTCAGGTACTTTTTCTTCTGGCTGAGTTGACAACTGAGGATCTCTTTATAGCAATACTTTATTGTTCAGTTTGCATTTAGGGGGATCCCCTCATTTCATAGAGACCCCCTCATTTAATATAACTTCCCTCCCACTTTTCCTGCCCATTCTTTACAAGACAACAGTCCCGCTGAGTAAGTCTCTGACATACATACAGGATCGTGCATGCACGCCTCTCCCAGATAGAGCCTTTAGGGTGGATTCCACCTAAATGTATGGATCAAGACCCTCTTGCATCACCAGCCAGCACGGTCCTCAGAGTGCACCATTGCCCAGGCAGGCTTCCATGGGAACACCAGTGTTCCACGAGGCATCAATTGGTATCTGTAGTCAAATACATTTGTGAAATACACAAAGCACACAGTTCTTCTATTGCAGGATTTCTCCAGGTGTTTCCTATATGAATATGCATTATGACTTTCTAAGGCGGGGTGGGGTGGGACACAATACACAACATTTCTAAACTTATTTGACCCATGGAGCCCTTTCGTGAGGTGAACAAGGTGAACAAGTCAAGGTATTACTCGATGAAACACACTGTGGGAAATGGTGATCTGAAGTCTGACAGCACAGTGCTTTGGCACTACTTACTAATTAGTGATTGATTCATTACAACAGGCAAGAGCCTCCTTTATCTTAATTCTTTTTTAGAATAAATATAAATAAATGACAGAAAACTGAAGTTGCTATCTTATTTTTGTCTTGCATCAAGTTCTAATTCTTCCTTCAACATTATCTGCTCATCTTCTGCATTTGTTGTTTTTTTTTTTTTTAGATGTTGGGGGTAGGAGTTTATTAATTAATTTATTTATTTTTGCTGTGTTGGGTCTTCGTTTCTGTGCAAGGGCTTTCTCTAGTTGTGGCGAGCGGGGGCCACTCTTCATCGCCGTGCGCGGGCCTCTCACTATTGCGGCCTCTCTTGTTGCGGAGCACAGGCTCCAGATGCGCAGGCTCAGTAGTTGTGGCTCACGGGCCTAGTTGCTCCGTGGCATGATGGGATCCTCCCAGACCAGGGCTCGAACCCGTGTCCCCTGCATTAGCAGGCAGATTCTCAACCACTGCGCCACCAGGGAAGCCGCCGCGTTTGTTCTTTGGATGCTCATTCATCTGCATCGGCTGTAGACTATTCTCTTCCCTGGTAATTTGAAGTGCCTAAAAGACTTCCACCAACTCTCTGTGTCATTTGAAAGAAAGTTTATTGCTCTTTAACCCTTTTCAGAAATTACCATAAAGCTAACTGGGCTCAAATCCCCATCCTATCACTGATGACACATAAAATAATGTTTTTCATATCTCAAGTCCAAAATCATGTTATCTGTTGTAGACAATTTTAGTGGAACAGATTGTAAAAGTATATATATAGAGAGAGATATAGATATAGAAATGTTAATTCTGCTATAGCTGACATATTCAGAATTTTTGGTAATCAACCCAAGCTTTGCATTTTCTTTGCAATTTTCAAAATGCAGAGCCTCACATTCTCTTTCAAAGTCTCTGGTATCATCCAGAAGCAATTATGAAGAAAAACGAAATTACCTTTCGTCATTCTATTTTCTCCCGGCCTTGGAAAGGCAGACTGACAATGAGCTGACAATTATATGCAATCCACTTTCAGTTAATTTCACCATAAATTGAGGCTGAGGACTGCTGACAAATAAAATATACTATTCATCTGAAAACATTCTCTTTGGGGCTTCTGATCTCCAATCTAGTTCATTAGTGGTCACGATCAAACTAAGTTGAGAATTGATTTATGCATTAGTTATCCTTCTGCAATAATTAATTAGGAAAATAATACTTTGGTGGAGATTTGAAAAGGAGCAGTTTCTAAGGCTCTGATAAAATAGAAAACTTTTAAAATAATTATGAGGCAGTGTCCCTAAGGGAGGAGATATGCATTGCTCTTGCCCATTTCCACAAGTCACTAGACTTAAATCACAGTCAGAGATAGCTCCTTGAACCTCAATTCAGTTCATCTAACAACTTTTGGTATGTACTATGTGCTAGGCACATACAATGCATACAGCTAAGTCTTGGAGTATCACAGAAATGGAGCATCCTCAATGAGTGTCCACGGGCAGGTAGCCATGTATACTATTAACTGTCCTAATAAATGTAATAGACATAAGAGCAAAGTGTTTTGCAGTCATAGAGGCTTCAGGGATTAATTCTGCTTGGATCATTGGGGGATGCTTCATGGGAGACAGGGGCATTGGAACAGGTCCTAGGACAATGGGTACATTTTTAATTGGCTGTGATGAAGCACTGTGGGCTGGAGGGAATGCAAGTTCAGCTCCAGGCAGAGGGAACAGTATAAACAATTGCAAAGAACTAGGATGATTCCAGGCGGGTTCTGAGAAGAGGTGAGAAATCTAGGGTGGCTGTGTGAGGTTAGGAGAGGAGGACATGTTGGAACGAGATTGTGAAGGGGAAACAAACTCCTCAGACTATTTCTGATAAATGGGTTTTTATATCAGGGGGCTGCATTGTTCACATGATAAATCAGATGGCGGTGTCATGGGATGAAAGAGTACTGGAAGGTATTGTAATTGTTCTGCCGAGAGGCAATAAAAAATTTTGGGAGACGAAAATACAGATGCAAGGAACAGAATCTGGGAATAATCTAGTTCATCCCTTTAAAAGTTGAGGCACAGTGAGGTCTGAGGTTGGAAGGATATTGTGGGCGTTGAAATCATGGAGGTTGTGAGCCAAAGATGGTGAGGAAAATAAACTATGAATTAAATGCTGAAGTCTTAAAGGAGGGTGGGCAAATCTTGGAAGGTGATAGAGGAGGATGATATTTCTTCACTGTTTGGCTCATTTATTCATTTTAAAAAACCTGTCATTGAAAACCTACTCCACTGGGCATTGGGAATACAGACACCAACAAAACACATTAAGTCACCAGCTTTGATCAAAGAGGAAACTTACTGTCTTCAGGCAGAGGAAGGTTTCAAGGTTAGTTAGAAATTTAACTGAGCATATTTTTACACCCAACAGGTTCTACCACAAAGGAAGCAAGGAAGAATGGACGTCATAGGTGACTAGCAAGTACATTTTGCATGTTTATGTTTATTTTTATTCTATTCCCCTGGTTGATTAAAATCTTACTGGAGTACAGAATTCTAGGTTAAAAATAATTTTTCATTAGAATTTGGAATGTGTCGCTCCATTTTGTTCTAGGTTCCAGTGCTACTGTTGCAAAATCATGCCATTCTAATTCTCATTTCTCTGTGGCCTGGTCTTTTTCTCTGTAAAATCTTGGCATCTTCTCTTCATCACTAGTGTTGTGAAATGTCATTATACTGTGGTTTGGTGTGAATCACTTTTCCATTCGTTATGCATGGCATTTGGAGGGTCTTTCTAATCTGGACACTCTTTTATTATATCTTTGAAAATCGCCTCCCCTACTGTCTTCTATTATGATGTCTGACCTCCTGGACATTTCCTTTGCTCTATCTTACAACTCTTCTATTGATTTTTAATCAGCTATCTTTTTTTTAATTTCCAAGGGCTCCCTTTCATAGGTGAATTATTATTAATTATAATTAGTAAATATCTATAATTGTAATTGTATAAGTACAGCATACAAGGCTGTGAAGCGAGGTTTTTTTTAAAAAAAATTGGAGTTTTGGCTGAGGCTTAAAACCTAGAATGTAATGTACCCCCATATTCCAAAGAAAGATGCTAGACCATTCATATAAGACTCACTATGAGATCTTGAAACAGGTCCTGTGCCCTTAGCCTACCTTCCACCTCTATGCATATATGAAGAGAAAGCAAGAAAGAGGAAAGGAGGGAGGGAGGGAGAGAGACAGAGAGAGAGACAGAGAGGAAGGAAGGAAGGAAGGAAGGAAGGAAGGAGGGAAGGAGGGAGGGAGGGAAAAAGAAAGGCTGGAGATTCTTCAAAGTGAGTCAAGATTTTTTTAAATAATTATACGTGGGAGTGGGAACATTTAAAGTGGATGCTTCTCTCTACCCCTCAGGCCCAGCAAAGGGAAGCTTCTCAACACACACTCAAGACCCTGGGATTCTCTGCCATGGGCAGTCGGGCAAAGTGTGGGAAGAGAGTGCTTTGGGGGTGAACTAGACCCATGTCCTCTGGACTTAGGTCGTCTGATGGGTGGTGGGTGGAGAGATTAGTGCCTTCTAATCACCTGAGGCTACCTGGTATTACCTGTGTAGAACAAAGAAGAGACTAGAGTGGGAATAGTCTATAAACTTTCATAGTTGGATTGGATGGAGATTCATGAGTTCCAGGAACTAAGTGGAAAACCAGGAAGGTGAGAGTGAGCTTGAAAGGACCCCCCACCTAACAGTTATGCACTAGCGGAATGAGCTTTCTTCAGGAGCACATGGAAGGAGAATGGAGGGAACTGCATGAGATGTCAGCAGCATGGTGTTTCCCCCAGTGAAGTGTGGGGAGAACAGAGCAAGTTCACAAGTCCCACGAGACAGCTAGCAAAAAAATACTACAACAGCATGCTCACCAGAAGGGATCAGCTTGGGGCACCTGTCACACAGAGGCATCAATGACAGGCATAACAGCCCAATCAAATACAATTTTCCTCTTCTAATTCTGGTTCCCCTTGGGCATGACACTGGGAGGGGCTGAAGCATCAGTTAGTGAATGTGGGAAGAAGTGGGGTGAGAGCAGTAAAAGAATAGTTTATGGGGCTCCCCTGGTGGCGCAGTGGTTGAGAGTCCGCCTGCCGATGCAGGCGACACGGGTTCGTGCCCGGGTCCGGGAAGATCCCACATGCCGTGGAGCGGCTGGGCCCGTGAGCCATGGCCGCTGAGCCTGAGCGTCCGGAGCCTGTGCTCCGCAGCGGAAGAGGCCACAACAGTGAGAGGCCCGCGTACCGCATAAAAAAAAAAAAAAAAAGAATAGTCCATGAACCCCTGCTTCCATTTTGCAGAATTCCAGGTCAGATTCAATCTAGGAAGGGGGAGAAGGTATGAAGTGGATGAAAGGCTGAAGATTAGATTAGACTGGACTTTTTAATACCTGACAAGGAGACGATTTTAGCCTCCCAAAGTGCCCATAAGAGCCTTAGAATCTGCACAAGATCTGATCCAGATGGAGGGGAAAGGAACTCTAACAGAGCAACTTTAAAGAAGATGGGTGGGAGGAAAACCAGGTTTCTTCCTGTTTGCAGCTTATCGAGTATAACCCATTTACTGAACTGGTTATAATAGCTTTTTTTGGTTTCCTCTTCCATTTTCTTCCATTCTTTTTGTCCTTGTGGAATCATACTTTCGCTCTCATACTATCTGGATACCAGGACAGAAAGAAGATGGACACATGTGTCTAGTCTAGTCCCTTTTTTAACCACAAATCAATGCAACTGCATTTTTTTACACCAAGAGCTCTTTTTCCAAGAATGACTAAGTTGACCTACTGATATTTGAAATGAGAAATCAATAGATGATAAGACAGTCCCAAATTTCCATGTAAATATTGGGTGTATTTCACTTACATAAGCTTACTCAAGAGTACATTTATAACTGTGGTCCATCTGAACTCTTTTCTCTGAAAGGATAATCACTGTCACATCTGCCACCTGGTGGCCATTCTGATGCACACATTATGCTAATATTGCACACCTGGCCTACACCTTTTCATCCATCCACCCATCCATCCATCATCCATCCATCCATCCATGGTGCACTTGTTCGAGGCAGGCTCTGGGCATTAAGATAAACAGAAAACACACAGCCCTTGTCCTTCCTTGAGGAGCTGACAATCTAACGGGGAGAAAAACATGCATTTTTTAGGGAGATTTGTAAGAGCTAAGGCACTAAGGTTCAAGTCTGTATTTTCAACTTTTTTTTTTTTTTCTCATCTGGCTTCTTCCCTGCAATTTAATAAAAGATATTCCAGTCCCTGCTGTCTCTTAAAAAAGCCAAAGAAACAAACCCTCCATCAATCACGTACCCCTAACCATCTTATTTCTTTCCTTCAATTCATAATCAAGCTTCTCCACAGAGGAGTCTACACCCTCTGTCCCCTCTTTCTTGCCGCTAATTCACTTTAAAGTTTTTCTTTATTTCATTTTTAATATATTTTACTATAAATAGTTAAAATATGCAGAAAATAAGAATAATAAAATTGCCCATGTATTTATTACCCACCTTTATCAAATATTGACATTATATCATATTTGCCTTAGATCTTCTTTCCCCAGGAAATAAAACATTACAGAATAGATGATCTCTGACCCTCCTTCCCACTCCTTTCCTGCTCCATCTCCCCCAACCCCGAGAGAATCACAGTCATGAGCATAATTCCCAGGCAGGCTTTCACACTTTTACTACACATTTATGTATCCATAAGCATTGACTAATATTATTTTGAATGTGTGTAAACTTAGCAAATCCTTATGAATGTTGCTTTTCTTAAAAATTCAATTTTATATGTTTCACAATTATCCATCTTCAAACACATAACTCTAGTTCATTTTCACCCCTGGATATTAAACCAGGGAGATATCCCAAATTATATATATATATATATATATATATATATATATATATCCATCCTTCGTTTGATGAATATTTAGGTCATTGTATTTTTCTATCTCAAAAAATGCTTGCCATGGGCTTCCCTGTGGCGCAGTGGTTGAGAGTACACCTGCCAATGCAGGGGACACGGGTTCGTGTCCCGGTCCTGGAAGATCCCACATGCCGCGGAGCAGCTGGGCTCGTGAGCCATGGCCGCTGAGCCTGCGCGTCCGGAGCCTGTGCTCCGCAACGGGAGAGGCCACAACAGTGAGAGGCCCGCGTACCGAAAAAAAAAAAAAAATGCTTGCCATCAACAATCTCATGCACACCTCCTTGTCCACATGTGTAGTTCTTGAAAAGAGGATCCTCTGTCCTGCAGCTGGAAAGTGAGGAGGAAACTCCCTGCCCTGTTCTGGAAAGTGAGGAGGAAACTCCCCAGGCGTTTTCTCTGTTGAGGGTCTTTGCCGGTCCATCACATCCTCTACTCTCAACAAGAAATGTCGCTACCCGAAGCACTGGATTCAGCCCTCTATCCACAGAGCCTGAGAACAGAAGTGACTTACCTTCCAAGTTGATCCCACCTTGTGATGAGTCCAATTTTGGCGATTGGACTGGGGGACTTTTGAAACCCAAAGTCCATTTCTGTGAACCAAGGGCTGAACTGACTCCAGGGACAAGACGAACGTGCTTATGAAATACTTTTTCTTCAAGCTCTCTGATCGCTGTCCTTGGGCTTAGGTGAAATCCGAACACCTGGGGGAGGGGGCCTCAAGGCCCTGTGTGGGCGGGGCCCCTCCACCTCCTGCTCTCTGAAGTCCAGTCCCTCAGGCTCACCCAGGTACCCTCTGCTCTGCCCGCGCACATCCCTCAGCCCCAAACGCTTTCCCCTGCGGTGTCTCTTACTCCACCCCAGCTCTTAAATGGATATCCTTGGAGAAAATCTCACTGACTTCCCACTCAAAGCCATTCGTCCTTCTTTGCCTTCTCATCCCACCTTTCAACCTGCCATGAATGGCACGTATTTCACCTGCAGTCACGTAGCTTTGATGTGATTACTTTTCGTCGTATTATTTTGTATTCGTCTGTATTATTTTTGTTGTATTATTTTGATGTATTATTTTTCTGTGCACGTTCATGTCACAGCTCCATTTTGTTCACTTACTGTACCCAGTGTTTTTCCGTCAGAGGTTTGGGGGTGATTGTGGCATCTGGAGAGACAATTCTTCCTTGTGTGGTGCATTAGTCAGACTACGCTGTGATGATGATGTTAGCAAACAACCGCCAAATCTCAGTGCTCACACTGATACCCCACTCATGGGGCTGGCTGGGCTGGGTCTCAGGTCTGCTCCCTTCTCTGTTTCTCATGGAAGGACCCAGGCAGAGGCAGCCGTGGCTGCCTGGGTGCGTTCTCATAACGGTTGGAATGAACAGAAGGGCTCTTAGCATCCCCACCCAGAACTGGCACAGTCTCGTATCTTCCCTCATTCCTCCAGCCAAAGCAATTCTTTTTTTTTTTTTTTCAATTTTCAAAACATTACTTGATTTTTCTTTTTTTTTTTTTTTACATCTTTATTGGAGTATAATTGCTTTACAACAGTGTGTTAGTTTCTGCTTTATAACAAAGTGAATCAGTTATACACATACATATGTTCCCATATCTCTTCCCTCTTGCATCTCCCTCCCTCCCACCCTCCCTATCCCACCCATCTAGGTGGTCACAAAGCACCGAGCTGATCTCCCTGTGCTATGAGGCTGCTTCCCACTAGCTATCTATTTTACGTTTGGTAGTGTATATATGTCCATGTCACTCTCTCACTTTGTCCAGCCAAAGCAATTCTTATGACTCAAATTCAATACAGGACACTTGACATCCACAATGGCTGGGTGCTAAGTTGTTGGTAATGACTCTCAGTCACTGTGAAAACTGCATATGCCCCTTGGGTGCTGAATCACACCTTCCAACTCCACTGAGAACCCTTCTCCCTGCCTGGCACACAGTAGGCACTCAATGGATATTTGGTAACAAATTAACTTTGCCAAATTGCCCTCCAAAACCCTTGCAAAACCTTAATGATGAGGGAGTGTTATGGCATTAGTTTAATGTCCTCAAAACATTAATTATTTCTTCCGTGCAAAGGTTATAACTAACGTGAGGCTGAGAATATTTTTCATATATACAGTGACAATTCCTTTGAGTAATTCCCTATTCAAGTCTTTGGCTCATTTTTCTATTAAACTTTTCTTCCTCATTTGCAAGAACTCTTGCCACTGGTAATGAATAGTTTTCCAGTTTGCCTTTTAAATGTTTTAATGAGTTTTTGACAGGCAGACATTTCTAATATTTATATAGCCTCATCTCTTACCCTTTTCTTTCCTGGCCTGCTGCAGTGAACGTTTTTTACAGGCAACATGATGTTGCACCAAAAGGACATACTCTGATGTACTTACCCATTCCCTTTTCATGGGCTATTTACATAGTTTCCAGGTTTTCCTCTCATAAATAACATCATGATGAAGATCTTTGTGCGTAAGTCCTAAGAATGGAAGTATCACGTCCAAGGATATGTTGTAAGTTCTTGATACAGTTTGCCAAATTACTATTGATACCCCACTTTCCAGGTCCCACACCCCAGAACTTGCCACCCCAGGATCAACACTCCAGATCCTCACATCCTAGGCACCCATGCCCCAAGTCCTGCTGATGGACCCTTACTGGCCAGCTTTGTATAGCGGCAAGCAAGGCGAGAGGGGTAAGAGTGGGTATGGAGGGGCAAAGAGAGGTTGTCCAGAACACCCTAGACGCTCCTTCTGCCTGGAAGGAGATCTTCCCATGGCACCGTCTTAAGATTTGGGTCTCCCTTCAAATGGCACCTGAAAGCCCTATACTGCCCCCTTCATCTAAAAGATGTACATGATGACAGATCTAAAAGAGCCTCTGACTCCAAATATTCCCTATCACATTACACTGTTTCTTTTTCATGAAGAACACTTATTTGTATCCAATACTATCTTTTTTTTTACATCTTTATTGGAGTATAATTGCTTTACAATGGTGTGTTATTTTCTGCTTTATAACAAAGAATCAGTTATACATATACATATATCCCCATATCTCCTCCCTCTTGCATCTCCCTCCCTCCCACCCTCCCTATCCCACCCCTCTAGGTGGTCACAAAGCACCGGCTGATCTCCCCGTGCTATGCGGTACTTCCCACTAGCTATCTATTTTACGTTTGGTGGTGTATATATGTCCATGCCACGCTCTGGCTTTGTCACAGCTTACCCTTCCCCCTCCCCATATCCTCAAGTCCATTCTCTAGTAGGTCTGTGTCTTTATTCCTGTCTTACCCCTGGGTTCTTCATGACATTTTTTTTCCTTAAACTCCAATACTATCTTATTAATTTACATGTTTAATATCTGTCATCATTTTGTCTGGTTTGCTAACTGCAGTATCTCCAGCACCAGGAACGAGTCTTTGGCACAGAGAGACTGGTTGTCAAATTGGCTGCTCGTCGAAATCACCTGTGAAGCTTTAAAAATCCACTTGCCTCCCCAATCATTTTACCAAGAAAATGTTAGATATCATTTTCTGCAGGAGATACAGAATGTAAGAGATGTTCTCAAGCATTTATTCATTGCTGTGTAGCTGGATCCTCGTCAAGTCCTTTGTAATGTAGTGAATAGAGCGTGGTTGTGAAAATTATGGAAATTGTTGGAATTCTTTAATAAAACTACCACGTTTGGGAAAATGCACTAGAAGAACTCATCCAAGTGTGTGTGTTTCCATGTGTGTGTGTGCTGGGTTGTGTCCAGAAGCAGAGGAGGGTTAGGTTTGCTTGTATCATCTGTGCCTCTATTTTTTACTATAGAAATGTGACATGCTAAATACAGGGTAGTGTGTTGTAAAACTTTACTGCATGAGAATAGATCAGCATACAACTAAGAATTTTCAGGAAGAACTCATTTAACTTTAAGACTCTTTCTTTAGGAATCTTAAATTTTGTATGCCACTGTAATCGATAAAGAAACAATAATAATGTAGTCACTGTAGTTACTACTGTGCTGCCCACGTACATATACCTGTATTGTTTTATATATAAACAATATATTCCAAGGGAAAAAATTCAGTATTCATGCTTCTTTCCAGATCAATTAAACCAGAATCTCTGGGGGTAGAATTCAAGGCACTGGTACCTTTTAAAACTCCCTTGGTGATTCCAAGGTGCAGCCAAGTTTGAGAGCCACTGATGTAAAAGGAACTCAGGAGTATTTGTTGGATGGATGGATGGATGATGGAAGGATAAAAGGACACTGTGAATAAGAAATTTCTAAACACCCACAGTTGCCGTCTAAATTCCTGCTTCAAGACTTCACAATTCCCCTTCTTGGTTACAGTAAGAGCCCTGGAGTGGAAGAGCTGGGAGAAACATGAGGACAGAATGACTGAGGCTTTGTAAAACTGTCACCCAGGATAAAGGTGATCCTAACAGGAAGCTCTTTACTATAGCAACCTTTTACCTGGAAAAGGAAAGTATCTGTGGAGTTCCCGAGAATCTTGCACTTAGAAGAACATCACACATCTCTGTACTGGATGTGCAGAGGAGGGACAGAGTGATCCTTAATCCCCAAATACCCCACTAGGGAGATAAAATGTGTGTATGGGTACCCTGAGCCAGAAGAAGGGGAGAGATGCATTTATCTGAGCCCTCACAAACCTCCTCTTCTGATATTATCTGTTTGAGGTCTTCTCTAAGGCAAACCTTAGAGAAGGTTTGGGCTACTCAAACTTTCTTTCTTTCTTTTTTTTAATTGTTTTTCTTGTGATGAGATGCTCTTTTTTTCATGTTTATTTTATTTATTTATTTATTTTTGGCTGTATTGGGTCTTAGTTGTCGCACGTGGGATCTTTGTTGCGATGCATGGGCTCTTTGTTGCAGTGCGCAGGGTTCTCTCTAGTTGTGGTGCATGGGCTCCAGAGCACGTGGGCTCCGTAGTGGCATGTGGGCTCAGTAGTTTCGGCACAGGGGCTTAGTTGCCCCATGGCATATGGGATCTTAGTCCCCTGACCAGGGATCAAACCTGCGTCCCCTGCATTGGGAGGTGGATTCTTAACCACTGGACCACCAGGGAAGTCCCTACTCAAGCTTTCTTTTTATTTTTTCTTTTTTTATTATTTTTTATTGGGGTATAGTTGCTTTACAATGTTGTGTTAGTTTCTGCTGTACAGAAAAGTGAATCAGCCATACGTATACATATATCCGCTCTTTTTTGGATTTCCTTCCCATTTAGGTTACCACAGAGCACTGAGTAGAGTTCTGTGTGCTATACAGTAGGTTCTCATTAGTTATCTATTTTATACATAGTAGTGTATATATGTCACTTCCAATCTCCCAATTCATCCCACCTCCCCTGGTATCCATACGTCTGTTCCTTACCTCTGTGTCTCTATTTCTGCTTCACAAATAAGTTCACCTGTATCATTTCTCTAGATTCCACATATAAGTGATATTATAGTATATTTTTCTCTTTCTGACTTACTTCACTCTGTATGACAGTCTCTAGGTCCATCCACATCTCTGCAAATCACACAATTTCATTCCTTTTTATGGCTGAGTAATATTCCATTGTATATATGTACCACATCTTCTTTATCCATTCTTCTGTTGATGGACATTAAGGTTGCTTCCATGTCCTGGCTATTGTAAATAGCGCTGCAATGAACACTGGGGTCCTACTCAAGCTTTCTTGATTGTTGCCATGGCTATTTTGCTGGATTCTTTTTTTTTTAATACAAATTTACTTATTTATTTTTTATTTTATTTTTGGCTGTGTTGGGTCTTCATTGCTGCGCACGGGATTTTTCTAGTTGTGGCGAGCAGGGGCTACTCTTTGTTGCAATGTGTAGGCTTTTCATTGCGGTGGCTTCTCTTGTTGTGGAGCACAGGCTCTAGGTGCACGGACTTCAGTAGTTGTGGTGCGCAGGCTGAGTAGTTGTGGCTTGCAGGCTCTAGAGCATAGGCTCAGTAGTTGTGGTGCACAGGCTTAGTTGCTCTGCGGCATGTGGGATCTTCCCAGACCAGGGCTCGAACACGTGTCCCCTACATTGGCAGGAGGATTCTTAAGCACTGCGCCACCAGGGAAGACCCCTTGCTGGATCTTTAAAAAAAAAAAAAGGCATGCTGCCACCCTGACTCTGCTACTGTCACCCTACACAGACAGGATGGTTTCTTACTGGGAAAGATAGCTGCTCATGTTTATTTAAAACATTGCAAAGTCATTTACAACAGGGAAGTCCAGTGTGGCGTACCTGAGTCCTATTATTCTCCAGGCCCTATTCCCCAAGCTACTTTAAATACAGCTATTTAGGCTTGCTGCTATGTGAGATTGTGCTACCCGTTCCCTAGGCATCAACACCTGTCTGGTCATTCAACAATGGCTACAAATTATCCACCTTTAGTTCCCCTCATCCTATACCATCTCAGGGAAGGACAATTTTAAGATTACAAAGATAACACATCTGGGAAGTTATGAGTGTGGGCACCTTAGACACTGAGTTTCACTGGCTTCACAATGGGTGAGAGCAAAATATCACACAACACAGTCAAGAGAGTTCTCATAGCACCTTAATTTGCATATTCAAATTACTGCTAAATACTGTTAGCAATATTTACCAGCTACATTTTAGAAGGAAATGGTCATTCTTAGGATGCTTCCAACAATTTGTATACTCTGGTTCCAGAGTAATCTCTGTTCTGTCAGGATAAACTTGAGGAGGAGTACAAAAGGCACAAAGAATTTCTTCAAGGACAAACATTAACTGAGTATCTACTTTTTAAGATGCTGGGGATGCAGAGAGGAACACACACACAACCTCTTTGATCTCAAGGGGCTCATAGCCTCACACTCCTCGCTCTGCCCCTTCCCCCCGCCCCACCCTACACACCCACAGAGGGAAGGATCTTCCCTACAGAAAAGTTTTCACATGTCACCTCTTTCTTCATCGCTTAAACAAAAAAGGCTGGAGAACCCCATTATGGAGCGGGTGCGAGGGGCTTGTGGCTAGGGACACCACTCCTTTACATAGCTGCCATCCTCTGGGACAGACAAGGGGTGCTTCAGGTAAATGATGTAGCTAAAATGACGTCAATACTGGAGTCGCGTTCTCAGAGATGACCTTCTCCTCAGGAAGAACCCGAAACTGGGAATGGTGGGGGTGAGTTCCCGGGGAACACTGGCTCGGACACTGGGGAGGCAGCGAGCTGAAGAATCCTTCTTCGGGTACTCGGTTCCCTGGTCCGTATATCAAGAAGTTTACCCAAGCGCGCGTTAATCAGGGGACACCCCGATTCTGAGCCACAACCAGCCGGGTCTGAATCGCCAAGCTCATCAGTGCTCAAGCCTTGACCCGGAAGCAAGCGGGCTTCCGAAGTCCAGCTCGCGGAGAGGGCCGAACCCACTTGGGGCATCTGATGCCCGTGAGAAGCAGAGACGGAAACCAGGATGCAAAATTTCCCCAAGATAGAAGAATAATCCCTTTTATAAAGCACCTCGAGGAAAATGCAGAGCCCCGGCGCGAAGCTCCGCAGAACCTGGAGCTCGGCAGGCGGCCTGGACTGTAGCTCACGCTCCAGATCGAGTCCGGACCTCTCCCGGACCTGCCCTCGCGCAGGCGCAGTCGCGCAGCGCTCCCGCCCCAACGCGCATGCTCCGCCGGGCTGGGGAGCTCCCGGCCGGCGGCGGCGGCGGCGGCGGCAGCGGCGGGAGGAAGTTACCGCTTTGCACTCCACCCCGGTAGCAGCTTCGGGGCTGGGGACAGCTTCCTCCGGACGCTCCGCGGGCTTCGCTGCCGCTGCACGGCAGTCCGACGAGATCATGGGGTTGCCCAAGGGGCCGGAAGGCCAGGGTCTCCCGGAGGTAAGGAACCCCCCTCCCGCCCTGACACGTCCGGGTTTCCGAAAGAGGGCCAAGCCCACGGGGCCGCCTGTGATTAGGGCGCCTCGCCCCCTCTCTCAGGTGTGTCCACCGCTGGGAGCACCTGCCCTGTCCGCTGGGGGCCGAGCAAGTGTGGGCGTGGGCGGGGACAAACTTCAGCCGGTGCCGGGTCTCCCGGGACGGAGGGAGCCTTCCCAGCCCAATACCTGCGCCGACGCAGCACCAGGCCCCGCGGGGCCTGGGGTCCCACCTCTCCGGCTTCCCCCGGCAGTCCCCCGCGATCCCCGGCGCCGCTCGGCTCGCCTCGAGGACATGGGGTGCTGCGCCCAGTAGTCACGAGACGCGCGCTGGGACGGTCCGGGCTCGGGTTGTGCAAAGGGCGGTGACCTTGTGGCGCCGGCCGCCACCTCCCCGGGCCCACGGGGTCCTGGCGGCCGGCACCCGACGCCTTGGTATCGGGAGGGAATGCCGCCCTGCGTTTGTCCCCACACCCCGCCGGGCCGGCGGGAGGAAGTTTGGGAGCCGTGCGGAGTGGCCGGGCGGAAACCGTCGCTGCTTCTCCAGAAGGGAGGTGTTTGTTATTAAGTACTCACTTGGTCCTGAGGGACAGGATGATCAACGGTTTCTGGATTTACATACACATTACCTGGAAGGAGAGGAAAAGTGCATTTCCTTTTGGCTGCAAATATCGCTTAGCTAGGTGGTTTGCATAGGTGGCTTGCATCTGTCCTCTATTCCAATTGATTTGCTCAAAAGCTAGTCTAGTTTACTAGATTCCTGAAAGAAATGGAATCCACGCTGCACCTCTGTCCCCTTTCTGGGGTTCTGAAGCAGGCATTTGTCAGAGGGACTGATTCCTTGACATGCCGCGTGGTCCCTTCATACTTAGCTGCCTGTGGCCAATCTTGCTTCTTTTCCCCTCTCCCCGCATCCTTAGTTCTTAAAGCCCACTAGTACCACTAATTGAGGGCTCACTGTTCTGTGCATAAAAGCTGGAGGTGTACTAATGGAAGGACAGACTTAAGCTGTCAGTGTGTGCTCCCAGAATGCAAATCCATTTTGTTATCTCTAGAAAACCTAGCAAGTTTTCTGACGTTTTCATTGTCCCACTGTACTACCAGTAGAATCTTTCTAAAATAAAAAGCAACTTGCCCCTGTTTGTCCTTTGCTTAACCCTTCACTGTCAGGAGACTGGGTCTAATTTGTCACTTTTCCAAGTTCCTGGCAATTGGGAGGAAAACAGGGTGAATATAATAATCCAATTACTATCACATCGTTCAAAGACCAGTACATATGAATATGTCATTAAGCTGTCACTAGTCCGGTTAATTAAATTCAATTTTGTAAGCCCTTTATTGTATGTATGTGAAGGATAGAGATATAGTTAGACGTGGCCCTGCCTTCCAGCTTATGTGAACTCCAGTATCAGACAACTGGTAATTTAGTGTGCCTGGTTTAAGAGCTCACAGCATTCATCTTTATCAGAATTTTAGTTTTAACAATGGGATGTATTACCCAGCCTGGTGACTTTTTATGGCTTAAAGAGAGGATATTCTTTCATTCCCTGCACATTAGCCAGTGACCCTTTTGCATTTTGTTTTAGTGTTAATCTGTGAATTGAATTTGGAGTCCTATTAACATTCTCCATTCATTGTCTCGTGCTAAAAAGTTACTTCGCAGGGTGCATTGCAAAAGTACACTTCTCCATTCGTGGGATAAGTGGATGGGAAGCATGGGCCAGGCACCTGCCATGGTGTGGGCAGTGGGTGCTCATTAGGTGCAGGCTGAGGCAGGGATGCCCTTCCCCAGATGTCTTGTCCTCTTCTTGGAAGCGTTTTCATGATAAATGATTGAACGAACGAAGGGTTCCTGTTTTACATCCCGGGAGTTTTAAGAAAATACTTATATCATCCATTTTCCTTTTCTATACTATTTTTATGAACCATAACTATTCTTTATTTTCTCTTCTCTTTGTGTCTCTTGACTTGTAGATGGTTCTCAACCATCACAGATCTTTTGCCAAGGAAGAGAATGTGTGAATAATTAATATTTACTTCTGCATGTCTCCTAGGAATTAGTGAATGCTAACCTTCAGAATCTTTGATAGGCCAGACCAGGGTCCTTTGAGAGGGAAGTAAACGGAGCAGTGTTGCAAGGCTGTCTCTTCCATCACCACACACTGCAAGAGATTAACAGTCACGTGAACAGTTCTATGTCCAGCTATGTGTGCTCCTTCTTTTTTTTTTTTTTTTTTTTTTTGTGGTACACGGGCCTCCCACTGCTGTGGCCTCTCCCGTTGCGGAGCACAGGCTCCGGACGCGCAGGCTCAGCGGCCATGACTCACGGGCCCAGCCGCTCCGCGGCATGTGGGATCTTCCCGGACTGGGGCAGGACGAACTCGTGTCCCCTGCATCGGCAGGCGGACTCTCAACCACCGCGCCACCAGGGAAGCCCTACATGTGTGCCCCTTCTCCTGGCAGTTTGTCCTTTAAAATAAACTTGAATTTCCATTATCAGTGTCACGACTATGAAAACATTTTGTTAATACGAGACTGGCTTAGGTCATGCACTTTATGTAATGTTTGAGCATGTCATTCCATACTTAACAAGTGTGTTCTTGGAGCCTAATGCTGTTCAGAACAGAGGAGTAAACGTGGGTGGATAATATATGGAATATATGGGTCCTCCCCTGAACCAGCTAATAGTCCATTTGGAGAGACTGGCGTGTCCATTAACACCAGACATCTCACTCAGAAGAGGTTGATAATTGTATGAATGACGGACTATAAATAAAATAGAAATGCAGAGGAGTGACCACTTTAGGCTGTAGGGTTGACATTGAATAGGAGCTAGGGGTTGAAGATGGTGTCTGGGTGGTTAGAGAATATCAGGAGAGCCGTGAAGGAATGAGAGTGAACAGGGCTTGTTTAGCTTGGCCACAGCCATGTCTGTATTGTTTTGGCAGGAGGTAAAGGATGAAGCTGAAAAGATAGGTTGCAGCCCAAGATCTGAATGCCAAACCAAGATGTTTGGAATTTATCTGATAGACAGTGAATGATGCCTTAATGATGAGGGCTGGGGGCCGAGCTGAAGAGGGATGATGAGAAAGCTGTGATTTCGGAAGGAAGGAGCAAGACAAATTAACGGGGAAGGAAGATTGAGAGGCAGTTGCCATAGTCCTGGCATAATGTGCAAAGAAAAGGGAAGGGAGGATAAATGTGAGCTGCGTAGTTAAGGAAGATTTAGCAGGCATTGTTGGGTAAGGGAGTAGTCAGAGGTGGGTATGAGGATTTAAACCAGGGTACCTTGGCATTGTTTTCTGTAGAGAGGTAGTAGTTTTTTATTTTCTGCAATAATGGAAGTCAGGAAAGGTACAGTTCAGGAAAGTAAATGGAGGCAAAAGTACTGGAATATTTAGATATATTGAACTTGTAGATAAACAACCTGAGAGCAGAGGTAGGATATTAATTAAAAACATTTAAATAAAGTCCTTATTTAAATGTATTAAGTGAATTTTTTATTTTTAAGGCAATCCTGTTATGTGGTAGTAATCTCCCCGTAATATATCTGGGTTGAAAGCCTTCCTTATATTTGCTGTAGAGATCAAAGTGCAGATGGAGACACATGTTTGAATTCTTTGTTCTTGCCCCTCTTGTCAGTAACTTCTAGGACCAAGATGAGTATAAACTTAAACAAAACAAACTACCTGTTCCGTCTGAAAGGAGTTTATAATCCAGTCGAGAAGCCTGCCATACAAGTCACATGTTAGAGAACAGGGTGGTAATGTGCTGGAATCTTCCTTTCCCTGGATTCCTTCACACCTGATGAACAGTCCATACCACCTGTGCACGTCTTCTCGCCCCCCCCCCCCCCCCCCCCCCCCCCACACCTAAGACGATTAACAGCAGGTTAGGACCAGGGACCCTGTTCTGTGCGACTCTGGCAGCACTGTGTCCCCACGCTCCGGCATGAATGCCGTGACACAGCCAATGTCACCTGCTCCTTGGCAATGAGATTATGGCATCGGAAATATACCTGGTGTTCCTTTATTCAAGGTAGCTTTTACCAGCCTTTTGCTTTTGTTTTAGGTAGAAACAAGAGAAGATGAAGAACAAAATGTCAAGTTGACTGAGATTCTGGAGCTCTTGGTTGCAGCTGGGTATTTCAGGGCAAGAATTAAAGGCTTGTCACCTTTTGACAAGGTAAGACGAAGTCTTTCTAAGCATTAGGCTAGTTTCTGTCAGGACGGCATGGTTTACTGTGGAAAGGAGGAAGAGACTGTGTTTTTACTTTCTCTACGTCCTTGTTGCCATTTCTCCTGGATTCAGATTCATTATGGAAGTGTTCACATTTCCTATTAAAAGAAAATAATCGTGTATCCGTAAATACACCTTGAAGTCCTTTCTGTGCACGAAGCTTTGAGATATACAAATAAGCAAAATAAATAGTTCCTTCTTTCAAGGAACTTAAAGCTTGGGTGGGGAGATAAAGTTTATGTAAGATAAAATAATTTGAGGTAATAGGGAGCTATCCCAAGTCGGGGCGCTCACAGACAATTGCCAGGTATTCTGTGGGTGGTAAACGCTGGGTTTAGAGGAGGAAGAAATCACTATGGGATGAAGTCATTTAATTCAGCAGAACCTTGAACAGTTCTTATGCACAAGGCATAGTAGTAGGTGTTGAGGGCACAAGGTTAAGAACAAAGGCCTTCTACCCAAAGAGCCTGACTTCTAAAGAGTAGGGAAGAGAGGCAAGTAAAACGTCGTGCCTAGACTAAATGGCACAATTCGGTAAGTGCCACAGTGAACTATGCACAGAAATGAAGCATTCAGATCAGTTGGGGCAGGCCGGGAAAGCTTCCTGGTGGAAGAAAGCGTTGAGTCCTCCCGTGGGCCACGGCCCTGGCTGCACATCACAGATTCTTTTGTAATACAGATATCTAGGCCTCAGCTGTTGAAATTCTGGTTTGTTAGGTCTGGGCTGGGCCCTGGAATCTGTATTTTGTTATGCATCTCACATGAGTCTACAGTATAGCCAGGGATAAGATTCACTGTTGTTCTTTTCTAACATCAGGCTGTGTCTAAAAGTGTTTTGTTTCAGAATGGATTTTTAGCCTTAGTCTGATCTGCATCTCCGAGAAATCCCGTGACAAAACTAGAGCAAGGTTTCTCATCTCCTTTAGGTAGTAGAAACAAATGAGATGTATGGAAATTAAGTAATGAGTCACAGAACGTCACCCTTGTTACCCACATATCTGGTCCATAAAATACATAATCTCTCTGCAGTCCGGCACTTGCCTGTAATTGGATTAAGACTTCAGCCAACTGAGACTGAATGTCTGCCCCATCAGTATAAAGAGGATCTATGCGTCATAGGTCCATTTAGTAACAGAAGTCAGTTTCTCAGTCCACTGGCCATGAGTCAGGTGCTCAGTAACTGCATGTGGCTAGCAGCAGTGTCGTAACCAGTGCAGATACAGACTGCTCCCGTCTTTGCAGAAAGCTTTACAGTGTTCAGCAGTGCTGTTTAGGTGAATTGTAGTGGATGGAGAGTCAGGACACGTATTATCTCTCTGAGGGTACCCAATTTTGTATATAAAAACTATTTATATTTTATCTACCTTCCACTTCTTCCCCTCTTCCCAAACTAGGAAGAGAACATAGGTATTTTTTTGTGTCTTTCAGGTGGTAGGAGGAATGACCTGGTGCATCACCACTTGCAGCTTTGATGTGGATGTTGATTTGCTCTTTCAGGAGAACTCTACAATAGGTCAGAAAATGTAAGTTACCCGGCTTTCCATGGAAGAGGCTGAAGGGGGAGAAAAGAGCTAACTCTTGAGCGTGTGCTATGTGTCAGAAGTTGTGTTAGATGGTTTACCTATAGGCTGAAAGAAGCCAAGGTCACACAGCTAACATATGAGAGTCACCTAATGTTATTCTAATGTTATATAGGCTATTTCTGATGCTTTTCCTTGATCACAGTTTCTGTCGACTGCTCACGTATCTCTTTCCAAAGGCAGTGAATGTGGATGGAAGTTGAATAGGTGGGAGAAGGGGACTCTTTCCCTCCCCGTTGCCTCTGGGTAAGGCAGAGCCCCACTTTGCCTGCCATCGAGAGAAGGCAGCCTGGGCTCCTCGCTGGAGGTGTCAGGGGAGGGTGCCCTGGCTGGTCGTCCGTAGCTCAGCAGTGGCTTGGTGATTTCATGAGACCATTGGGATCCCCAGTTCTGCTCAGCCCTGCCCTGGGCAGCCGTGTGACCTTGGGCAAACCTTAGTTCTCTTTTCTATACGAAGGAGGGTTTGTGATCTCAGATCTGTATGATTCTGTGACTTACTTCCTCATTTTTCTGAAGACTTATCCTCCCCTAAATGGATTAAAGATAGTTTACAAACACGCATGGGGAGCAGTAATACTGGAAAAGCGAAGCAAAGCAAAAGGAAAAAAAAAGGAAACAAAAGGCAGAGTTGAGGATAAGGGACACACCTGTGAGGGGCCATAAAGGCCCTGTTTTTCCAAGGGTGGGACACAGATTTGACTGCGAAAAGAAGAAAACAACATGCAAAATTACCCAATATACAGTTTCCATACAGTAGAAGAAAAATAGGTCCCTGTGAATCACCAAAATTCTTAACACTAAGACCAAAAGGCGTCTCTTGGCTCCTTGTTAAGGAGGACATGCTGTTTGACACAGAGATACTGTCATCGGTGCCCGGCCATGAGTAGTGGGCTCTGTGTCCTAACACCTGTGTGGGGCTGTGGCATCATGTCCAGCGACCCGCAGTGAAAAGTCCTCCACTGGGAGGGTACGATGGAGTCCAGGCATGTGGCTCTGCTCCCTGTCGGTCCAGCTCAATCCAGAGGTAGATGGTATTCTTGATCTTTTGTTTGTTTTTATTTAGGTGTTACATACTTGAAGGTTAAAAAAAATTCAAATACTACCAAAGGGAGCAAAACATACAGCTGATGTTTCTCCTCCTTCCTATTTTACACCCCAGTTTTATTACCTGGAAACAGTCATCCTTGGCTGTCCAGGTTTTAGATTCTTCAGAGTGGTCACTAATACATCTCCAACAATGTATACAGTCTGTTTCATTCAAGTCTAATGAGAGGAGGCAGTTGGCTCACCTGTACCACTCACTACATCCCCTTTGTCTTCCATCTTCCACTCTTTTAATTGTTTTCTGGTTTTTCTGTGATCACTTGCATAATTTGAATCTACTTAAGCTTCTGTTTCTTGACCCATTAACATAAGGTGGTTTCTCCTAGGTCCTAACTGAGTAAACATTTTAGTAACTCTATCTTTCCTTCTATCCTTCAGCCTCCGTGTACCATCATGACATCACTTTTATAATGTTTAGCATATAATAGTTATAGTCTCTTCTGTAGTAGCAGTTAAATTGTCTGTGCTTTATCTACAGTTAAATTCTAAAAGCAAATCTATAAACAGTATTTACAATAAGAACTGAGAATTGTGATGGGGTCAGAAAGAAGGAACTGTAATCTTTTGGACCATAATCGTGCTGTTTAAAGGAGAATATTCAATGTATCATAGTCAAAAGCGATCTGTTTTCATTTATTCATAGACTCAGTAAATATCAAACGCCTACATTTACTGAACAATCAGGCATTGTTCTGGATACATTAGTGAAAAATGTCCTGCCCTCATGGAGCTTATAGTCTATTGGGGGAGACAGACCAAAAACTAATTTAATCAATAACTATATTATATATAGAAATAATATGTGCTATGAAAAAAATTAAAGCTGGGAAGGGGTATGAGGAGGGACGTAGGGCAGGAGGCAGCTGTTTTCAGTTAGTGTAGGCCTCGTTGAGGGCCTACACTAGAGCTAAGACTTGAGGGACGAGGGTTCCAGGCAAAGGGAACTACCACCGTGAAGGCCCCAAGCAGAAGCTTGCCTGCAGTGGAGGGCGGAGTGGGGAGCAGAGGACGTCAGCGCAGAGAGGTCATGGGGGCAGATCAGGTGCGGTGCCTTGTGGGTCAGAGTAAGGACTTGGGGTTTACTCTGTGTGAGATGGGAAGTCCTTGGAGGGTTTTGAGCAGCGGAGGAACATAATCTGTTCTGTGTTTAAGAAGGAACCCTGGTCCGATTACCGAATTAAGGGGAATCAGGGAGATTCTTTAGTGTATTATAGTAATCCTCCCAAGAGATGATGGTGCCCTGAACGGTGGGCTAGCAGTGGTGGCATTCTGGATCTGTTCTGAAGGTAGAACCAACAGGATTTCATGACATTGGATTTGGAGCGTAAGAGAGGAGCTGAGGGTGATTCGGAAGTATTTGGCCCGAGCAGGTGGAGATGGTCTGTGCAAGTCATTGAGAATCAAGCACACTGCAATTTGCTTCATGTTTATACGGCTTTTTTCCGTTGCATTTCTGATTGCCTTTTTTTTTCCTTGATGACAGAGAAGCACGTAGTTTCACCTGTAATGAAGACCAGCCAGCTTCATAATCAGTCTGTCGACTAACATGAATTCACTGTCTTCTTGAGTACGCTCTTGGTTGAAGCCTCTGTCTGTTCCAGTTTGAGCTGACTGCTTCTTCCACCTGTGGCACCCCTAATGTTCTGGGATATCTTTCCATTACATTCTTTCTGGGCTACGATTCTCAATCCCTTATCTGTGTTTCTGATATCTAAAAACACTGAAAATGGGTTTTTTTTCTTTCAAGTGCCAATACAAAACTTATTTGGAAGCAACACATGACCTGAACTGACTTAAGGTTATTTATAGTCTTTATTGATCCCATTTATATGAATATTCATATGTTTTACTGCAGAAATATTCATTTCTTTGATTGTAGGGTACTGCTCTAGATTTCACTGGGTCTTACCTAATACACAGTATATGCCCCTTAGGTATACTAAGGTACAAACATCTAAAGAATTCTGACTTCTGAAACACATCTGCTCCTAAAGGGTTTGGATAAGGGATTGAGGGCATATGTGTCCCCTGGTAAGTATTTGATGTGTAACTTTTAAGTGCACAACCATGAACTACAATTGAAGGCAAAGCAGTTGACAAGGGTTAACTTGTAAAGACCCAGCAGACTCCTAGCAGCGCATCAGACAGTTGGGTCTTTTCTTATCTGCAGGAGAAATGGCGTAGCCATAGGGCCCTGAATTATCCAAAAATCTTTTCTGTTTGGTTTTGGAATATGTTCTGTGTTTGGGTTCCCCCCCACAAAGTTTCTGGTTACTTGCAGATCAGATTAATACTGCCGTGTGTTTGCAGTGCCTCCGCACACCCCAGCTGCTGTGAGGGGGGGCCAGCAGCACCCCTGAGGAGCACACTTGCCTGTGTACAGGGCACAGTTATCTTCCAGGCTCTGTTGGGACCTTGTCCTCCTTCTTGAGCCTTCTTTCTTGTGGGTTCCATGAGCTTCGACCCTCTATCCCCAGCCTGTCCTAAAACCCCATTACCACAGAGTGCTATGTTCTGAGGTCCATAAATGAGATTTTAGGCTTATAACTGGGTTCATTTCTACAGCACATATTTACTAGCCGCCTGTGTGCAGAGCCCTTACACATGCATTTTATTATTTTACCTTCACAGCAACCCTTGAACAGGCAGGACAGGGATTACCCCTTGTTTTATGATGGGATCATTAGACCAGTGGGACCTGGTGGCTTGCCAGAAGTTCCGTGGTAGGTGATGGAACTTGGAGTTTAGACCCTGGTTTAATTCACTCTCTTTCACACTGTTTGCAGTGGAGGAGGAAACAGTGCACTGAACACTCAGAAAGCTAAGGAGTCAAGCCTGTCCTCTGTAATGAAACGTGGGCTTGTTAGATGAGGAATCTTAGATTAGGAAGCCCATCTGGTGACCTCTGAGACTGTCGTGTTCCCTGATTTTCAGAAAGTCAGAGGATCTCCTCTGAGCTCCAGGGAGAAGCCGAATGGAGGCTGGTAGGTTTCCGCAAGAAGCCTTCCTGACTCCTGCCCCCTCAGCCGGCCTCTTTCCCTCCGGTCCCCACCCCCACTGCAGACTTGGCAGTCATTTCTGAGAAGCGGGTTTAAGAGGGTTGTAAACCCTGAGATGACCCTGGGCGTCCTTCCCTCAGGGCCCTTATGAACTGGGAAAGTGGGCCGTCTCTGAGGAGTGGCCAGGGAGAACCTTGTCTGAAGGTAGAGGGTTGGCTGGATGGTGATTTGGAAGCTGCTGACCCGTTGCAGGCAATCAGTAACCCTACACAGACCCACAGATCTGTAGCCACTAGAGGGCGCTCTCCTCCTGCCGAGCCAAGATGTGAATGCCTAGTGAAGACCTGCCCTGAGCAAGGACACAAAGCCGGAGCTGGGGACCATCTTCATTTGCTAAGCTTGGAGTCTGGGGAGCAGGGCCAATTAGGCATCCACCTCTTCCCCTCACAGGTTGCGAAGAAATTAAGGAACAAGGAATGGGCGTCTTATGGAAATCACATTAAAAAGTAAAGCTTATCAGAGAGAGAGCCTTAGCTATGTTGCCAAATGGGTTTGCCAGTCCTTCCTACTAAACTGTCCCATGTGGGCCCCAGGAAGAGTTGGATGACCAGAGGCTTCTCAACTGGGGCAGGACATGTACCTCGTGGCAGAGAAGATGCATGTGTCCTAGGAATGGGCTGCTCAGAAAGGAGGGCCTGCAGGGGCTGCTGGGAGTCAGATGACACTTTCCTTCCCCGTCTCGGACCTTTTGGATAAATTACACACACCCCGCTTCTGTTTGCAGTGAAAATGTCCTCCCGTGTACTTCTCTCCTGGGAGGTGGCTAGTCCTTCCTTCCGTGAATGTGTGCAGCAGGGATCAGTCTTCCCTCTCCAAATTTTTTCTCTTAACATATTGGACTTGATATTGTGATCAGTGGAGCTGGGACTGGGACTGTTTCCACTCAGCAGTTTTAACCTTGGTCCCACCTTGTAAAGCTACTGTAGACATAAACATGGTTTTGTAGCATGTTCTCCAGGGATCATGGGATCATTCTCTGGGAGCTGTTTGGCTTCTGTCCCTAGATTGCTACCTTGGTTCCTACCAAGAGTAAGGGCATGAGACATACTAAAGGGACCATAGGTAAGGTAAGTACTCATCTAGGCCTGAGTTAGATGTCGGTCTTAAGGGTGTCTGTCCCCTGAGAAGGATTATGGAACTGCAGAAAGACAAAAGTATACAAGATTTCTTTGAACAAGAAATACTTTTGATAGCTAGACCCCAAACTTACTGCATTTGAAGCATCTAATAAGAACCTGGTGACCTTGTTCAGCAGGGCCTTCATCTATTAGAGAAAAGTCTGACACTTGGAGATGAGGCCACAGTAGCTGCTGTAACTAGCGACGATTTTTTTTTTTTTTTTAGTGTCTTAGATGGGGTGTAACCTAAACTATCCATAGGCTAGGCCAGAGCTCCCATTTCTCCACATGGCCTCACAAGGCCACAGCTTGTGACTTGTTTTTCAGGCTCCCTAGGCTTTGTACCATGGCTTTGGGGGTTAGCGGACCCGTTAAATAACCTCTGTTCTCTCCTTTTGAATGTGATCCGATTAAGGTATAAGAAATAGGAACCAGACAGTTGGAGATCAAAGAGCAGCTGGTTAGAGAAGATTTAAATCTGTGGTGAAGTGGACTTGCACACAAGTCCCTCTATCACTCCTGCCATTAAACTGCGCCACCCAGGCCAGGGCTGAGCTGTGCGTCCAGCGGGGCGGGTGCTCAGCTCCTGACTGAGGCAGGCGATTCTCTGGGCCTCAAGGAGCCTGACTCCTGCTCTCTTCCTCCAGCCACTTCAAGAGAAGGCTGAGCAAGGTGTAGGAGGCAGATCAAGTGTCCCTCGTGAGAAGTGGAAAGCACCTTCTCTCTGGAAGGAAGAGTGAGGGCGTATGGGTCCTTCAAACCTAAGATTAATTTTAGAGTATCAAAAAAATTAAAGGCTACTTTTTTTTTTTTTTTTTGCAGTACGCGGGCCTCACACCGCTGTGGCCTCTCCCGTCGCGGAGCACAGGCTCCGGACGCGCAGGCTCAGCGGCCATGGCTCATGGGCCTAGCTGCTCCGTGGCATGTGGGATCTTCCCAGACCAGGGCACGAACCCGTGTCCCCTGCATCGGCAGGAGGACTCTCAACCACTGCGCCACCAGGGAAGCTCCCAAAGGCTATTTTTTATTTCAAAAATATTTTGTATTGGAGTAGAGAACTTCTTTTTTCGTTTGTTTGTTTGAGCATGAGGCCTCATGTTTTGTCTTAATATTCTTGGCACCTGGCACAGAGTCTGGTAATTATTTGTTGCTTGAATGGTATTTAGAACAATTTTTTAAATGTTTAACCTAATGGTTTCCAGACTTGGAAAAAGTAGGGCAGTTAAGTGAAATGTAAAAGAATATGCAGCACTAATAACTTTTTATTTTACCATGTAAGGGCGTTAAAAAAAATAGCTACTACCTCAAACATCGCCATAACTTCAAGGAACAAAATATTTTAATATAAAAAGCAGGACGAGCACAACCTTAGAATTAAGGATGAAGGTAGTTTTGTGTCCTTACACACACACAAGCCTAAGCTGTGCTTATTTTTCTCAATTTGCCATCAGCCAGGAGCAACGTGGTCATGGTCTGGTATTGAGAAAACCCAGATCCCTCTGGGTCTCAGCCAGACTTGGGAGATGTCTTAAGAGCCACTTGGTGTGTCCTCACTCTTGGCTTGTTGTTTTTCTCTGAGCAGAGCTCTATCAGAAAAAATTGTCTCCGTCCTGCCAAGAATGAAATGTCCACACCAGCTGGAGCCCCACCAGATCCAGGGGATGGATTTTATTCACATATTTCCTGTTGTCCAGGTAAGAGCATCGGTGGGGTTTCTTGCCCTCCAAACGTTGGAATTCCTGTAATGGGTCTGGCTCTTGGGCCGTCTGGCCTAGATCCTGGATCTGATGGGTGTGGTATGGATTTGGTGGCAGCAAAACACAATGACACTCCTCAGAACGTTGCCAGTACTCAGTCTACCCTAGTTTCACACCGTCACCTGTTCTGGTCTTTGAATGTTTCCATTAGTAACTCTTCATTGCCCTTCTGGTAAAGATGGAAGCCCATAGCCCCCCATCGCACCCCATGCGCTGGTCCCCTTTGACCTCTCCAGCCTCAATTTATTCTTTGCTTTTCTTTGTTCTTTCTATTCTAGCCCCTCTGACTTTCTTTCAAATTTCCTCATACACACTGTGCTTCCTCCTGTCACGGGGCCTTTCAGGGTGGGAAGGTCTTCCCTTCTCTCCTTACCTTTATCTTCCAGATCTCAGTTCCATCAAGCCTTCTCAAGAAAGCTTCCCCTGACTGCCAGATCTAGAGCAGGTTCCTTTGCTATATCCTCTTATACGGCATATTCCCTACCCTCACAGGAAGCTTCCTCACTGCAGTTTGTGACCATGTCCATTCAATGTTTGGTTATTTGTACCTCTCTCCCATCAGACTGTAAGCTTCCTGAGGGCAGGTACCATGGCTGTCCTGCTTGCTCTCGTGTCTCCGGCACCTCTTGGAATGTCTGGCACTTTGTAGGCATTCAGTCCTACAAAGGACTAAATTTCTAACAGGAGACTTATCTCCACCCCGGCTTTTCCCCAAGGCCCCATGATTAAGTGGCCGTGCTGTACAAGTCCCCGTATTCTGTGCGGTTCTTGTGTCTCAGCCCCTCCTCCAGGCACCATAGAAAGAAGAGGAGCAAAGGAACTTAACTTCGTTGCCTGCTGTGTGGACAGTACTTTGCCTCGGATCCTAATAGAGTTCTTTGAAGCATCTATTGTTATGCCGGTCTGACATCTGAGGAAAGGGAGACTCGGAAAGGATAATCAGTTTGCTTAAGGGCAGAGAACTAGTGAGCGGAGAGGCAGATTCCTCTCAACTCCTTGTCTTTAAGCCTGTACTTTCCCCTCCACTGCCATTCAGCCACCCCGAGGAAAGCCGCACAGCCCCTGCGGGAGGGGTTTTGTGATTCTGTTCAGATTATGTAATGTAGCAGTTAAGAGCCTGGACTCTGGAGACTTCCTGGGTTCACATCTTGGCTCTGCCACTTTCTAGCTGTGTGATCTTGGGCAGATGACTTAACTTCTTACCTGAGAATTAGAAATAATAATAGTACCTACCTGGTGGGATGGAAGCTGAGTAAGTTAGTATGTGTAAAGCACTTGATTGAAGGGCTGGCACCTTTCAGTAAGTGCTTTGTAAGTGTTATATAGTTGTCTCTGTTGTTGTTACTGCTGTTGGGAATCTTCCCCTGCACTAGACTGCAAATCAAATATGTTGACATTTATAACTGAAATTTGTAAATTTGAGGCTAGGACTTGAACTCAGGATTTGACTTGTTTGTTTGTTAGGGGATGGATGGTACCCAATCATTTTGTGAAAGTAAGAAGTAGGGAGTCTGTGTAGATACTTACAGAAGCCTCCAACCCCATAATACTGTGAAGTTGTCACCCTTTCCCCTGAAGCCTGGATCTCTAGTGACTAGACCTTACTCAAAACTCTGCTAGAACTTTGAGGACCCAAACTCTAGTCCATATATGAGAAGGGGATGAAAGGGAAGTGATTGTCTACAGTTGGTTTGGGCATTTTGAGTATCCAATGTTTGTGTTGTGAGCGGAATGTCAGAGGGCTTCCTGTCTGGATGTGAGAGCCTCTCTAAATGGTTACCCCATATCTTAATTTCGTGGATCTGTAAAATTTTGAAGCGCAAATAGAGGTTGACCTGTGGTCGCAACCTGTATTTTGGCAGGAAGGGACGTTTTTAAAGGCAACAATTACTTTACTTTCTTTACCATTTCCTAAAAGAAAGGCCATTTAACTCTCAGTCTCAGAATAAAGGACAGTCCTTCAAATGGAATACATGTAGCCTTATGAAAAACTCGCCACATGCCTGTAGTTTTCTGTTTTGCCGGACACCGGTGAAAGAGCAATCGTGGACCAGCCACTGGGAACCACTGAACTGGTTGTCTTGTGTGGGACTAGAGGCCCACCACCCTTGTTCGCACTGTTTAGCACAGCTGTGGTGACACTCTCTGATTGCAACCAGGAGGAAAGAAGAGCTAACTTCCGGCTACTGGTAGTTCCAGGTCACGTCTTTTTCTCCCATGTGGGGCACATGAATCCTGTGAGGGTAGGTATTTTTCTCAAATGTTAGGGGCTTATGGCAGAGCTCAGCTGTCCTAGAGGTTCCCTCAGCAGCCCTTCATGCTGGGAAGTCCAAAACACAGCGGTCGAGTCTCTAAGGAATCCTTTGAATCCTTTGAATCAACGGGCTTTGCCTTCCTCATCTGAGCATGTTCTCCAGGATCCAGCCAAGTTACAACTCAGTGTTGATCTAATTAACAGAGGCAGATCTGAAAAGGCAACAACAATGAAAGGCCAGAAACTGGATCTCCTGATGCAAAGCAAAGCAGAGAGAAATTGAGTTGAACAGTGACTCAGCCTCCTTAGATGTCCAGGGCCGGTGCTGGGGTACAGGTAAGGGGCTGGAGTAGCCCCAAATGCCGTCCGACTTTCTGCCCTGCCCTTCTGGATTTTAGTCAGTGCCTGAGGTCATTGTTTGGAGGTGGGGTGGAGTGGAGTAATGGAAACAAATGGAAGATACTAGCAACAAAAGAATACTCCTCATAGAATTATTTGCAGCCACTGCTGTCCTGGGCAGCTGCTTCCTAAGTGTGTCCTTTACTTGAGCTGGCCGCCCTCCCTGAGCGCACGTTCCTGCCGTCCCCGCAGGAGCCCTGTGCCATGTGCATGTGTCTGAACCTTGCCACGTGTGGCCCTGCCCTGGGGAAGCACAGCTACTGTCCAGACACTGCTCCTGAGATGTAGTAGCTCTCTCTGGAGAGAGGATGGCATCCCTCCATAAAGTTCTTCAGTAATAACGGGAATGAATGAAGAGTCAGGAGGAGAAGCAAAGGCTCTTTTTGCACTTTGCATTCTCACCCGCAGAGCACCTGGGCCTCCCGCAGGCTGTGGGGCGTGGGTGTGTGCACGTGTGTGTTTCAGTTCCCTCTTGTAAGTCAGCGGGCGTGAGGAGCGGCTCCTTGTGCGTATCAACCCGGTTGACCTAGGACACGTGGCGTGAAGCCCAGACACGCAGTGTCCCGATGTGGCCGGCAGCCGTGTGGCTTCTGGCTGTGTATCGGTGGGTGGATCAGGTCGTCTCTCCGAGCTTCCAATTCTGTAAAACGCGGCCAGTGCCAATTACCTTATAGCGTTGGGTGGATTCGAGAGCTATGCTGTGAGTGCCGAGCTAACCTGAAGCCTAGGGCTTGTACTCAGTACACCTGGTCTCAAGTCTGAATATTGGGGGGATTTTTTCCCACCTATCAAACGAGGGTTACACTAGGCATTCTCACTGGTTCCCTTCCCTCCCTCCGGTCTGTGGTGCAAGCAGCACGGGAAGGAGAGAGCTCCAGTAAGATCTGCCACTAGGCGCAGGGAGGTTTGGGGGACAGCTCTGTTTGTGTCGGGCTCCAGGTGTTTACAGAGCTGTCTAGTACTTGTGTTTCATTTGCTCCCACAGTTGCTCTGTGACGTGAAGGGAACTGATACTCTCACCTCCTCTTTAGCAGAGAGGGAAACTGAGGCCCGGGCACCTGATGCGAGGCCCGAAGGCTCCTGCGCGGCTGTCAGCTCAGGTACCCCTGGATCTCAGCATCCAGACACCCAGCGGCTGCTTTTCCTGCAGGGCAGTACGTGTTGGTGGTTATTCGCCACCTGGGCAGTTCATGTTCTGTGATTCGGGCGCAGGACCTGTGCCGTCTCTGAGCTGGCCTTTACCACAGTGTGTTTCATCCCCGTCGGCTCACGTTTCCTCACTTTCTTCCCCAGTGGCTGGTGAAGCGAGCTATAGAAACAAAAGAAGAGATGGGCGACTACATCCGTTCCTACTCCATTTCCCAGTTCCAGAAAACCTACAGTCTCCCTGAGGTCAGTGTTCTTTTCTAGCCCAGTTGGGAACCAGAGTGCACAGTGAGGGACCCCTGGGAAGGTGCAGAGTACGCTCAGGCTCCCCTGCACTCCCGCCTGCCTGTGTGGCCTCCCTGCCCCCACCTGATCAGCCCTGAAACTGGGCCTCCTGGTTCATTAGAATTGCCTGTTTAAATGGGCACTGAGTGTCAAGCCCTACAGTTTTGTCCTTGTCTCTCAATTTTGATACTGGATCTGGACCTTTTGTTAAATTACAAGAGTGTATTTTTGTATAGTCATATAAAGGTTTTCGAGAGCCCACCTGCTTGGGACGCACCTATCGTAACAGCTGAATAGTAATCACAACAATACTAGCTGGTCACTGTCAGATACCGCATTCCAGTCCCGGCACATCACATGCCTTCTATTTTTTTGATCCTCATGACTGCTCCCTGAGATAGGCGGTATCATCCCCGTTATGCAGGTGGAAAAGCTAAGGCTTAGAGGTTAGGTAACTTGCTGAGGTTTCAGAGCTCACACGGATCTGAAGTGAGAACGCTTGTCTTCACCACTACACTCTGTGGTCCCCCTTTTTCTCACCGGCTATAGGGATCTGTTATGCAGCCATCGGCAGAGGCCCTAGCTTTTTCCCATGCAGGATATATTCCAATTTGTTAGAAAATTGAGACTTCTTCAGGCAAAGTTGTGATGAGAAGTCAGTTTATAAGACGGACTGCTGAGCGGTCCAGTTGAGTTTCAGTCTTTACACAGGAAGATTTGTTTCATCCCTGTGTCTTCTTGTCTTGCAGGATGATGACTTCATCAAGAGAAAAGAAAAGGCCATCAAGACAGTTGTTGACCTCTCGGTGAGTTCCCTGCCTGTGTTCTTCTGTAAGGGAAGAACGTAGGGTCGTAGCCTCCAAGTACCCCTTTGAGGTACATCACAAAAGCCCCTGCCCCCCGAGCTTTCTATCTGCCGGGTTGCCCAAGAGCTGATCTCAGGTGCACATGTGAGGGAGGCCCTGCCTGCCGTGCGTGCCCAGTACCCGATGCCAGCGTTCGGGGTAGAACGTGCCACAACCACTGCCCTGTTTCCCTTAGTTCCAGTTTCCCAGACCCGAAGCCCTTCCTCATTTGTGCCAGCGGCAGCTGTAAACTTCACATAGCTCCAAAGAGCAGACGACGAACTAGAGCTGATGCATTGAGGTGACCACCACCATGACGCCTTCGGAGAGGCAGAGTAGCTTCTGAGCTTTGTGTGGGAAACTCTGGGATGGCCTTTGTCCCCAAGCACAGTGTATCTTAACCACAGGGTCTGCACTCATGTGCCCACTTCCCCAGTGCAAGGGCCAGAGGAGAGCTTTGGGCCTTTTCAAAACACTCTGGGCCAGAGCCCAGCAGGACCTTGTCAGCCTTCACCCCCCAGCCTTCCTACTTGAGCTGATGGGAGTGGAGCCTCAATGCCTGGGTGTAAATTCACTTTCTTTAGAAAATAATGTCTAGAGTTATTCTGCACTTTTTTTTTTTTTACTTTTAAGAATAAATGTGTGGTCTCCCCAGGTGATTACTGTGAAAAGAATAACAGTAGTTTGATGGTGAAAGACGTGAAATGCTCATTTAAAACAAAAAAGCCTTTGTCAGTTTATGGTTGTAATTTGTATCTTTTCCACAGTTCCATTTTGGAAATGGGAGAAATGGAAAACCTTTAACATAGTTATATTCTGAAGCCAGATGCCGTTTTCAGATTTGGTGGCAGTATTAAATAATAATACCAAGAGGACATGATAGAACAGCAAGTAATATTTTTTCCTGGTTGTGAGGTAGATGTTCAGTTTAGAACATCTTTAAAGTTTTCTTTAAAAAGATTGATAGATGAGAGGAAGAAAATCAACCTTAATCTAACAACACAGAAGCAGCCACTTTTGATGCTTGGACATGTGTCTTCTGTGTTTTTAATGTGTATTTTTATAGTGAATTAGAATTATACTTTGAATGTAATTTTGTAGTTTTTTTTTTCCACTTACCAATATAGAGTCTTGTATGCTGTTAAAGGTTCCTCCTAATCGCATTTTCATGACAAATAATAACCAATTGGTTGGATGTGCTGTTGCTTTCCCTTGTTTTAAATGATGCTTCATTTAAAAGAAGTGAAAAGAAATGCTTTCATTTCTCCCTCTGATACAGGGAGCTGGGGAGCCAGTGGCAGGAGAGGAAGGGAAATTCTCTTTTCCCTGTAAACTCTGTACTATTTGGATTTTATACTAAGTCTGTGTATTACCTATGTAAAAACAATAACGTAAAAACTATTTAATTGTTTTTAATTAAGAAGCTGTAGGAAGTTTATTTTTCCGAAATTACAACTACAGGCATATATTACTGTATCAAATCTTATAAAATCCAATTCTTTTTTTTTTGATATTTTCAGCATGTTGTTTTATTTTATTTTATTTTATTGGCTTATAGTTGCTTTACAACGTTGTGTTAGTTTCTGCTGTACAGCAGAGTGAATCAGCTATACGTATACATATATCCCCTCTTTTTTGGATTTCCTTCCCATTTAGGTCGCTGCAGAGCACTGAGTAGAGTTCCCTGTGCTATACAATAGGTTCTCATTAGTTATCTATTTTATACATAGTATCAATAGTGTAAAAAATATTTAACGTTTAATTGAATATCTTCATGTGCAAATCTCACTTGGAGCCCTGGGTAGAGAGTGAGAAACATTGCATTTTTGGGCTGTATCACCAAGAATAAAAGGCCAGTGTAGCTGTTGATCAAACTGGGCCTGATGTCTCTTTACCTATTAAACATTTCAGGCCTCTAGAGACACATTATTTCTTCTTCTCATTTGTAATGGAGTTTTTAAAGATAATCGTCTTCTGCTTGGCAATATGACTTAAATTCTTAATGGAATTTAGGGAGATAATGACAGTGACAAATATATAGGGCCCAAACATTGTTCTAAGCATTTATATATAACTTATCTAGTGCTCACCACAATCCTATGAAGTAATAGTATTTTTTTTTTTTTTGACAGGTGAGGAAACTAAGGCACAGATCGGTTATGTGGGTTGCCCTAGGTCACATTGGTGATGATGGAGCCAGGATGCAATAAAATGCTAGATAAAATGCTGTTTGCAGCTCATTAGAAAATAATATCAAGATAAAGGAAAATGGAAAAAAAAATTGTAGGTCTCTGATAATAGTTCAAATTGCTTAGTTTATTTCCTTTTTTTATGTGCGAACTTACTCCTCCGTTGACTGTCAATACATTTGCAACAGGAATGATAAAAAAATTTTTATGGATGGCCAGAGCTGGCCTTTGGGTTTTGTTTGTTTGTTTTCTACTTTCTCTGTCTACTGAAAATACTCCCCCATTTCTAGATGCTGTCTTCTTAGGTTTCTGAGCTGAGCTCTGTTGCCATTAACTTCCATCCTTCCCACCCACCACTGCTGCACACGCTTGCTTGCGGCCTTGGAGTGAGGGTCCCAGGAGCTTGTCAGGGACTCCGGGGCTCCATGTCCCTGTCTTCTTCTTGTGAGTCAGTGTAAGACATGAAACAGCTTGCTGGGTTTTGTTTGCTGTCACTCTCTCCAAGGAGAGTCCCTCCCCTCGTAAAGGGAATAAAGTCTTTCCTAGGTGACCAGGGAGTGGCTCTTTGCAAGTCTTAGTTTCTCAAGAATGTTTTCTTCTCCTCCCAGCCTCTCTCCAGTTCTGCCCTTCAGATGTCTCATCACTGTTTCTTACCTACCCCTTAACTGACAAATGTAGAATCCCAAATTTAAACTCTGAATGGTAAATTAAGGATTAAAATTCACTCTTACATACAGTGCCAGGTTTCTAGAGCCAGCCTTTTATAAAATATGCATGTAGCTGCCGGGTACTGACTGAGTGCCTTCTATGTGCTTGACACCTAATGAGGCATTTTACAAGCATTATCTCATGTACTTATCAACACTCAAGAACTTATGCGTTACATTTCCATTTTATAAATCAGGAAGTTGAAACTCAGAAAGGTTAATAAATTCCGTACACAGTTGCAGAGCTGAGAAGAGGCAGCCAGGTTTTCATTTGACATCTGGCTCCTCAGACACAGCAGGTGTTGGTGCATCTCTAGTTTTCTCACTCTTCACCTGGTCTCTGATTTCCTGCATATCCCTGACACTGATTTGGCCCTAATGTTTCTGACTGATTTCAGGACCCTGGGGTGTTATTTATCAGGGTCTCAGAGACTCAAATGCATGCAGAGTGGTTGGGTACTCTGCCCTTGTGAGGGCATCTACTCTGCCTTTGCCCGTTTGAAGACCGTTTGTCCAGCTGGAGAATGGGTGCCAAGTGGAGACTGTCCTGTTGTCTTTTTCTTCCATCTATTAACAAGTTATCACTGTGCTTCAACAAGCAGACTTTACTTACTCTTGCTTACGTGTCTTTTTAAAAATATTAAACATTTTAATATTTTTCAAAAAATTTTAGCTTATAAGAATATAAGCTTGTCTTGTCTTTAGCCATCTTTGTAGGCCTGTTCCAATTTTTTGCATTCATCCTTGGTTATGTAGCTCATCTATTTTTTTGATGCATGATTTTTTTGTTTTACAAAAGGTTATTTTTCTTTCATACTACTACTGTGGTAATAATGAAAAATTAGGCAATGGAGAGAAAGTACAAAGACTAAATCACCCATGATACCACCAGCCAGGGATAACCACTGTTACTCCAAGTAGGAAATATATAGTTATGGATATCAATATAGAAAATTAGAGATCACAGAAAAATGACGTGATACTATATATTCTGTTTTGTTGTGTGGTTATTTTGCTCAACAGTATAATCAAGGATATATTTCCATGCCAATAAATACACCTCCATAGCATTTTCAGTGGCTGTACATTATGCATTGTGTAGTACTAACTTAACTAGCTTAGTTTGTTTTTGGGGGATTTTTTTTTGGTTTTGTTTTGGCTATTATGTAGGACATCCCCATAGCTAAATTTTTTCTTTTATCTTTAATTATTTACTTGGGTTGCATTCCATGAAGTGGAGTTGGTTCAGAGGTTATGCCTCAATCTGTTAGTACCTCTTGCCCGATTGCCTGGCAGAAAGGCTGTTGTGTGAACTTTCAACTTCTGAGCTCATCACCTTCCAGTGTTCTCTCTTTTTGTCTTGGCCTCATTTTTCTTCATCCTGGGGATTATTCCCAGTACTTCTGCTTCTCCTTTGAAATGTGTTCTTTTCTTGACTTCTCCATATCTCCTTTTTACGGAATAGGCGGCCGCTTTGTAGAAGGCCTGCTTGATGGGAGGTGATATTTTCAAAGGACATAAGAAAATGAAACTATTGCCCAGGACAGGCCTCCCCTTACCCTTCCACTTTCACATCATAATCGTAATCGCTCATTTGTCTCACCTAATGTGCTGTGGTACGGTCTACTTCCTCCTTTTCTGAACTGTCAGCCTTCCATATTCATGAAGTATCTGACCTGTGCAGTGAGGTCTTTTACTCCCTCTCAACCTTGAGTAAAGAGTAGCTGTGAAATTTTACCCAAAGCCCCCAAAGATACATTTGCTTACTATTTGTTGAGCATTTCTTGGTAATGTTTAGAATTTTGTATGAGAACAGAGGGGACAGAAGGAAAAAAAAAAAAAAGACTTCTTATTGGTCCCCTAAGAGACCAGGTCATTTAAAACTACAACTCCACTGTTTTCTTCCATAGGAAACGCTGTGAGGAGGACCTTTCTTTCCAGGACATGAAATGTAAACGTGGCAACATAAGTAAAAAAATATATATTAGTACATTTTATCAATAATAGCAAACATACGCATGTATGTATATCTTAACCCTTAATGTGTATCAGATAACGTTAAATAGATTGACTAATCCTTACGACTCTCTCCATATACCTATTTTACAGATGGAAAACCTCAGAGGTTAAAGTAATTTGCCCCAAATCAGAGAGGTAGTAATGGGGCACGGGTTAAAACCCTGTCTGTCTGACTCCATATATATTCATTCCATAATAGTAATTGAGCACTCACTGTGTGCCAGACCGCATTCTAGGGTATGAGGTGAGAGCAGGAGCATTGCAGCTGTAAGGGATTCAAGGGATTTCGGGACTCATCAAGGGAAAAGATGTGACGGGGGGTTAGCAGTAGCACACACAGCGTCTCTGGGCGATGCTTTGACAGGTTTGCCTGAAGGGTGGGGAGGCTGTCAGTGCGCAGGCCATCCTGAGGCCTAGGCGCCGGGGCCACCATTCAGAAGGGGAGGCAAGGAAACGAGGGAGCCTCGGCCGGGGCAGGTTAGAGAAATCTGAAGGGCAGCTGCAGCCTGGGGTCTTTATAGCCACGGGGTTTATCCTATCTGTGGTTTGCAAATGTCAGGTGCGGTTTTGCAGAGCATGCAACGTGGGCAGGCTGTAAACCGCTAAACTCTGCTTAGTGGGGCCATCTTTTAAACAACTGGGTCTGTGAAAAGTTTGAGGTTGGCGCTGGAGGGTTTTGAGCTGTGGGTCTCAGCCTGCTGTGAAGAAGTAAAGCTAGGAGTCGATATACAGAAGCCATCTTGGCTCATGTATACAAAACAGTGACCTCATTCTTACCCACCAAGTTACACTGTTTGGTACAAACTCAAGGGGACCTGAGATGGGACTTGTGCCGGACCTCAAACAACAGAAGACAGGGGCTTCCCCGGGGGCGCAGTGGTTGAGAGTCCGCCTGCCGATGCAGGGGACACGGGTTCGTGCCCCGGTCCGGGACGATCCCACATGCCGCAGAGCAGCTGGGCCCATGAGCCATGGCCGCTGAGCCTGTGCGTCCGGAGCCTGTGCTCCGCAATGGGAGAGGCCGCAGCAGTGAGAGGCCCGCGTACCGAAAAAAAAAAAGAACAGAAGACAGGCCTGTACAACAGAGCTCATGTAAAAGAGAATAGAGGAAGAACAAAGTTTAGGGGTGTCTGGAGAAAGCCCTACCTCCCCAGCTAACTTTACTACCCATAGACATGATTGCCATCCGTCTCTCATCATTCCCTCACTCAGTTCCCAGGGCTTCATTTTTGTGGTGGTGGTTGTTGTTTTATTCATGTGAGAATGAAGAAAACAACCTGATTTGTCTCAGTTATAATGACTTTCTTCTGGGGTGTTTCAGGGCTCTGCACTTGCTGATGGGAACATCAGCGGAGCCTCTCTGGGTGGAAGGCAGCGTTTGTTCAGGGGCTGGTGGGCGGAGGTGTGTCCGTTAGAGTAGGGTTTGGGTTTGGGCTGCCAGGTGAGCCCTAAGAGACTGAGATGTGCTTCCTGCTGAGTTGGGTGTGGTCCGGTCCCCTGGAGCTCTGGAGGGCAGTGGCTGCTCGTGGCTGTCTTGCTGCCCGCTGGGTATTTCCTGAAGGGGTTGCCCACCGTAACTGAGAGGCGAATTATTTAATCTCTGCTTCTTTAGTAGCAAGGTGGAGGTAATGGCATCTGCCCTGCTTCTACCTCATGGTGTAGTTATAAAATGTAAAAGGTGTGATGTATGTGGCGTGCTTTAAAGTATAAGGATAATTACACGAAGGCCAACATTTGTCATTGTTTGGCAGAATAAAAGGTCCTTGTGGCTGTCGGTTTCAGTATGCTATTGTTTTGGAGTCAGTCCTTCTTTAGACTCCAGTTTCCTGTCTGGGGTCGTTGACTCTATAAATGGTAACTAAGGAAAGTAGCAGTTAAGCTCAATCATATAGTGCGGCTGTAATGGTAGAGCTCCGTGGAAATTAAATCGTACACAGTAACTGACATCCTATGGGTCTATTGTGTTTTTCATTTCCCCATAAATCTGTTTTGTTTTATTTAGAGCTTCCTATTCACGTAGGCACCAGCAGCAACCTAGGAATATTTGCGGCAGTGAGTTAGAAGAACAACCCTCCAGGCATCCCAGCACCGGTTTCATTCCTTTTCCACAAAATTGTTGAGATTATATATGTTACAGAAAGGATGTTTTTCTGTATGTTTGAAACTTTTCATAACAAAAAGTGAGATAATAATAAAGTTAACAAGAATTATCAAGAGGGGAACAATTCTAATTAGCATTAAAATACCACTGTCTAGAGAAACCTGATAGTGTGCTTGTCCTGGTGATGTCCAGGTAGAGATTAGGTGTGGTGAACTCCTTTAGTGGAGAAGGAAAGATCCAGGGACAAACTGGAATACCTTGCACAAACAGCTGCCTGTTTGCACCCAGAGTCCTGAGCAAATATTATTAAGGTATTGTTTGATGCCAGTTTGGCAGTCAAGAAGGACATTCATTTGGGGTAGAATGACAAACCAGGTCATCTGTGGGCGAAGACCTACATTAATTGAGCACCTACTACGTGCCGTGTACTTTGTGTTTAGGAAATATATATATGCAGTTTCAGAATGTGTCCTACACAAAAGAGGTCTGTGTTTCTACATTTATAACTAAATAATACTCTAATAATTTTAAAAAGTCATTGAAAGTTTAAAGTGCATTTTGTTGTTTTTATAAGTTTTTTAAGGATAAACCTCAAAACACTTTTGTAAAGAGATATATATCTGTGAAGGGTTTGTATTTACTTTCCTTTTCTGGTAATGGAGATTTCTATGCCATGAGAGAATTTTTTTTTTAAACATTCTAGGTTAACATGTATATCCGTGATTGTTGCACAGTTTATGTCTCTGGGTGGTAGAAAGGTGTGGATATGTAGTGACTGGAAAATTTGTATTGTTTTCTGGAAAATTTTATTCAAGAATAAAAAGGATTTGAATAGAGAGATAAATCTTGCTTTTCAAGGCAAGATTCAGTATTATAGAGATGTCAGTTCTTCCCAAAGTAATGTATAAATTTGGTGTGATTCTAGTCAAAGCTCAACAGTTTTTCATAATGAACTTGACAAGCTGATGCTAGAATTCATTTGGAAGAGAAAATGTGTAAGAATAGCCAGGAAATTTGAAAAAGAACAGTGGAGACAGGATAAAGACTCATAAAGCAAGAGGAATTGAAGAGGGTAACATTGGTACATGTTTTATATATATGTATATAGTTGTCATTTTAAATCAAGGAAAGGATAGACTATTAAACTGATGATGTTGGGATTCTTAATTTTCCATTCAGAGAAAAACATATATCTATAGATACCTACCTTTCACTATACCCCCCAAAAAAAATTCTGAATAGATTAAAAGGCTAAATATAATCTATAAAAGTAACATACAAGAGCTTTTTTTTTTTTTTACAGTCCCTGGGTTAGGAAGTAAGATGATTGATAAGTTTGATTGCATGAAATATTAAATTGGACAAAAAAACCCAAGAAGATTAAACAAAGTTGACAAGCAATAGATTGGGTGGAAATATTTGCTCCAGTATAAAAATCAAAGGGGCAGACTCCATGAAGGCAGTCGCCATGTGCCAGCTGTCCTCCTGAAGGGGACCTGTACACCCACTGCCATGGGAAAGGACTCCCGCCCCTGGCAGGCTGGACCAGCCTCCTCACGCTTAGTAACTCCCAGCCTCCCCATCCACTTCTCAGGATGCTTACAAGCCCCGTCGGAAGTACAGACGCCAGCGGGGAGCAGAGGAGCTGCTGGATGAAGAATCACGGGTCCACACGACGCTTTTGGAATATGGCAGGTAATGAAGGCGGCCCAGTCTGAAGTGTCTATTTGATAAAACCATTGAAAAGAAAAGCTAATTTAAATCGCTTCAATGGGGTGAACTTGGTTGGTTTTCACCTGACTGAGTCTACGGGTTTGAGCCCGTGATTGCCAGCACCGGGGACTTTTCTCCCTGGTGTGGAATTAGCTCAGTTTCTGTCGGTAGCTTCTCTGGTGGTGGTAGAGGCCTGATCTTTGAAGTTCCTCAGCAAGCCCCCATCCCCGGCTCTGCCCTCCTCAGGGAGCTGGGAAGCGTGGGGCGGTCACAGAGGCCCAGGTGGGCTGCCCTTCATGCCCCTGCCATATGTTAACATCTTCAGGTAAACTAAGAATTGAAGGCAGTTACAGCAGTTTTACTTTGTGTCAGAGTCTAATCGTTTTGGTTCCCTGTGAAGAATTGTCCTGACCAGGAAAATGAAGAATTTAGAAGTAGTTTTGTCACTTCTTAAAAACATCTCTAATTTTTAAAAATACAGTTCTTATAGCCTCAGTTTTCAGTTACACACACGCACACACACGGAAATGCTTCTCCTCGTTGCATCTTTTGCTTGGCTCTGGGTATTAACCTTCCTTTGTGTCCTGAATTTTCTATTTAGGGTCACTGATTCCTTGATGTGAGTATGTCTCCTGTGCTTCCTCCCCCTCTGCTCGGAGTGATTGCTGTGTGCTGCCCTGCTCATAACCCAGCCCGCACTGGGGGGCTGGAAGTAATAGCACTGCCACTAGCATCTCCAAGTGAGCATCTGATGGCTTCTCCCTCTAGGGTACTGGAGACAGCCAGAAGGAAATTAAGGCTTAATTGCCTTACTTATTCCATCTCTCAAATGGAATTGCAGTTGCCGCTTTTTGTTTGTTTGTTCATTTGTTTGTTTTTGAGAGAGTAATGCGGGCTCAGATCCTTTCTTCCTGAGAATGAAAGCTAGTCCGTTTCATTCAAAGGAAGTTGTTAGTTCTGGCCCTGACCTGAGCGTGAGGGCTGCCCCACAGCTCACCAGCTGTTGCTGCGAATTGAGCTGCTTCTGAGTCAGGCACCTCCAGACCAGCGACATAATTTGCAGGGCCCAATCAGTATAAAATGAAAATGCAGGGCACGTTAGGCCCCTGAGAATCATGAATAATGATTAATCATTAAGGATTTCATGACAGCGGCAACAGCCAAATGCGGGGCCCTTCGGGTGTGAGGTCCCGTGCCACTGGACGAGTTGCACGCCTTGGACACTGTGAGGGGGGCTCTCTAGCCACCCCTCAGCTGCAGGCGGGCACACGAGACTGCGCTGGTCCGGGCGAGCCAGAGCTGGAGAGGCAGCCTCTGGGAGTGTCACATGTTCCGGAGCCAGAGAAGACTTAGGGAAGTGTGGTTTTTGGTAGTTTGTATTGTTCATACCTCCATTTTTTCCAATATCCAGTATGTATCTCAGAACTAGCCTTAGTTCTTATTGGTGGGATCATGCTGACTCCTGATTTCTGAGCCTGGGGTGGGTGTTTGATGAAGCCTTTTTGTGTTTGTTTTTTAGGAGATGGGGTTATTTTGCCTTTTTTTTTTTTTTTTTTAAGCTTTTCTGGTAAGGAGAGGGTGAGTTTGTGAAGGTGGAGAATTCTGATTGTTTATTCAGCTCATTCCCCATTTTGAGAATGATGAACACAGCATTCAGAAAGGTTAAAAAATAACCCGCCCAAGGTCAACTGCTAACTATTAAGAACTAGTAAGAGCCTCAAAGTGGGACTTGAACTCAGGTTTGCTGGACTCCAAAAACATGTCATCATTATTATCTACAAATGTTGTTTGAGCCTCTGGTGAGAGTTTGGTTCTTGATTTTAGGAAGACAGGCCCAGCGTTGGTTGTTTGATCTGAGACTGAACAACCAGAGAGTGGTTATTACAGCTGACAGAGCAAATGGGATAAAACTTACAGCCCCAAGAAGTGTCCTTTTCTTCCCCTTCCTTGGGCAGGCTGCTCGCCTCCTTTCTGTCTCTCTTACTCCTCCCTTAGGGTTTTAAGTCAATACTCTCCACTGCTTGAGATCTTTCCCATTTGGTGAGGATTACATAACAATGTCTTTATGAAGGATTTTGAACAGTTTGTCTCATGTAGAAAAAGGAAATGTCAACTGTTAGGTGCTGTCACCACCACCACCAACACCATCATCATCACCACCAACACCATCACCGTCATCACCATCACCACCACCATCATCCTCATCACCATCACCATCATCACCACCATCATCACCATCACCATCACCATCACCATCACCACCATCACCATCATCACCATCATCACCATCATCACCATCACCATCATCATCATCCTGAGCAGCAGCAGTTTTCAGTTCTCAGATGCCCTTAAATTGACCTTTAGATTCAGATGAGGAGCCTCACCTGAGCCCCTCCTTTCAGTTCTCCTCATCCCTATGTTCTCCTTACCCCCAGCTCTAGCCCTCCCTCCAGCTCCTTTATGAGAAGCCTTACCCTCTTCCCTTTCCTTCCTAATCCGGCAAGGCTGGGCGCCTGCTGCCTCAGGGACTCACTCCACCCCTCCCTGCCTCCCCCTAACTGTTGTGGCACCCCTTAATTGCTCATCCCCACCTGGGAATCCTAATCCCTCATCTGTTGTCAGTGCTTCTGTTTTCCTCTTCATCTCGCCTCTTGACAAGAGGGAGAATATTTTGACTCCTACAATAAGAAGGTCGGAAAACAGTGTTTCTTCTTTGGGGTTAGAGGTCAGTCATCAGCCTAAGCCCACAGAGCATCTGGCTTTGAGGCCCCCATCCCAGTTTCTTCTCCCTTTTTTGACTTTCAGTTGCTCAAATAAGGCTAGACTTTGAGCCTGGACAACTATGCTGAGGACTTTACGGACTGTGTGTCTTGTTAAAAACATGTTGGGTATATTTGTTTAAATGTTATGTTGTTGGGAAAACAAGACTCATAGTTTCAATTTTAGACTTAAACACAATTGTATCTTTATAGTATTTCGATTATATTATGGGTCCAATCAACTTTTAAGAGCTAAACTTGAGCAACTAACCACACTTGAAACTGTCACTGTGGGGAAATGCATTTTAAGTGCACATGACATGTCTCTCCCAACCTGTGTCCCCTCTGAAGGCCCATGACATGCTCATAGAGTATTTAGTAAATGCTCGTTGACTGAACAAAGAACAGAATCCACAGTCCTTAGTATTTAGGGCTTTTTTATGCCCCTGATTTGTTCTGGATTCCAGACAATTTGATATGTCTTACTTTGCCCTAGGGGAGAAAGTTCGTTTGTTTTCTAGAACTGTGATGTGCAGTATGGTAGCCAGTAGCCACGTGTGACTGTTGAGCACTTACAATGTGACTCGTATGGCTCAGGAACAGAATTTTAATAGTTAAGTTAAATTTAAATTTTTTTATTACACGCTTTAGTTATTGGAATATGTCTAAGTATGTCCGGAATAACTTGGGTATGTGAACACTGATTTAAAGTTCTAGAAGATGTACATCCTTGATGATAAAGACCGAGTCCTGGGTCTGGAGTGTGAGGAAGTGACTGGGTGGGGAGGGGGCTGGAGCTCTGTTGGTGTTGACGGTGTAGACGTCAGCCGGGTTGGTGGGTCAGAGCTAACAATGGGAAATCCAGGAGCACACTGAAGCACGTGGCACTGCATATCAGGCTGGTGCTTGAGAGGAAAGGGCCCAGCTGACAGGGCAAGAGGAAAGGTAGGTTGTAGGATACAGCATGAAAGGATGCTCTAGGAAGGATGAAAGAGAAGTAAATGTGTTTGTAGTAGAAATAAGTTGAAGCATCTCCCTGCTCTTTGTGAGGATGATAGGCCGCAAAAGGGTATCACGTTCTCCTGGTGAAACTCAAACATCACGGAAGAGTCTCCCAGAGATGTGGGACCAGTGAGCAAATGAGGCAGGCGTTGATAGGCAGCTGAGGACAGCTCTTTTTTGTCATGGAAGAGTTGCCACTATGTCACATGGAGAAGGAAACCTTTAGAAGAGTCAGCGGGACTCTTCTTCATTCAGCAAACGTTAACCAAGTACCTACTATGTGCCAGGCACTGCACTAGACACCGGGGATACAAAAGTGAATATTCATAGCAGCACTATTCACAGTCACCAAAAAGTGGAAACAAACCAGATGTCCGTCAGCTGCTGAATGGACAAAATGTGGTTTTTTCATACAATGGGATACTATTGAGTCATGAAAAGGCATTAAGTACTGATTCATGCTATAATATTGATGAACTTTGAAAGCACGCTAAGTGAAAGAATCCAGGCTCAAAAGGCCATGTGTTGTACAATTCCATTTATATGAAATGTTCAGGATAGGCAAATCCACAGAGACGGAAAGTAGATTAGTGGTTGCCAGGGGAAGGGGATAGGGGACAGTTGGACTAACTGCTATTTATATATATTAGGTGTGGAGCTCTTTGGGTGATGGAACTATTCTAGAATTAGATAGTAGTGGTGGTTGCACAAAATAGTGAATACACTAAAAACCACTGACGTATACATTTTAAAATGGCGAATTTTATGTTATATGAATTATACCTCAATTTTAAAAATGTAAAGAAAAAAAAAGTGAATGGGGCTTCCCTGGTGGCGCAGTGGTTGAGAGTCCGCCTGCCGATGCAGGGGACGCGGGTTCGTGCCCCGGTCCGGGAAGATCCCACATGCCGCGGAGCGGCTGGGCCCCTGAGCCATGGCCGCTGAGCCTGCGCGTCCAGAGCCTGTGCTCTGCAACGGGAGAGGCCACAACAATGAGAAGGCCGTGTACCGCAAAAAAAAAAAAAAAAAAAAAGTGAATGAAGCAAATTTCCTCCCCTCCAGGGCTCAACAGACAGATTGCACATAACACATAATTATTGGACCCCGTGGGTGTCAACACAGAAGTGCATATCTGTGTGGGCCTAACCTAGTTTTGGGTGGTCAGAAAAGTCTTCCCAGAGCCTCTGTCTTTAAGGAGAAATAGCTGGGACCTGGGAATTGAAATACTCAGATTTAGCTGTTTACTGCTTTATTTGGAAAATCTGTAAAGTTCCTGGGCCTTAGATAAGGCCCGTCTGCCTGAGGGTATGTCTTCTGCCCTGAAGGTCTCCACAGACTGAAGGCCTGGGAAACAAAAGAATACCCAGGGTGCAAGGACACTTCTAGGAGTGGGAAGCTTCAGAGAGACCCTCTGTTGGTCAGCGCTCCCCGGTTCAGGACACAAAAGCTTCCCACTAGTTTCAGCAGAAAGGATTGATTGCAGGGGTGGATGGGAGGAGTTAAGAGATGTGACGTAGGCTGAGCAGGGTCACTTCCCAAGTGTCACATTAGATCTGGGCTGCCTGGGATGCAGCTTCTGCCTCCGTCATCAGGAAGCTAGTGAACAGCCTGTGGAGTTGGGAAGCTGGTACTGCAGCTACTGACAAAGAAACCACCCACTTTGCCAAAATCAGAAAACCACCGTGACAGCTTCTGGCCCCAGAACCAGGTTACTGCTACTGTGATCCGCACCAGTGCAGTGAATCCTTTGTGCTTTTGCTGTCTCCTTCTCTACCTGCTACACATTCAGAACTCCAGCAAATGCATCTCATTGATGGAACCTAAGTAGTATTCAGAGCCCCAGGTGCAAGAGAGTATGGAAAATAGAGTTGTTTGTTCTCCTGCCTCCACGGTACAGTAAGATGCTAGATGTTGACTAAGCCAGTTCACTGAATCTGCCATAAGGTCCTGTACAGGATTTGGGTGGGTACTCAACACATAACTTTAGTCTGCTGCACTTTGGGCCTGTAGATCTGTGCCTAGAGGATGGGCACAGTGTAACCGGCAGTGACTTTTGGTCTCTCCAGTTATAAGACAACCTGTTGCAAGGTTGGGTGATACTTTTGGCTTCTTGATTTCTCCATTTTCTTGGAGAAGGTTGCAGGCAGGCAAACAGGCAGTTGGACATGATTTCTGTCCGGGAAGTAGGGGGAACACGTACAGGCACAGGGATGGATCAGCCAGGGCAGAATGTTTGAGCAATTGAAAAGTTTCCAACCCAGACTACCCAGCCTGTAGTTTGTATCTCCTTCCGGCCCTCCCGTACCGTCAGTGGTAATTTATAGAAATCCTATGGAAGCTGTTTAAACAGGGCTTGGGATCATGTTTGCAATCCCATATCAGTGGTACAAAGCTCAGAGAAGTGAAGCAATTTCCCCCATATTACACAGTTTGCTGGCACCAGAGTGAAGACTCTAGCTAAACCCATTGTCCTGACTTTCTCCTTCCCAACCCACCTTGTATACCAGACTCAACTGTAAACTAAGCCTGTGATTTGTCAGCAGAGTTCTAAGAAATCCTGTGCCCAAGTGTGTGTTTCCCTTCACACTCATCACATGGCAGGCAAAGCACTGGTCCCAGATTGAGATTTTCAGATTGAAAGTGGAACTGACTTTTGGAAATGACTAAAACCATCCAAAGCAAAGTCTGGGAACACTTCAAAGAAGAGGTGGCTTTAGAGCTGAGGTGTGAGGAGTGATTAGGGAAGTAGGAGGGGCCAGGAGAATAACACAGTGTGCAGAGCTCTGCTCAGGGGTTGATGCACAGGAGTGGGGAAGGTGACCTGCTGGCGGTGAGTGAAGCTCAGCGGTTGTTAGGCGGGGCCGTGGAAGGGAGGCCCTAGTGACAGTGCCCACAAGGGCAGGTGTTCCCTGCCAGTGACAGATGTGGGCCAGGCCAGCGGGAGGTTGAATAAGGGATGGGCAAGGAAGAGGGGGCGTGGAGGCCCGAGACCAGGTCAGAGGCCAGCACACGGCGCAGCAAGCAGGGTGAGGGCAGAGCAGGAGCCCTTAATTTGTTTTTCTTAAATGGTTGCATGTGATTTTATTTCTTTAAAAACTATTTAAAGGTAAGTGAGTTTGGGTGTTTTGCATTACGGTTTTTGTTCTAGGTCGAATGCTTTTTGCATTGCTTTAAAAAATAGATATTGGGCTTCCAATGGTGGCGCAGTGGTTGAGAGTCCGCCTGCCGATGCAGGGGACACGGGTTCGTGCCCCGGGCCGGGAAGATCCCACATGCCACGGAGCGGCTGGGCCCGTGAGCCATGGCCGCTGAGCCTGCGCGTCCGGAGCCTGTGCTCCGCAACGGGAGAGGCCACAACAGTGAGAGGCCCGCGTAACGCAAAAAAATAAATAAATAAAATAAAAAATAGATATTAATTAGAACCTGAAAAGTTAATGTAAACTAAAGTGCATTTGTGAGCATCTTTGAATTTAAACTTGGTGTGACATGAGCACACAACATTATTGGCGTCATGCTTGGATTGTGTTTGAGAATAAAAAATGGGCTGGACATGAGGTTATGAAAGTAGTCATTTAGGGAGCATGTTTAGCTTGAGCCAACACATGCACATATCATACAGATATTTTTAAGGCTTTTAGCTTAAACTGTGGATCTGAAATACAGTTCCTGATTCAAAGAGTAATAATCGCACTTAAAGAGAACGTTGCACTCTGCAGGAAGAGTTCCCATTTATAGTATTTATATGGCAAATAGAACGGCGGGCCCTTTATTCAGAAACAGTGGGATATGTTTTCGGTTTAGGCACTTGAAACATGTTCTCCAGTCACCAAATAGCCTAAATTCTTTGTGGTGCTTTTCATATAAAAATCCAACTAAAATGCCTGTGATCAAATTTATTTTTTTAATAATAATTGAACTCCCCTCTTTTGTGGCTTGCAGGAGGTATGGATTTAGCCGCCAGAGCAAAGCAGAGAAGGTAAGAAAAGCTTGGCTAATGGGAGAGAATGTTTGAGAGACGCAAGTGCTACTTCCCTTTGCCTCTGTCCCACGCGGACAGGCTCCCAGCAGGGGTGGGACAGCAGGGCCCTGGTCCTTGGGCAACCCCGGGCAGCGGGGATGTGCCAGCAGCCTTTGGCCCCTGAATCTCCCTCGTGGCATCCCCAGTCTGTTGCCCGTGTGGGCTGCGGAGCTGAGGCAACACCTCATCATGGGACTGGAAGTGAAGGGTGATTGGAAGTCATGACACCAGGGTCAAACAGATGGCCTGTAATAACTCTAAAACTGTAGAGATGAAGTCCACTCCCAGAGCCCTTAGCACTCCTCATCTGATGAGAGAGGCCCTACACAGGTGTCAGCAGGCTGATGGCGGTGAGAGAGAGCACGTTACAGGCTGGCCCTGTACTAAGACAACCTGGTGTGGAAAAAACGGAAAGTCAAGATGGGGTTTTATAAGTTCCTAAAAGAGTATCAAGGATTTCTCTTCATTCATGTATTTTTTTTTATATGTATCAGTATTCATTCACGGTTCTTAATTGTCAGCAGCAGGGCAGGCATATAAATCTTATAGTGCCAAACCTTTCCTGTGTTCAGGCCCTTTGTTCAGGGCTCTACATGTATTTTTTTCACTGATTCCTCTGAACAGCTCTGTGAGGAAGATGCTTATTTCTGTTTTTCAGGGCAGAAAGCTGAGGTTCAGAGAGGCTCAGTGATTGGTCTAAGATCACACAGCTCCTAAAGTGCCATAATAAGAATCTGAACCCACATCTGTGTGACATCAAAGCCTGTGCTCTTATCCGCTGCCTTCTCAATAATAACATGCTAACTAAAGTGACCAGTGGCCTCTTAAAAAGTAGAGTCCACAGCTTGAGATCTAGTAAAACCTCTTTCCTCATTCCCCTCCTGACCCCCAGATTTTCTTGAATGAGACACCACTCTGCCTGCTGTTCTCCTGCCACCCCTCCTCTGTCCAGATCCACCATTCCTCAGTCCTTCCAGGAAGCCTTCCCTGACCCCGGCCTCCCTCTGCTTTCTGTGGCCATTGTCTCAGTCCTTGGAGGGCACTGACAGTGACTTGGAGCATATGTTCTAAAGCGAGACTGGCTGGTTTCAAATCCTAGCTCCTGCCCTTCACTGTGTGACTTTGGTCGGTATACTTTGTTGTGCCTTAGTTCACAGCATCTGTGAAATGGGGGCAGAAATTGTACTACCTCACAATGTTGTTGTGAAGATTAAAATATAAAGGATGTAGAATAATCCAACCCATAGTGCACATCTACTAAGCGTTAACTATCATCATTATCATGATTCTCATTAACAATCGTTTATGCATTCATTATGACATCTTCTTTTTTGGTTTTCTTATTATTTCTTCCACATTTGTGTTTTCACTCAACCAAACAGCCATTTCCTCCAAAGCAAGGTTTTTTTTCCGGATTTGAGTGTCATGTGGCATCTAGTGTATAAGAATTTGATGTGTATGTGTAATATGTAATTTTAAGTCTGAAAAGAATGTGTATATGACTATATTCTGAAATAAGGCAGCTTGGTTATGATTGGAAAAATTGTGAGATGTCCATGAAATATTATTTGCATTGGCCTTGCCTTATCATTCTCATGTGAGATGGCACATTTGAACTGGAAGTCTTATCCCCTGTAGATATATGCAGGCGCTCAGGCCATGCCCCAGGGTCAGTCATAGGCTTGTTATAGAAATTCATCTCAGAACTGGGATGGTCTCAGAAGGGTATCTGAGGGCAGCCCTCTCATTCAACCCTAGAAGACCCCAGTATCCAGAGAAGGTAAGCCTGAGGTTGCCAGCTGGTGAATGGCAAAGATGGAGCTAAAGCCAAGAACCCTAGACTTGCAGCCCAGGTTTGGGGAGCAGCCGTTACTCCAGGTGTCCTGAGTGTGGTGCGGTACATTTAGACCTTGAGCTGGGTCCATAGCCTAGAGCTTGATCACCAGGGCAAGCAGTTTAGAGTCTTATTCTTCAGGCCAGTGGTTTTCAAACTTTGCTGACCACTCTTGGCAGTAAGAACTCTGTTTTTCATCATGGTTCAGTACACACACACACACACACACACACACACACACACACACACACACCCCTACCCCTGCAGATACAACCCCAAAAACAAAAGTTTCACAAAGCGGTACATAACCCTTTACTACCTGTAGTGCACTTGGATGTGTTGTGTTCTGTTATTTTTATTTAATTTATTTAGATGCCAATCATACCTGCTAAATTACTTTCATATCCCACTAATGGGTCTCTGTTGAAAAACAGGCAGTGATCTTAAGGCAGTGATCTGCTCTTAGCAGGAATTAAAGTAGAGGAAGACCCAAGCAAAGTGTAAGGGTAAGTCTGGCAAAGGTGTATGACCTGATAGGAATTGCGTCGGCGAGCAGTTCAGAAATGGAGGCGGGCATTGGGTGAGACCCGAGGCTCCAGCTGCTTGGGCTGTGGTTGTAGTGGAAGCCCCGGTCTCTGGATCTCGCTTTCTTTCCCCGAGACTGGGTGACTTGTCCAGATCTGTGTGTTTTCTTTCACAGACTCACTCTCCTTTGCAGTGTTGTCCTTTCTCTACTGAATCTCCAACTGCAGTGCTCAGCTGTTTTCCCACCTTCCCTTCCAGGCCGAGGACAAGAAAATGGCACTTCCCACAGGACTGTTAGCTGCAGAGAAAGCCGACGCCCGCGAGGAAGACGAGCTTCAGGCTGCTGAAGAGGTGAGTGGTCCATGTAGCCCCTGAGGTTTCTGCCTAAGTCTTTGGGGGAAATCTCGCTTTCATCCGCAGCTCTCCAGGATGGCCAGCTGCCTCTCACAGCCAGCTGCTGTTGGCTGGCCTTTCGCGCCCTTTTCAGCTTCTTTTCATCACCTCTCACGAGGCTCACCATAAAACGAGACCGGCTGAAATAGCCCTTGGATTCCACTGCGAAGACCTATTGCAACACCCTGCTTAAGTCTTGTGTGGTCAGACCTGCTCACTGCTACCTCTCCCCATTCTTCTTTTAGCAGCGTATTCAGTCCCTGATGACCAAGATGACTGCCATGGCACGTGAGGAGGTGAGGCAGGCATGGTCATGTGGGTGGGCGTGGTGTGGAGGTGGAGGCCTGGCACCACCCCGGCTCTGCTATGAGGGGGCCTCTTCCAAGTGTCCACCTTCAGGGCCCTCTCGTTTCAGCACCCTGCTTCCCATTTTCTTGGGATCTTTCTTTTGGAAACCTTTTATACATGCACAGTGTTGCCGTCCATGGGAACCTCTAGGAGGGAGATTTGAAGGACCCATGTGAAGACAGGATGTCCCAGCTGGGATGGCATCACAGGGCCCCTGCAGGAGAGCTGTGGTTCAGCCCTGCCTCTCCATAACTGCATGTGGCATCCCATGCCAAAGGAGCCCTTGTTTCCCTCCTACACCATCTAGGTAGATGATAGGGTACTAAATTTATATTCACTCTTCCCAGAGCTCATGACCTGTGTTAAAAGGTTTAACCAAGTGCTTTGAAAGGAGAATTCCTTTTTAGGGCAGGAAGGGCCTGTGGCAGTCAAGAGGTAGTTCAGGAATTCTGAGATCCCATTTCCTCTCCCATTTGTACTTTTTTCCTCTGAGTCCTATGCCTGCCAAGTTCCCTTCAGGCTCTTTTTAGTGATCCTCAGCAGTAAAATCCCTGGAATGATTTTCCAGGATACCCAGGGTCCGAGGAGAATCTAACACAGCCTGCTGAGTGACTCAGGAGGAGGGAGGTGACTTAACCTTTGCCCTGAAGCTTGTTTTCTCCCTTCCGTGTTTCTGAACACACGAGCAAAAGCCAAATTATTTTTTCCCCTGGGAATATTATCTATTTTACTTTAATAGTGTTCAGGGTTTCCAGTTGTGTGAAAGACAGTGCACGGCCTTGAGAACACACCCTCCCTGTGATTGCAGAGCCGTCTGACCGCTAGTTCCGTGGGCCAGATCGTGGGCCTCTGCTCTGCCGAGATCAAGCAGATTGTGTCTGAGTATGCAGAGAAGGTATGTGGGGACCCAGCTGGAGCCTTTGCCTCAGATAATGCCCCAAGGACTTCTCCTGCTTCCCTAACCCCTCCCAGCAGTGAGGGAGGCAAGTTGTAATTCATCAGCCATGTTTGTCAAAAACATACACCATGCAGAGTCATCCGCATTTGCCCATTAGCTGAATTCATTTTCTTCTGCAGTGCCTATTTTTCTATAAATATAAAGAGAAAACCTGTCTCTCAGAGCAATTATTGCATCTGATAAATGGATGTGTTAGGTACAGCACCCGCATTTTTCCTTCTCTACCAGGCTTCTTATAACTTGGGCTCAGTTTGGTGATGGGGCTGAGGGATGAAACTTTGCCACTTAGGAGATAAACCCCATAAGTCAGCCAAGCCCAAGGCAAAATTTTGTGTTCTGCTTTATTAAAAGGGTATAGAATGAACAAAAGCCTGAAAGTCATATTTCAGCGTTAGATTTTTTTCCATCCTAAGAATAGACAGCAGGACCTTGAATATTTCAGGGAGACAGTGATTAATCATTTTGCACATAACTGATTCTGGTCTGGCTGAAACATAGTATCGGTAAAATCAGATTTACAGGGCATTGTTTCACGTCCTTCGTTCCCCAGCCCTACTCAGGCTGCCCCACTAAAACGTTGATGTCTGTTGAAGCATCCAGCTTTGCTTTCCCTGCCTCAAAAGCCTTGACGACAAATTAGCTCTGCCCTGACCCTCTGAGCAATATTCTTCTGAAGCAGTTGCACAGATGATGTAGTTGGGGAACAGGTGTCACCTGTAACCTGGTAGCTATAATCTGCTGTAAACACAGCGGGTGGTCACCTCCCACCAAGTGAGGGGCCTTCTGAGTAAGACTGAGTAAAATGGTACAGAGTAGTGGTTACCAGAGGGGAGGAAGGCGGAGGGAGGGCAAAATGGGTAAAGGGAGTCAACAGTACAGTGACGGATGGAAACAACTTTTGTTGGTGAACACACTTTCAGAAGTCGAAATAAAGTGTTGTACACATAAATTCATGTAATGTTATAAAACAGCTTTTTAAAAATGGCATAGAATGTCTGGGGAATGGAGTTCTATTGTTTTCCCCACCCTCCAAATCAATGCTTCTTAACATGGGTTTTCTAATCCAACTTTCATAGAATCCAGAGTATCCTGTATTTTAATTTACCACCTAGAAAAGGTGACAGTTGTCAAAGTGTCATCTGAGATTTGACTGGAAAAAGATTTAGGTCATCCTAAAAGTACCAGTAAAATCAAAAGACTTGAAGACATAGTTGTGGAAAGAGTGATTAATTCACTGCCCTAAGAAGAAGTTATCTTGGTTTGCAGTCAGCACACACACCTGGATGGCAAGAGGGTGAGTCTGTACCTGCCCTTAGGTGAATCCAGGGCTGAATCCAGTTTTTACCAAAAGACAAATGGATGGGGCACTCACTGCTGTTCCTACAGGGACTCTGATTTTTATCTTCATACTTGCCCACTGCAAGCAGATAGGAGCTCAGATGATAAGAGGGGAAGCAAGTAGGCAGACCCTCCTTAGTATACCTGTCCTTGCTTGCGAGTCTTGAAGCTTGCCTGCCTTCCCCATCAGCTCAGCAATTCCTGCTGGGCCTCTATCCCCTGAGCGTTCCCTACCTCACCCTTGTACAGTGATCCGATGGCTGCATTCTGTATTCTTGCTTCTCTGCATCTGTTCTGTTCTTCCAGAAAAGAGTGAGATAGTAGTTTTGGACAGGTCTTTTTCCAAGGACGTATATAATTAAAACTTCTCATGGAGAATTGGAGTTCACCAGTTCATTGCTTGATTGTCTGTGTTATTTGCATTAAATATATAGCATTAAAGACAAGTGCTTTTAAAATTAAATTGCCTTTAATCCTGTTCCCGTATCACAGTTATCTCACATTTGCATATTTAATCCGGTGTTTGTCTCCAGATATCCATGGTAACACCTAGTTGCAATCATCATGTGTGTCTAGAAGAGGTAGAACAGTGTAGTTACAAACACAGCATTGGAGTCCTATCTTGGTTCACGCCTGTCTCCTCAACTTCCTAGCTCTGTGACCTTGGGCAGTTTATTTAACTCCTTTGCTCTAGTATCTTCATCTATTAAATGGGAATAATATAACTTTCCTGGCACGGCGTTGTGAAGATTAAATGAAATGTGAACAAAATGCCTAAAACAGTTCCTGGCACGTTATAGCCATGCACCTAATGGTAGGCTTTATTTGCACTTTTACAATTTGCTTTTTTTTTGGTCACATCAAATTCTAAACATTTTCCATGTTTCCAGTCTTCAGAATAGTTTTCACATGGATCTGATAAAGTAATTCATTACATTTCAGCTCATTTTTTATTACGTTTAATCCTTTAAACTATGTAGAGTTCATTTTTATTTAGTCTAAGTGTACATTCATCCTAGTTTTCCTGCTCCTATCCACTTAATATCATTTATCAAATAATTTCTTTATACTCATTTGGAGACACTTTGTTATATTTTTGTATTTTAGATCAATTTAAACTATGTATTTTCTTGATTTATTGGTTTAAACTTCTATTTTTATTCAAGTTCCATGGTAAAATCATGTTTGCTTTTTTGTTTTTGTTATTTGCTTTATTTGTTTGCTATAGTCTTGTCAATATCCTCCAGCCAAAGACCACTAGGAACATACCCATAGTTGAACAAGTTGGGTTTATTGCTGATTGTAGTGAGGGAGACCACACACCAATGGGGAATGATGCAGCATCTCAGTAAGGAGGCATCAGAAAAGACTTACGGGATTCAGACTTGCTTTAGGGGATTTGGGGGAAGCTTCAAGAAAGTAGAGCTTTGCTCTGTGTTGTATGCCTTAAGGAGGGGCAATTCAGTGAATATTATGTAAAGAAATCTATGAGACAAGGGCAGTGAATCAAGGTTGAAGCTGTATGCCCATGTTAGCTGGTATAGGGGGATGTTTGATCATTTAGGGGATTTGAACAATGTTCAGGTTTCTGTCCATGTACAAACATGATTACAGAGTGGTCGATGCTTGTGCGTGTCTGATGTTGCTGTTCTCTGGAATTATTTATATTTAACACCGAAGCCTCGTATGAGTGCAGGCCAGCTCCCAGCAACATCAAGGCCTTGCTGAGAGTACCAGATTAGCTCTCAGATGTCAGGGGCTGCTTTTCTCTTTCTCTGAATTTAGTTATGTATTGCTACACAGGAATATTACATAAATGCGGTGGCCTAAAATAACATAGTTTATCATTGCACTTTCTGTGGGTCGGTGGTTGGCACAGTGTAGCAGGGTCCTTTGTTTCAGACCCTTACAAGATTACAGTGAAGGTGCTGACCTGGCCTGCGGTCTCATCTGAGGCTTGACTGGAGAAGGATCCACTTCCAAGTTCACATGGTTGTTGGCAGCATTCAGTTCCTTGACACCCGTTGGCTGAGGTCAGCAGTTCTGGCAGTCAGCTGGAGGCTGCCCTCAGTTCCTTGCCAGGTGGGCCTCACCAACATCACTTATTTCATCAAAGCCAGCAAAGGAGGCACCTCCCCACAAGACAGACATTACAGTTTTATGTGACATAATTATGTACATGCATCCCACCACGTTTGCAGAGACTGTGGGGCTCTGTTAGAGTTGCCCACCACAGCGTATTTGTTTTTCTCTTTAATCTTACTGCTATACATTGGGCTGAAACAGGGCACTGGCAATCCATCTAAAAATCCATGCCCCTACCTTCCTGGCCTCAGTAATGAAACCCTTGAAAGTAGAGATGGGATTGAGGCATGCTCAGGAGGAAAGCCTTTGGTGGCACTTGAAGGAAACCCAAATTAGGCTGAGATCAGGATGGATGTTTTGCTTAGTGAAGAAAAGGGATGCAATAATTTGGGGAGGATGAAAGTGTGAAAGTGATTTTGTGACTAGGGAATGAATCAAACAGCCTGCCCGGTGCGAGTGGTTGGAAAGTCGACAGGCACTGAGAAATAAAAATGAAGTAAAAAACATGTGCAGGCTTCTCTTTCATTCGTAAAGTTCACAGGTTCTTACAACAGTGTAACATGGTACGTAATCCATGTTTTTCAGAGCAAGTCCCTGAGATACGTAACTCAATTTAACATGGTTCCTGTAAAGCAGGGAAGAGGAATGTGAATAAGCTTCCAGATATATAATTCATGAGTGTCAGCAGGCTCCGGCCAAGGAGCACCATCTCCCTTTGTTTCCAGAGGGTGACACTCTTCCCAGAATGTACTTGGTGAGGCACCACTGTGCTTCGTGGTGTTACTGTCCAACATGCTCACTGCATCGTAGCATTCATTTTTGCAGGGAAGAAGAATCTAGTACTGTGATTTGCAGAAAACTAAAAGCTTGACTGTCCCCAAAATACTTCCACTGTACTATCCCAGAAGGAAGGAAAGGAAGCTGAACCAGGCAAGGCTGGGCCAGGGAAGGTGCAGGGTGCCTAGAAAGGCAGGAAGGGACTCTCCTCAATGCCACATGTTAATCAACTGTACACCATTTTGACTCATCTGCGACTAAATCATTCTTGGTCAACATCTCCCTGAGACAGGATCTGAAAACATTTTGTACATCTAGAGGCACAGATCTGTCTTGGGGAATCAGAAGAATCTACCCTGAGTGCCTTCTCAGTGCCAGGTACTTTAAAAAAAATTTTTTTATTAAAGTATAGTTGATTTACAACATTACATTACTTTTGGGTGTACAGCATAGTGATTCAGTATTTTATAGACTATACTCTGTTTAAAGTTATTACAAAATAATGGCTGTATTTCCCTGTGCTATACAATGTATCCTTGTTGCTTATTTATCTTATACATAGTATTTTGTATCTCTTAATCTCATACCCCTATCTTGTCCCTCCCCCAACCCCTCTCCCTACTGGTAACCACTAGTTTGTTTTCTATATCTGTGCATTTGTTTTTTCATAGATTCTATACATAAGTGATAACATACAGTATTTGTCTTTCTGTCTTATTTCACTGAGCATAATACTCTCTAGGTCCATCCACGTTTTTGCAGATGGCAGAATTTCATTTTTTTATGGCTGAGTAATATTCCATTGTGTGTGGTGTGTGTGTGTGTGTGTGTGTGTGTGTGTGTGTGTGTATACACACCACATCTTCATTCATCTTTTATGGACACTCAGGTTGCTTCCACATCTTGGCTATTGTATAAATAAAGCTGCTGTGGACATTGGGGTGCACGTATCTTTTTGAATTAGCATTTTTGGGTTTTTTTGATATATACCTATGAGTGGAATATCTGGATTATATGGTAGTTCTATTTTTAGGCTTTTGAGGAACCTCCATACTGTTTTCCATAGTGGCTGTATCAATTTACATTCCCATCAGTAGTGTACAAGGGTTCCCTTTTCTCCACATCCTAACTGAAATGTGTTATTTGTAGACTTTTTGATGATAGCCATTCTGACAGATGTGTGATAGCTCATTGTGGTTTTGATTTGCATTTCTCTAATAATTAGCGATGTTGAACATCTTTTCGTTTGCCTGTTAGCCATCTGTACGTCTTCTTTGGAAAATGTCTGTTCAGATCTTCCGCCCACTTTTTAATTGGGTTGTTTGTTTTTTTGATATTGAGTTGTATGAGCTGTTTATGTATTTTGAATACTAACCCCTTATCGGTAATATCATTTGCAAATATTTTCTTCCACTCCAACAGTTGTCTTTTCATTTTGTCAGTGGTTTCCTTTGCTATGCAAAAGCTTTTAAGTGTAATTAGGTCCCATTTGTTTATTTTTGCTTTTATTTATTTTTTTGCCTTAGGAGACAGATCCAAAAAAATATGGCTACAATTTATGTCAAAGAGTGTCCTGCCTATTTTCTCTTCCAGGAGTTTCATGGTTTCAGGTCTTACATTTAGGTCTTTAATTCATTTCGAGTTTGTTTTTGCATATGGTGTTGGGAAATGTTGTAATCTCATTCTTTTACATGTAGCTGTCCAGTTTTCCCAGCATCACTTGTTGAAGAGACTGTCTTTTCTCCATTGTATATTCTTGCCTTCTTTATCGTAGATGAATTGATCATGGGTGTGTGGATTTATTTCTGGGCTTTCTATTCTGTTGCATTGATCTATGTGTCTGTTTTTCTGCCAGAACCATGCTGTTTTTGATTTCTGTAGCTTTGTAGCATAGTCTGAAGTTAGGGAGCATGATACCTCCAGCTTTGTTCATTTTTCTCAAGAGTGTTTTGGCAATTTGGAGTCTTTTATGGTTCCGTATAAATTTTAGGATTATTTGTTCTAGTTCTGTGGAAAGTGTCATGGGTATTTTGACAGGGATTTCATTAAATCTGTAGATTGCTTTGGGTAGTATGGCTATTTTAATAATATTAATTCTTCCAATCCAAGAGCACAGGATATCTTTCCATATCTTTGAATCATCTTCAATTTCCTTTATCAGTGTTTTATAATTTTCAGAATATAGTTCTTTCACCTCCTTGGTTAAGTTTATTCCTAGGTATTCTTTTTGACACAATTTTAAATGAGATTTTGTTTTTAACTTTCTCTTTCTGATAGTTCATTATAAGTATATAGAAATGCAACAGATTTCTGTGTATTAATCTTGTATCCTTCAACCTTACTGAATTCATTTATTACTTCTAATAGTTTTTTTGGTGGAGACTTTAGGATTTTCTTTATATAGTGCCATGTCATCTGCAAATAGTAACGGTTTTACATCTTCCCTTCCAATTGGATGTCTTTCTTTCTTTCTTTCTTCCTTTCTTCCTTTGTTTCTTGTCTGATTGCTGTGGTTAGGACTTCCAATACTATGTTAAATAGAAGTGGTAAGAGCGGTCATTCTTCTCTTGTTCCTGATTTTAGGGGAAAGGCTTTCAGCTTTTTCCCATTGAGTATGATGTTAGCTGTGGGTTTATCGTAAATGGCCTTTATTATGTTGAGATATATTCCCTTTATACCCACTTTGAGAGTTTTAGTCATGAATGGATGTTGAATTTTGTCAAATGCTTTCTCTGCATGATGATTTTTTCTCTGCATCATGTGATTTTTATCTTTCCTTTTGTTAATGTGGTCTATAACATTGACTGATTTGCAAATATTGGACCATCCTTGAAATCCTGGAATAAATCCCACTTGAGCATGGTGTATGATTCTTTGTATGTGTTGTTGGATTCAGTTTCCTAGTGTTTCACTGAGGATTTTTGCATCTACATTTATCAAAGATACTGGCTTGTAATTTTCTTCTTTTGTAGTGTCTTTGTCTGATTTTGGTATCCAGGTAATGATGGCCTCATAGAATGAATTTGGGAGTTTTTCAGAATAGTTTGGGAAGGATAGGTATAAGTTCTTTGTATGTTTGGTAGAATTTCCCAGTGAAACCATCTGGTCCTGGACTTTTCTTTGCAGGGAGTTTTTTTTTTATTCTGTTTCACATCTAGTAATCTGTCAAATTATCTGTTTATTCTTGACTCAGTTTTGGCAGGCTAGATGTTTCTAGAAACTTGTCTGTTTCTTCTGAGTTTTCCAATTTGTTGGCATAGAACTGTTCATAGCATTCTCTTATGATTTTTGTATATCTGTGGCATCATTTGTTATTTCTTCTCTTTCATTTCTTGTTTTGTTTATTTGGGTCCTCTTTCTTTTTTCTTCTTGGTGAACCTGGCTAAGGCTTTATCAATTTTATTTATCTTTTCAAAAAAAAAAAGGCAGCTGTTAGGTTCATGAATTTTTTTCCATTGTTCTTTTGGTCTCTATTTCCTCTCTTATCTTTACTATTTCCTTCCTTCTGCTGACTTTAGACTTTGTTCTTCTTTCTCTAATTCCTTTAGATGTTAGGTTAGGTTGTTTATTTGAGGTTTTTCTTGTTTCTTCTAGAAGGCCTGTATCACTATAAACTTCCCTTTTAGAGCTGCTTTTGCTGCATCCCATAGATTTTTTAAAGTTGTGTTTCCATTTTCATTTGTCTTGAGGTATTTTCTGATTTCCTCTTTGATTTTATTATTGGTTTTTTAGTAGCATGTTGTTTAGTCTCTACGTATTTGTGCTTTTCCTATTTTTCTTACTGTAATTGATTTCTAGTTTCATACCGTTAAGGTTGGGAAAAAAATGCTTGATATAATTTCTGTCCTCTTAAAGTTGTCGTGACTTATTTTGTGGCCTAGCATGTGATCTGTCCTGGAGAGCATTCCATGTGTACTTGAAAAGAACGTGTATTCTGCTGTTTTGAAATGGAGTGTCCTGTAGATATCTATTAAATCCAACTGGTCGATTGTATCATTTAAGACCACTGTTGCCTTATGGGTGATCTGTCCATTGATGTAAGTGGGGTGCTAAAGTCCCCTGCTATTATTGTATTATTGTCAATTTCTTCATTTATGTCTGTTAATATTTGCTTTATACTTTTAGGTGCTCCTGTATTGGGTGCATGCATATATGGTAACAAGTAAAATATCCTCTCCTTGGATTGACCCCTTGATCATTATATAGTGCCCTTCTTTGTCTTTTGTTATAGACTTTGTTTTAAAGTCTATTTTGTCTGATACGAGTATTGTTACACCTACTTTCTTGTCATTTCCATTTGCATAAAATATCTTTTTCCATCCCCTCATTTTCAGTCTGTATATGTCTTTAGCTCTGAAGTGAGTCTCTTGTAAACAGTATATAAATGGGTCTTTTTTTTTTTTTTTAACCCAGTCATCTACCCTGTGTCTTTTGATTGGAACATTTAGTCCATGGATATTTAAATTAATTATTGATAGGTATGTACTTATTTCTGTTTTATTACTTGTTTTCCTATTGTTTTTATAGTTCTTCTCTGTTCATTTCTTCTTCTTCTTGTTTCTTTCCTTGTGGTTCTTTAGTAGTATGTTTGTGTTTCCTTCTAGTTTTTGTGTATCTATTGCTGGTTTTTGATGTGTGGTTACCATGGGGTTCGTGTATCTTGGCTTATAACTGTATCTGTTGATACTTGTGGTAGACTGATAGTCGTTTAAGTCCAAACACGTTCTAAAAGCTCTGCATTTTTTTACTCCCCTCCCCCATGTTTTGTGGTTTTGATGTCACATTTTACAGCTTCAGGTCTATCCCTTCACCGTTTATTGTAGTCAGAGTTGCTTTTCCAGTTTTTTTTGTCTTTAATCTTTGTACTAGCTTACTTAAGTGGTTGATCCTCAGCCCTCACTGAGGCCTTTCCTAGTTGGATTTTTCCTTTTCTATAGATTCTTACTTCTTGTTATATAGCCTTTTCTTTTCCACTTAGAGAAGACCCTTTAACATTTCATTTAGGGTAGGTTTAGCGTTGATGAACTCTCTTAGTTTTTGCTTATCTGAGAAGTTCTTTATTTCTCCTTCAATTCTAAATGATAAACTTCCTGGGTAGAGTATCCTGGGTTGCAGGTTTTTCCCTCTCGGCATTTTGATTATATCCTGCCACTCCCTCTATCCTGCAAAGTTTCTGCAGAAAAATCAGCTGATAGCCTTGTATATGACTCTGTTTTTCTCTTGCTGCCTTTAGAATTCTCTCTTTGTTTTTAACTTTTGCCATTTTAATTATGATATGTCTTGGCATGGGTCTGATTGAGTTCATCTTGGTTGGGACCCTCTGTGCTTCCTATACCTTAATATCTGTTTCCTTCTTCAAGTTTGGGAATTTTTCAACCATAATTTCATCAAATATATTTTTGACTCCCTTCTCCTACTGGGACCCCTACAGTGTGAATGTTGGTAATGCCTGGTGTTATCTCAGAGATCTTTTAAACTGTTCTCATTTTTTCATATTTGTTTTTTTCTTTTTGCTGTTCCAAGTGGGTGACTTCCATAATTCTGTCTTCCAGATCACTTATGTGTCCTTCTGTATCACTTAGTCTGCTATTAATTCCTTATAGTGTTTTTCATTTGTTACTGTATTTTTCACTTCTGACTGGTTCTTTTTTATATTTTCTATTTCCTTGTTAAAATTCTCACTGTGTTCATCTATTCTTTCCCCTAATTCAGTTAGCATTTTTATTACTAATGCTTTGAATTCTTTATCTGGTAATTTGTTTACTTCTCTTTCATTATTTATTTTTTCAGGGGTTTCTCTTGCTCTTTCAGTTGAGACCAGTTCCTCTGCCTTCTCATTTTGCTTAACTTTCTCTGCCTCTATGAACTTATGTGAAACAGTAGTTATCTGTTACAGTCCTGAAGGGTGTCCTTATGTGGGAGTGTCCCTGTACAGACTACATTTGCCTCCTGCCTTTGGTGGGAGAGCTGGATTTGACCTCAAAGCAAGTCACATCTTTCCTCAGGGTGTGCTGGCAGCTCTCACCTTGGTAGAAGGTGGGGCTATAGATGGAGGGGCTAAAGCTGGAGCCAGCTGTGAGCTCAGGCTTCCCCTCTGCTCTGTGACCATTACTGCCCTATCAGGGGCAGGGGCAGGGGCAGATCCCCAGCTGCTGTAGCAGAAGCCCTGAGGTTTGGCTCCAAGCCGGCTCTGTTCCCTTTAAGTGTATGCTCTCCCCTTTCTCAGCACTGGGACCCTTTCCCCAGACGGGGGAGCAGTGCTGGAGCGAGATGGGACCTGTGTGGGCTTTCGGCTCATGATGGGGCGCGGGCTGTGGTGACCCAGCCACAGACAGAGGTCAGGGCTGCCTCCCTATGCCGCCTGTGCAAGCACCGCAGTGGCTGCTCCCATCCTGCTCAGCCGCAACCTCGGGGCCACGTCTTCTTTGTCCCTCACAGCCAGCCCCTGCCCCCAGCCTCTGCCTTCCTCGCCCTGTTGTGGAGCCATGCCACAGGGCAGATGGGGCCCATGTGGGCTCTCAGTCTCTATCGGGGTGTGGACTGTGGAGTCCAGGTGCCGTCAGAGAGCAGGGCTGCTTCTGATGCACTGGCTGAGCGAGTGCCAGCAGTGGCCGAGCTCTCTCCCCAGTCCACCGTGGAGCTGCGATGTGAAGTAAGCTGGGCTAGGGTGTTCACTTGTCTCAGGCTGGGGCACATGCCAGAGTGGGAAACGAGGCAGCCACTGGAGCAGTCCTCCGTCCGCCCTCCACCCTGCCCTGAGAGCAAGCCACCGCAGACATGCTTCTCTCCAGCGGAGTCCAGCCTTCCCACAGCCCTCCTGTTTGTCCGTCCCACTGGTATTCCAGTCAGCTCGAGGGGCTCATCTTCCCGGTGCTGGACCCCAGGAACGGGGAGCCCAACATGCGGCTTGAACTGCTCACTCCCCAGGGTGGATCTCTGCCCATGTAATCTCCCTTTTCCTCTGACTCCCTTCCCAGGGGACCCGACCTGATTGCTTTTCTTCCCTTCCCGCCTGATTCCGTGTGGATCTTTCTTACAGCCTTGGTTGTACAGGAGTCTTTCTGCCATTTTCCGGTTAGTTTTCGGTGAGAACTGTTCCGCCTGTAGGTGTGTTTTGGATGTGTTCATGGGAGGGGTGAGTTCCACTTCTACTCCACCATTTTGATCGATCTCCTTTCCAGGTACTTTTTGTACCACTATCTTATTTAATTTTCAAAACAGCATGCTGCCTCCTTGCTTATAACCCTCTGCCTTCTTCCATCCGTATGTTGATACTTGCTCGTGTGCAATTGAAGCTACCTGTTTATGTGTGCGTGGACCACACTTCACTCTTCTTCTCTGTAACCTCGGAGCCTCACCAAGCGCCTGGCAGTGTTGCTGCCTAGTACGTAAGCATGTGATATTATGTCTGTTTTGTAGATGGGATGGTCGTCAGAGGCGTTAAGTAGCTTGTGTACTACCATGTAGCTAATAAGTTCCAGGTTTGCATACAGGACTGTCTGACTTTGAAACCTGTCTCTGTGGCAGGGTGGAGTGTCCTCAGGGGGCAGCAGGGATGGCCTCCTTGGCCATCTTTAGTGTCTGCCTCCCAGGCTTTGCAATGGCCAAGCCTCTTTAGACTCTCCCACTGTCTGACTGCCCAGTGGGGCTGAGTGGAGTGAAGAAGCCAGGTCACATTGGGAACTAACCACAGAAATAAGTAAAAAACTGACGCAGCCCAAGCACTCACACACAGTCACACCTAAGCTACTAAAAACTGTGGGATTTTCTGTTTGGGGTATGTGAGTGGCTTTTCATATCACTGGAAAATGCCACATTAAAATATTCTTATCCATCTCTCCAGAGTGGAATATCCTAGCCAGAAGACTGTCAACATCTTGATCTTATTTTAAGGTGAGATGCATTTGGGGTCATCAGGGGACTTATTTGTGGAGGAAATTATTTTTCTCAATAGGTTTTGGAAACTTTCCTGTCCAGCACAGGGACCTTGCCTGCATCAGAAGGTCTTGGGGTGCTTAGGAACTAGGAGACCCTGACTTTCGTTAGAGAATCTTTCCTGAGCTGAGCTGAGCTGGAACCGGTGTGATTTCTAATAAGCTCAGGTGTGAAGGATTCTAATCTCATCACCTGACCCCACCCGAAAACCTTTTCTTCTAGCAGCATTAGCACGTAGGGTTGGGGAAGAAGTGAGGTACAGGGGAGGAGGTGCCCTCTCAGGGCCCTCCTACTGTGGCCGCAGATAGAAAAACCCAGGTTGGGATTCGGGGGGCGGTGGGGTGGCAAGGTCGGGGAGGATTTTTAAGCCCCTTCCTTCTAGGCTCCATTTTTTCACTTAAGGTCACAGATGTTAGGTCATATTCCAGATCTGTAAACTTCTGGAGGGCCAAGGTTTCATCTTTCATCTCTGTGTTCCTGTTGCCTGGCACATAATAACGCTCGCCTGTAGTTGCGGGTGCCTCTCCTTCCTAAGGCTTTTCTCTGATGTGTGGGTCAGCTCCGTGTCGTCTCCTTCGTAGCACTGCTCACAAGGCACTATTTCATTTGCCTCTGCCTGTCTCCCAGAACTAGAATGTGTGCTGTCAGCCAGGGCCGGGAGCATGCCCTGTGCCTAACGTAATGGGGTTTTCATAAACATTTGTGGAAGGGAGGAAGAAGAAGGAACGAGAAGAGCTTTCAAAACTCTCTCTTGCTCTGTCACGATGAAGGCTTGGGGAGAATGTGGTGGGTATAGCACCTTTATGGATGAGCGGGTGTCACCTGACTAGACCTTGAGATCTGTGTCTTTTTCCACGTTTCCAGTGCCTAACACTGTGCCCCAGTAAAGGTTAGCTGATGAAACAAAGGAAGGTGGGGAGAGATTTAAAACAATCAGAATTTGGAGATGAAGGAACCCTGTATATCTGGAGAGAATATGCTAATATGTCTGTGTCTCCAGACTGCTCCAAGATTTCCTAAATTCTGAGGTATGTAACACAGAAACTAACAGCAAAGAGAATGAAACTAGCTAGTAAGTTGTTGACCTGGTGGGATTGTCTCAAGTCACACAGCATAACCTCTACCTTTTAGGGTCTTTATCAGTTTGGATAAAGACATAGGAATTAGCTTCGTCAGATTTAAACGTCATTTAAAGCTAGAATAGAAAAGGTGGCTAATAGATTGAAGAATAGAATCAACATTCAAAAATATCTTAGACTGAAATGTTAAGCCCAAGCAAATAAATTCATTTTTTAAGGAAGGTAAGAGTGAACTATTTTATTTCAGAAAAATCAGTCATATACCAGTTCAGGATTTGATAAGGATGCCGTCCGACCTGACCTTAGTTCATGGGGTAAAAGTGGGAGGTTTTGGATTTTGTTCACACCTCCTAAATATTAGCTGCATTCTGGGCAGATAGACTGTATTGCTCACCTTGGGACCCAGAGCTGTGCATTAGACTCAGCAAGTTTACATGAATATGGGTCTTTGAAATTCATGGGACTTCGTTAGTGGGAGTCAAGAATATTGAAAAGCACATTTATGTATCATTAATGGGAGCAGAGTGTAGATCAGGGAAAGTGAATGATCCCATCCTGTCTGCAGTGCTCAGATTCCATTGGGAATGCTCAAAAAGGGTTATGAGCTACGGTATGTCCAGGGGATAGCCAAGATGGTGAAAGGAGCCGACATCTTATTATGAACAGGAGAGAAGACAGAGCTGTGGATGCTTCTTTGTTAGAAAAGTTGGACCGTTACACAAGAGCGATTACACTTTGTCTCTGTGGCTTCCGGGAGGAGCGGGTACGTGTGTGTGAGTTTGCAGGTCCATTTCTGCTGTTCGTTTCTGCCAGCTTTTTCTCATGATGCTTTGACTTCGTGTGTGCTTTTGATTTTTGACTGTCAGTTCATACTGCTTGGAAATTTATCTGTAGAAGTTATTTGAGACCTAGAGTTGAAGCTCTGTTCTTCCAGAGAGGATTGTCTCTTGCTCTTACACGCATTTGGGCATACCCCAGCTCAGGCCCATTGTACACATAGTCTTGGCTTATAGGTTTTTTGGACCATCCAGGTAGTGTGTACATTTAGATTATAGAACTGCACGAGGGCAAATCTGTTGTCACAGAATCTCATGGCAGATTTTTTTTTTTTTCCTGCTACATCTGTGTCAAGGATTATGCAAAGCAGTTGTTGAATTATAAAAATCAAAGCCTGAGATCAACTGGTTTTGGCAAATACTCTCAAGAAAAAAGCCAACCTCCATGTGTACACCTACCTCTTGGATTCCCACTTTTACTAACTTTTTGGCCTTTTAGGATTTCTTACATTCTTGCTAGTGCATAGATTTTTTTTTAAGATTAAAAAAATAAATATTTTATATTGTCTGTTTACTTGTTTTCAGTGGGAGGGTTTGTCAAGGTCCAGAAACTGAAGTTCATCTATTCAGTATGGAGAACTTGTGGCACCCTCATGAGATAAGGATCTTTTATTATTGACAGCTTAGTAGCCACATTTTAGTGGGGAAATGGGAGAGGGATGACATAGGAAAAAGATTCCTGTATTAGGAAGGTTGATATGTAGATAACCTTTTGGGTCTATTTCATTATGAAAGTATATAGTTTTAGCTAAAGTAATCATTTTTTTGTTTCTCTTAGGAATTTACTATTTTGAACTGGACTAATATTATCGAGTGACATTTATATCTGGTTCCCCTAAGAATAGAAATTGCAAACATCTGTCAATTATTAGAAAACATTGAATCTGCACTAGAAGTCATCTTAATCCACCCTGTGGTTTTGAAAGCACGTTCTTAATCTGAAATTGTTGAACAAAATTAGATTGGCACTTTAGCCCCTGCTCTAATGTAAACACAATGCAATATTTATAGACGGTTGGCATTCTTTGAGAGATGTTGGGCTTTTCAAGTAAAAATCAGTTAATATACCCCAGGGACTTAATTTTTTTCTGTCAAGGATTTTCTGTAAAGCCCATTCTCCTTTCTCCATCTGTCCAACTTTGTTTCATCCTTTAAGATCCAACTTGGTGACCTTTAGTTTTCTTCCCACTGTGACTGTCAGTGGACACAATGTCAGATGAGCCGTACTGTTTCAAAGACCTGTTTCTGCCTTCATTGGTCTAGTTCTTTTGGCTTTGAGGAGGGTATTTGAAAGAAATGAAAAATTTCAATGACTTAATAAAAAGTGTGTTTGAAATATAGAGCAATCAGCTTCCCGTTGACTAGGTTAAGAACTCTCTTCAGTGCAGCTCTGGAATAAATGATTTTTTTTTCTGTTACAAAAATAACTTCCCGTTAAATAAAGCAGTTTGCGTAGCACCATCTCTGGACTCAGGCACGTGGAGGAATTCACAAATTTATATGTACTGTGGGCCTGTTCATGTGCATATTATTCATTTTAATTGCACTGGAGAAATGTCAGACGTGGAAATGGCACTTAATAACCTGACGTGTACATTAATGCTTTGCAGATGCAAGTTTAAGGGACTGCACAGAGCAGTGAGAATTGCCACCTAGCAGCAAGAGAAAGGATTTTGAAAGCCCATGTTTGCTTGGGACGTACACTGTCATAACAGAGATGTAATAGTAAGTTTGTATGGAGACTTGAGCATCCTTTCGGTGCACTACAGGTATTTTCTCTCTGGTTGGTTGAAGCAGCTGTCTAGTGAGGGTGGGATCAGAAAGCGCTTCCCCTCTCAGTTTCGTGGGTGGGCCCACTGCATTGGCTGGAGTCAGGGTTAATGAGGCTGCCCCAGTCAGTGAGTAGATTCCCAAGAGAGCCAGCCCCTTAAAGTAATGGTTCTCAAAATTTTTAGTTTCAGGACCCTATAAGAACCCTTAAAAATCACTGAGGAGGTCCTGAAAACTTACATATTAATTCATTTACAAATAACAATGATAAATGCATTACATATTAACATCAGAGCAGTGATACCGTCACATGTCATATAACAGGTGGAAAATTTCACTGTACAATCATGAGAGAATGAGTGAAAAAATATCATATCCTAGTATCATTATGAAAAGGATTTTGACCTCAAAGACCCCCTGAAAGGATCTTAAGGGACCATGTGGCTAAAAATTTAAATTGAGAGAGAGGCAGGGGCAGGGGGGAGGAATAGCCAGCTAGCCTGGAAGTCCTCTTCCCAGGTTGCAAGCTAGCTACTGGTTTTCCTGCAAGAAGGGTTCTTGGAAGTGAAGTCAAAGGTCATAGTCTTAAACAAAGCTGTGTGTGTTGACAGGTACACTGATAAGAGGGTGTGGAAGCTGGGTGGGAAATGCAGTTTTCATTCTTTTGGGACCTTGGCCATAAAAGCAGTTTCTCAGCAGGAAGGCATGCTAAGAGTTGGAGACATCATCCAACTCCTGCCAAAGGTGCAGGACAGCACTGAATGAGTATGTGCCCACCCTCACCCCCACAGACCGGAGGAAGTCTCCCTGGGAGGTGACTGAGACATGGATCCCCTGGAGCCTGCTTGCCCACAGCTTGACCTGATCCAAAGCCAGAGAGACAGCCAGAGGAGGTCAGGGCACTCAAGATAATCCTGACATCAAACATAGAGCCATACCATGTGGGGTAGTTCCTATGATTGGGGAATTAATTCCATTTCAGACATCAATAAATCATGAGATGGAGGGTTTATGTAATTCTGCGAGTAAAGCAGAATGCTCTGAGGATATGCCAGTGACATTTTGGAAATCAGTATCAAGGAATCTAAGCTGGATGTTAAAACCCAAATCTGAAATGGACTATAAGAAGAAAGCTACTAAATATATAACAGACAAAAGTGGCCAAATTGATAACATAGTTCAGGATGATGTAGTCAAAGTGGAGGAGATATAATTAGTTAATTATAATTATGTTTCTGACAAGTGATCTGAAAATCAAGAGGGAGTGCTCTTTCCTTTTCCCCCTTTTTTTATGCTCTCAAATAATTTTCAGGAACAGTTCTCCTTCCCTTGACTACAGGTTGTAAATATCTTGATGTGCCCAAAGTTAACTGCATTTTAAAAGTTAACTCCGATTTGAAGAAATTCAGATAAGCTGGAGTGTGTTAGTTGACATTTTCCACAGATCGCAGGTTTCAAAGCTAGCTGTTTTGTAATGTCTAGTTCTCCTTTATGGCCTAGCAGCTCACAAGATAGAAAGTGATGTTTCCTGCCATTTTATGCAGCCATATCCTGCTTGACTCCCACCTCCAGAGTCATTAAGCAGCAAAAAACGTATCCTCTATTAATAGTGCCTCTGACTTATTCAGGGAAATCCTTAACCAAGATAAGTGGTGACTGTACCATCCAGTTTCTTCTTCTCGCTTTTCTGTCTCTTTCCACCGGAGGTAAATCTTCCAAAACTTTGAAGCTCGTGATCACTGTTCAAACATGCAGGGAAAATCAGATATTCATACAGTTTCGTTGTGCTTGGGCTTAAAATCAGCGATTAGCTTGGAACTGGGGTACTTCCAGTAAAGAAGGCAATGTGGTTATAATGGGTGTTCATTGGCTGGTCAATGAAGCTGTCTATTCTGTGATCACCCAAGAAGTGTTTTAAAGATGCCTATTGGAATAGGGTCAAACTTCTTGTTTCTTGTTCCTGGGACTTCCCTCTCCGGGGTCTTGAGGCAAGTGTTTGTTTTCAGTATCTGCACCAAGCTGCCCCCTTCTTTGCACGGTTTCTTGGTGACGTTGCTACGTTCACCTCATCACCCCAACCAGAAATCTCTCCCTTGCTCACTTCCCGTCCTGACAGTCTCTACGTCTTGTCCAGCCCTTCTTCTCCATCCCCTCACCATTTACACAATTTCAGGACCTTCCTCCTGGCCTCTCTCAGCAACTCTCGCCCCTCTCAAATCTATCCTCCGTGAACACCAGAGGAATAGAAATGAGAAATGGGCCCATGGATGGGGAGAAGAAGGTGAGAGAGAGACTGTTTCTTTTCATTGTAAGTGCTTCCGAATGGTTAAACTTTTTAACCACATATTTATAATACTTTGATGAAAGTGAATCAATTCATCATTCTTAATAACTGCAGAATGGTCTTAATGAAGATACTAAGATGACCATGTTATTCCTCTATTTGAGACCCTTTGATGAGAACCTATTGCTTACGTGATATCAACCTAACCGCAGTTATATATCCCTGTGCTTCTGCGCATGCTGTTCACTCTGCCAGGAACGTAGACGCTCTTGATCGGGCTTTTGGTCATTGGGTCAAAATCTTCTTCTCTGAATTGGGTTTGCACTGGACCCCGGGGCCCCACTGGCTTGGTTGTGACCGGCTGCCCAGTAGTGTTCTGCCCAGACTGAGCAGGGACAGGGCTGTCTTAATGCACTGGGGCGGGCTAATTAAATCCTTTGGGTCTTCCATCTGTTTCCCACAGCAGTCTGAGCTATCAGCTGAAGAAAGTCCAGAAAAATTAGGAACCTCCCAACTACATCATCATAAAGTCATTTCCTTGAACAAGCAGATTCTGCAGAAGACCAAACAACTGGAAGAGGTTAGTGTTTTCTTTTCATAATTTTATTCAAGTAAAATAAAACCATTCTTCAAGAAGGGAGAAACTGGGGAAGGAGTTAAGATCTCCATGTCAGAATGGTCAAAGGAGATTCTAGAACAGGGGTCGACACTCGCAGGCCCTAGGGCAGTCCAGCCGCCACCTGTTTCTGTAAATAATTTTATTGGAATACATGCACACTCATTTGTTTACATATGTTTTGTGGCTGTTTTCAAGCTCCAGTGGCAGAATTGAGACCTACAGAGCCGAAAGTATTTACTGTCTGGCCCTTTATAGAGAATATTTGCCAACCTCTGTTCTAGAAGAAGATCACAGGGCAAGAAGAGCATTTATTAATTCACAAAGATAAGCTGAGCACCGCTGTGCTGGGCACTGAACTAGGCCATGGTGGTGAAAGAAGAACAAGTTACGATCTCTGCTCTCAGGGGTCTGAAGGTAGTGATGAGGGGACATACTCTAGCCAAATACATCATTTTTTTCTGTCTTTATAAATTTAAATGCTTCAGCTCATTAAATTTAAATTATAGGGATAATACAAGCTCACTGTAAATAAACAAAATAGTATAGAACTGTATGAAGTTAAAAATGGGAATCCCCTTGTACTCTCACCCAGTCCTGTTCCCTAGAGCAACCCGCTGTTTCCTAGGCTTTGCAAGCTCTTACATATGCTCATTCACCTGGGGAGAGGGGGTTGTCTGGTTATAAAAATTGAGTTTGTTTTTCACTTATTTTATCACAGATATCTCTCTGTCAGTAATAGTAATGTCTAATAAGGACTTTCTTTTAGAGTAATTACAAAGTGCTTTTCAAAATTAACTCATTCAGGGACTTCCCTGGTGGCACAGTGGTTAAGGATCCGCCTGCCAATGCAGGGGGACACAGGTTCGAGCCCTGGTCCGGGAAGATCCCACATGCCGCGGAGCAACTAAGCCCGTGTGCCACAACTGCTGAGCCTGTGCTCTAGAGCCCTAAGGCCACAACTACTGAGCCCGCGCACTGCAACTACTGAAGGCTGCATGCCTAGAGCCCGTGCTCCGCAGCAAGAGAAACCACCGCAATGAGAAGCCCGTGCACAGCAACAAAGAGTAGCCCCCTCTCACCGCAACTAGAGAAAGCCCGTGCACAGAAACAAAGATCCACCGTAGCCAAAACTAAATTAATTAATTAATTTTAAAAAAAATTAACTCATTCAGTTCACACAACATCCTTGTGAAGGAGGTACTATTATTACCCTCATTTTACAAATGAAGAACCTGAGACACAGAAGTGAAGCAGTTTTGCCTGTGGTCACACAGCTTATTAGCAGTGGAACCAAGACTGGAACCTATAGATCTACCTCATTCTTTCTGACGAAAGAACGTAGTATATATACACAGTATATATGTACTATAGTTTATTTCACCTGTCCTCTATTTATGAGGTTTTTTCCCCAGGGATTTTTTCCCAGTTGTAAACTTATGCTACCATGCACATCTTCGTACAGTCATCTTTGTGCAAATATGTAAATATTTCTGTAAAATGGATTTTAAGAAGTGGAATTGCTGGATCAAAAAAATATGCATTTTCAATTTTTCTAGAAACTGTCAAATTATTCACCAATTGTTTTACTAATTTATACTTCTACCAATAGTATATGAGAAAATCCAAACTCTGTAAATCCAAGAACCTCTCCTACAAGGCCATGAGGGTAGAAAGTGACCAGGATTCTCCTGCGGCCTTGGTGTTGAGAACCACGGAGAGAGCCTTAGCCCAACAGAAAGATGGAAGGAGGAGTAAAAGAAGGAGAAGGAAGAAAGAACATGGTCCAATAGGGGAATATGCTGCCAAAGGCAGAGAGTAGGGAGGCAGCTAGTAGATAGCGGACAAGAAACCTGAGGTTGAAGAAAGAGGAATCCAGAAAAAAGTGTTAACCAGCAGCTGAAGTTTGGGGGATAAGTCTCGGGGTTAATGATGAAGAAGAAGATGGAGATGGGAGAATCACGGAGGACTCCAGCAAGAGAAAAACTTAGCTAAGCTATTGGGACAGCCCCTGTTAGAGAAAAGCTGGGCAGATCTGTGATGAGTTAATTAAAGAGAAGAGGTGTCTTCCCTGTCAGGATCCAGCCCCCGTGTGTCTTTGTCGGTGACTCCTTCCTTGATGAGCAAGCGGACTCTTTCCTTGGCCTCCTCGGGGCCCGTCTCTGGCCCAGCTCCTCTCATACTTTAATCCCCAGTTTACTGGTTTGGCTCCTTGAGAGAAAGGACTGTGCCGTGCTCTTTGCCTTCCACTGCACACCTCATCTGAGCAGAGCCTTGGGTAAATGTCAGATGGGTGGGTGGGTGCAGGGGAGAGAGGGGGGCAGGAAGGTGGGTGAAGCAGGTGCGAAAATAGCAGGAACTCCTCCTGGAGCTTCAAGAGTTAAGTCATTAGAATTTCAAGAGAAAAACAAACTTTCTCCAGAAATGCCCTCATCTACTAGTGACACAGACAGGTTAATAACAGTCCTCATTGCACAGATGGCACACTTTGAAAAGCAAGAAGCCAGAGCCCCCTGCTTCCCTCCTCTGTCTCTCCTGCCCTCTGCTTGAGGTGACTTCCTGAGAGGCCTGGCTGGAAATTCATCAGTTGTGGAGACTGGTAACTAGAAGCACAGTTTAAGAGTAATGATTTTTGAAGGTGACATAATTCTTAATAGGTTGCTTACAGGTTCAAAGATGGGCTGAGTTGGGAATTCCCTGTTGGTCCAATGGTTAGGACTCCATGCTGTCACTGCTGGGGCCCGGGTTCAATTCCTGGTTTGGGGAACTAAGATCTCACAAGCCACACGGCACAGCCAATAAATAAATAAATAAATAAATTGAATGAATGAATGAATGAATAAATAAATGAATAAATGAATAAATTTTTTTAATGGGCTGAGTTATTTTGAAATAATCGTTGAGATACAAAATACAATTTCTCATTGTTAATTTGTACGCAGGTAACAACCAAAGTGTCTGACAAGTCTAACTGTGGTTTTCTACCACGTCCCCTTTTCAAAAGTAGAAACGTACAAACGCTTTGAGCTTTGAATGGAATGTTTTCAGATATCTAAAAGTTCATAGACAGCACAAGATATACCTTTTTTGTAAGGAAAAGGGAAATGACATTTTTGAGATGTAAGTTTATGATTGTATAACTTTGAGCAGTAAAGGTAGTTCATTTTCTTTCTCCTCATGTTGAAGTCCTGAATCCTTTCTTGTATCTGGCATTGTTTGCCATCCAGTCAAATTCTACGCTAGACTGTTGAGTGCAGCAATGCAGTTTGTGTCCTGTGAACGGGATACATGGACCATGTTCTTTATTCCTTCTCCTTGTTTTACTCCTCCTTCCATCTCTCTGTTTGTTAACGGAAGTGATTGTAGCCATACAAAGAAGTCAGACCTGAATTTGAACCCAGTCCTTATCAGTTATCAGCTACGAAACTTTAGTAAAGTAATAACCCCTCTGAGTCTTTATTTCCTCATATGTTAAATAAGGATAATGTCTTCGTCCATTGAATTTAGTAAGGATTCACTGTTAGGATTTACGCAGAAAATCTAGTATATCACCTGACATGTAGTTGGTGCTAATTGAGTCAGAAACGTCCATATTTGTTTAGTTTAAATCTTTCTGAGCTTCCATTTTCTCATCTGTGAAATGTGGATACCTCCCAAATCTGTGCCATTGTGAGGATCAAATGAGAACAGTTGTCTTTTATCTTTCGTTTACAGCTGCAGGCAAGTCATACCGACTTACAAGCCAGATATGAGGAAAAAAAGAAAACACTGACAGAGGTGAGCAGGTTCCCTTCCTCCACGGGTCTTGTTGGTAATCGTTCGACCTGCACCACTGATGGGATGCCTGCATCATCAATCCGTGTGGAGGGGTCACCATCCCCTTCTCAGCGCTCAGGTCCACCTGGAGTCAAAGGACAATCACATGGTAGCGCATGACTCGAGCCATCAGTTTATCCACACTGCCGTGTTCTAAACCATCAGAGCCTGAGTGGGAGAGGTCGCTGTGGGCTGCAAGGGTCCGGGAAGCTTCCTGAGGACAGTGGGCCTGACAGGCAGGGTGGGTCACGTTGAAGAACACGGTGGGTCATTCACGGCAAAGGGCCTCTGCTCCAGAACACTGGATTCCGTGAGAGAGAGGAGGTTTCTTTTTGTGAGATGACACGACTACAGAGGGTATAATTCGTTGTTCACAATTGCCGGTGATCTCCTAGGCGGAATGGAAGAGGGGCTGTGGGTCTGTTTGACCCTGTGGTCCGTGTCCTGACCCAGATGGCGACCGTGCGGTCCTCCGTCAGCATCACAGCATACTTACCTCCCACTGGCGACTGCCTCAGAAGCCAGGCGAGGAAAACAAACATTTGTGATACCAGCTCTGTCATGTGAGGAATTTAGTTCTTTTTACTTCTGTCCCTCTTTCCACGGAAAGCGAATCCTCACCCAGGTCTGAAGAGCTCTCCCCATTGTGATTTTCGTGCTCGGGCTACAGCTGTACTTTACAAGGGCCTCGCTGCGAGGGCCCCACCTAGTGCTTTCTGGACCATGTGGAAGTGGGACTGGCCTTCAAAGGCATCTCTGAAGCCAAGGCAGTCTCTTTTTTTTTTTTTTTTTTTTTTAATTTCGCATGAAATTTGCTCATTTAAAATTGTCACTTCTCTAGCAGTATGCAGCACTTAGTTCACTGCTTTGCTATAAACCTGACAAAGCTTTGTAATTCTGACCTGGACTGGTGGCTTCAGTTATTGTCAGAATGTTTGAAAAGGGCAGACGCAAGATGACAATTAGAGGAATTTTTAAAAAATTCTTTCTAAAGATGCCTGTGTTGCATTTGGACACATCAGCTTTCTTTACACTATTCTGTGACTCCATTCCTTCTGGATTAGATGGCAAACTCCTGGGGTGGAATCCCTGCAGCTGTCCTACTTTTCATGCTACACAGTCCCTGGCTTGAAGTTTGCCAAGTCATGGATCCATCTTTCTATAACAATCTGGAAGAGATTAAAGGCAAAACATCTTGATATCAATTTCCCTAAACACTTAACTGTCTTAGGATATAAATCCAGAATGGCTATCAAGTCACTTTTGGTATTAAACACTAAATCAAATATTTTTTGAACCCTGTACATGTGCTAGAAAGGTGGAAGTTATGAGTTAAGTCAATAATAGGAGATAGTCTTCCTGTCCTCACATAATAGTAACAGCTAACATTACAGTGTGCTGGGTGTGCTCTGGGCACATCATTTGTATCAGTCATTGAATCTTCATAACAACCCTGGCAAACACACTGTTGATATCCCTGTTCTGCAGCTGGAGAAACTAAAGCAGAGGGGCCGTTCAGATTCCACTGCTAACAATGCGGCACCAATGACCTCTTGCAATGAGCTTGCCGTCTAGGAGGGCAGTCAAACTAATTCCCATCTAGAAAAACGGGAGGCTATCCAAAACCTGGTGCTGAACAGCTTATATAGAAGACGGATTTGGTCAGGATTCTGAACACTGTGAACCTGAATCAGTAATGAACTTTGCCTTTGGGCCTCAGTCTTCTTATCTGTTCAAGGCAAGGACTGGGCAGAATGAGCACTCTGAGCCCTTTCATGCCAGTGTGCCCAGGTTTTACCTTTTCAGCAAAACCTGCCTTGCAGGATAACCTAGTAGCACTGGAAAACAGGGAAAATCTGCCTTCCCAGTAAACTTAGGAAAAGTGAAGCACAGCATGGAAGGTAGAGGACAGATGGGAGCCCTGACGTGTGGCCAGGGGATGGGGGCTGCCGCAGGCCCCTGCGTTAGTGGAGGCCCCCAGGTTCTAGCCTGTGCGCTTTCAATTTCAGCGATCACAGCTTTGATTTTGTACGTGAGAGGTTAATTCTGTTTTTAATATGCAGTATCCTCTCCTGCCTCTCTGAGGGCATTAACTGTGTCTGAAGTTTTTCTTGATCTATAAACTATTCCTTCAGATCAGAATTAATTTGTTGAATTGATACATTTTTATGGTTATACCTTTCTTCAAACGTTTGATAATTCTTCATGGTGTGCTTACTGTTGATTCTGAAATTTTCTGTGACCAACTGTATGGGTTCTGTGTCCATTTGGTGCAGTGACTATTCTGGAAGGGTGGGTCCCACTATTTGGTGGGATCAGCCAGTGGTACCTGATGTTTGGGGCTGGGGCACCGTCTCTGCTGCCGAGTGTTGCCAGCTCTCTGGGGGCTGCCCTGCCTCTGGGACCCATGCGCCAGCCCTTGGGTTAAGGGAGCCAGGCTTCACTGCGTAGCCCGCTGGCTCATCCTGATGCAGACCCCAGCCCTGCACCCCAGGCCTTCCTGCGTCCTCTGGGTCCACACGGCAGTCCTCCGCAGGCCCTTCCTGTCTGCTGCCATCTTCCTTGTCCCCGAGGTACCCAACTTCTGTGATCCAGCAGAATCACCTGGACTTGAGGCAAGAGGAACTTCCTGCAGCTTGTGTTTGGTCTTCCATTTTCAGCTGGAACTCTTAGAACTTCTTTAACTTGTTTTTTAAATAGGTAACCCATTCACATGGTTCAAAATTCAAAAAGTATGAAGGGTGTCCCCCTGTAACCCAAGCAAACAGCTACTCTCTCCAGAGGGTAACCAGTTTCTTGTGAATCTTTTCAGAAAAGTTTCATGCATATACAAATAACATGTAGGTTCTTTTATACCTGGGTACATCCGATGTATACATTCCTTTATACACATTGGAAGCACATTGGAATCATGGTTTTATATGTTGTCTTCTTCAACCAACAGTAGATGTTAGAGATCATCATAAAAGAGCTGTTTATTCTTTCTTTTTTTAATAGCAGCTTAGTATTCTATGGTGTGATAGATCTGCACACCTTAAAAGTTAAAATCTGAATTTCTTTAAAATTTCTTTTTTAAAATCCCCAACTGTCTGACTCAGAAAAAGAAAGTGGAATTTTTCAAGATGAGAGATTTAACCCTACCCCTGTCAAGCAGCCATAATAGTGGTATCCTGAAATTGAAACCCAGGTCTGTCTCTCACAGCCACTGTTATTATTTACCTCTTCCTACTGAAAGACACCTGCTGTCAGCATTACTTTTGGCTTTCCACCCATTTGCTGCTGTGATTTAAAGGTATTGCCTTTAAGGTCTCATTTACCAACAGAATGTGTCAAGAAGGGTCTGGTTTTGACCTTTCCATGCTGTCCCTCCACCCCCATCGTCTTCCTCTCATCCACCTATTTTCTCAACATACAGCCAAATCCAGTGGGCTGTCAGGAAAGGGGTGCAGGTGTGAGCCGGGAAGGAGAGGACATCTCCTGTCCCCCCAACGTGCCTCCTTGTCTCCCGCAGCTCAAGAGTTATGGTGAGAAACTGGACAAGGAACAGGCTGCCCTTGAGAAGGTAGAAGCCAAAGCTGATCCAAGGTAAGAGGTTTCAGCATGTGCTTATTTTCTCCGTGAAGCTATCTGGTGGTTTGAGCACAGGGCTGAGGAACTGGGGGTCATTGCTGCTGGACCCGTGCCGCTCAGTTACTTCACCGCTGATCTGGGCCGTGCCTGTTGCCCAGGGGGTGCTGAGTTAGCCTCCTCTTCCCCCCTCCCCAGTTCCCCCTGGGGTCAGGAACAGCTCGTTTTGTGGTTTTTTTCTGTTTGTTTTTCTGTTTTTAAAAACTAAGTAATACATTCAAGGTTCAAAAGGACGTGTGCCGAAAAGTCTCCTCCCGCACTTGCCCCCCTCCCTTAGAATCAACCATGGTTACCAGGTTTTAACAGCACAGATTTTAGCCCTGTCCTTTGGGAGTGAAGGTACAGTCTTTTTTGACACAGCTGCTGGGTTTTTGTGTTTTGTTTTATTTTTCCATTAGTTGTATTTAGACAATTTAAATTAAATATAATCACTTACATTTGACCGTTTTAGCACCAAACTGTTTGGGTGGTGAACTCTCCCAAGTGTCACTCACTTGAGTGAAATCATGAAGTAATAAATGCTTCAGGCACAGATTGAGCAGTTCTGGGTTTGGTGGACATTTTTAGCCAAGAAGTACCTACAGATTACTTGGCTTTATGATTAGAAACCCTCTTTTCATGAAGTGGAGCAAAGTACTATTAGATACTTGACATTTAAAATTTCAAATTAGTGCTTTTAATGACCTTAAAACTCGTTTCCTTTCAGAAGGGAAATGAAAAATAGGAATTAAAATTACGATACTGTCTGTGCTCTGAGTCTGTTAAGTAATTAGTATCATTAAAAATATACAGTAATCTTGAAACTCCTTGTTGTTTCTGCAGCAGACATTTTAATGCTGAATTCTGTAGTGTTTGGTTGTGGCCTGATGGACTCAGCTTATAAATGAATAACAATGTCATTTAAAGGGTAGTCATAACCATTTGTGGGAAGCCCATTAGACACTCTTGGGAGAGACAAGGAAATTAAGAAAGAAATCCCTTTTTATCTGGGGTCTTGGTTTTCCCCGTGATTCATAAAATCATAATAGTTTGTTTCAAGTCAGTCATTTTTTGGTCTTTTCTTTTCAGCATCCTGCAGAGCTTGAGAGCCCTTGTAGCCATGAATGAAAATCTGAAAAGTCAGGAACAGGAGTTTAAAGCGCATTGTCGAGTAAGTGTTGCTTGGTGTCGGCAGATGTTAAACAAGATTCTTGTAAAACCTCCTGCTTTCCCTCTCTTGCGCTGCCGAGGGTCCTGTCCAGGTGCAGTCGGAAAAGCAGGCTCACCAGGCGGGTACGTGGCAGTGTGTGAGAGGAGTAGAGGACTATGGTAGGTGCCTTCCGAGGACACCGCAAGTGACTTAGGTGTGCCAGACCCCCAGACCGAGAGCACAGTCTAAGAAACGATGTTTTCTAATTTCCAAATGTACTGAAAAGAAGAGTCTTACAAAGTGCGAAAGGCATAGCCTCTTAGGAGACCAGGGCCGCCCTGAAAACCTGGCGTGTCTGTGTGTTGCGTGTTCTGCCACGTGAGACCTCGTGGTCCGGTAGCGCCAGAGCCATCCGGAAGCTGGTCTGACTTGCGCAGGGCCGGGTGGCAGGGGAGGAGTGCCTTGGTGAGGCAGGGCTCCGGGCCGCAAGGTCCCAGGAAAGGTGGAGAAGGGTCGGCACCAAGAAGGAGGCTTGGACTGGGCTCTAAGCCACTCGTTCATTCTGTGTCCCAGGGGTTACTGCGAGACTCGCTTGCCCTTTAGGAAGAAAGGCCCCTTCTTACTGAGGTACAGCTGCCTGTATCCTCCTGAGTTAAACTTCCCAGGCTGAAAATCAGGGGTCTGGGGAGCTACTGCCTAATGGACTTTCTGACTCCACGTAAACTCACGAAATGTGAAAAAAAGACTCTAGATCAAGGTAAATAATTACCTCCGATTACTAGCCTGTCCAGATCTTACAAATGTTCGTGTTACTTTTAAAGGAGGAGATGGCCCGGCTGCAGCAGGAAATTGAAAACCTGAAGGCTGAGAGGGCTCCAGGCAGAGATGAAAAGGTACGGGCTATGGAGAAGTGCTCCAGTCTGCTGGGGGCTGTGTGACTTCCACCATGAAAGGATTTCTAGAGGACTCAACAGCGAAGAGTCTGGTGCCAAAAAAGACCAGACTTCCCTCAGCCTGGTCCTCTGAACACACATTTCTCAAGTAGTCTTCTTAGATATTTGTCCCTGTCCTTTGTCTTCCTTCTGTGGGTTAAAGCATCCATAGGTGTGGCCAGCAGCAGCTCCAGATCAGAATTAACGGGCCACAAGCCCGGCTGCCCCCTCTGTTAGGGACGGGGTGTTTGCAGGAGCCCCCTGAGCTCTGCTCCCGCTCGTCCCATTTGCCTGTAAATTCTGTGCCAGTTTGCTCGTCTCACCCTGCACTCCCGCCCAGGGACACAGGAAGGCAGCAGAGAGCGGCACGGGATGTGAGGTCACAGCTCTGGCAGCCCGGGAGCATCCCGGGCTCAGGAACACGGCCCACTGGCTCTCGGAGCAGACGCCTTGACCTTCCAAGGAGCTAGTGTGGACAAGGACAGAAAAATAAGTCTGTTTCTCTCACCAAATTAGATTGTAGGGATCGCTGTGGTTTGTCCCTTCTCACGCTCTATTCAAGGCTTATTTGCTGAGGCTCCCTGTGCTTAAGATGTGAGAGTTGGGTGTGGCTTTGGACCCCATCGACTGCACCCTGTCTCTGGGGGAAATGGGGAACTTGGGGCTCAGAGAGGGGAGGGGACTTGTCCAAGCAGCCAGCATGAGTCCAAATGCTTTCCACCAGGGCTGCGGGGAGATGGACCTCAGAGGTGCCACCTCCCTGTCGTGATGGGTTGTGCCACTCCAGCCACAGCTGTGAAGACTGGCACGGGGATAGCAGAGTGTGGCCGTGCAGTGGGTGGTGTCCTGGGACCACCCACCCACATCCAGCCTTTCCAGTTGTTTCTAAGACTTTGAGCTCGGAGGCTCACATGAGCTCAGCAGCCTCTGGGTTTGCACAAATCACAGACTTTCAGGATGGCATTTCTCTTCTTAGCAGTCACACCTCGTTAGAGGGATTGACTCACATTCAAAGACAGAGTTTAGCTTGTTAGGGTGTGGCTGACAGGTATTTAAGAACAATTTAAAATCTGGGGCTCGTGTGCAGGCTGCGCCCTGTTCAGACGTGGTCTGCCCATCCCCCCCCCCCCGCCTCCTACATCTGGACCCTCAGCTTTTCTGTCCCATCCCTTTCCTCAGAAGCATTTTTTTTCTTTTTTTTTTTTACTTTTCCTTATTGCAGACCCTCTCCGGGGGAGAGCAGCACAGTGCCCTAACCCCTGCCATGACGCACAACGTAAGTACCTGCTCATTCTCAGGACCGCTGCTGTCCTCTGCGGGTGTGGCAGCTTCTCACACGTCTTTTCATCCTGTCTGCGGCCACCTCCTTGTCTTCGGGCTCTCAGGGCGTGGCTCCATCTCGTGCATCCGCTCCGTGGATGGAGCAGGACCTCACGGGGACGGCCCTGACGGCCGGCACCTGGCACAAGGCATGCCGTCCCCACCCTGGCATCTGAGCCGGGAAGGGGACAGGCCTGTGTGGTCCACATGTGCCCGTCACAGCCCAGGCTCCGAGGGGCGAGCAGTGCACAGGGAGAAAGCTCTCTCTGGGCGGACTGCGTTCCAGGGTCAGCAGCCTGTAAAGGGCTGGGTAGTAAATATTGTCACCTTTGTGGGCCAGCTCCACCGTGGTCGTGGTAGTCTATAGATAAGTGAAAGGACATGGCTACATTCCAGTAAAACTTTATTTACAAAACTAGGCACAGAGGTGAAATTGACCCAAGGGCTGTGGGATTTAGCTGCTGGGCTGTAGTTTGCGGACCCCTGTTCTGAGTTAAACAGGTGCTTCTAGGAGAAAGGAATAGAAAAGGAAGAAGAGAAGGAAGAGAGAAACAGGAAAGCCTCTAACATTCTCCTCCTTTAGGGTTTCTCTTCCCTTCGTGCCCTCAGAGGCTCCTAGAGAGTGAGCTTCGGGACTCCCATGGTGAAGGCTGTTGAGGTTTGCCTGCAGCTGAGCCCCATGGAGGAGCTGGTGTGTGTGTATGTGTGTGTGTGTGTACGCACACAGTGGGGAAGGGGCACCTCTGACACTACTGTAGCTTTCCCCAGTTCAGCAAACCATCCAGCCATGTCTTTTACCCCATTGGGTTCAGCGAGGGGCTAGTTTCTCTCTTTTAATTCAACTCTGTCCAAAGGGCCTTTCTGCAGTGGTGGAAATGTTCTCTGTCTCTGCTGTCCAGTATGGTAGCCACTAGCTACATGTGGCTACTGAACACTTGAAACGGGGCTAGGGAAGTTGAGAAACTGAATATTTTTAAGTTTTAGTTAACGTAAATTTACATAGCCGCTTGTGGCTGGTGGCTATCATGTTGGATAGTGCAGGTCTAAACAGAAACATAGGAAGCAAGCCATCATCACCTCCAAACACAGAGACATAGAACGACAGGCTCTTTAAATCACGGTTGTCTTCTCCTCCTCATGGAGGAGGTGTGGGAGGAAAGGGCACGTGGACTTGAGGGATACTTCACTTAAGAACCCTGGATGCAGCCTGGGTCCCAGAAGAAGGAAAAGTTGTCATAAAGTGATGTGAAAGAGTGTCAAGGGTCTCCCAGGACTTAGGACCCGACCCTGAACTCGGCCATTTGAAAAAAGGAATTTGGAGCCTCAGGATGAGGGAGATATATAAAAACTGTCCAACTTCAAAAGATTTCATCAAAAAATGAAAATTTCCTCTTCCCAGATAATTGTGTTTCTTTCCAATTTCAGGAAGACCTAGACAGACGGTATAACATGGAGAAAGAGAAGCTTTACAAGATCCGTTTACTACAGGTGAGTGAAAACAAGAGCCAGTAGATGCCTCTAACTAGGCTTGCGTGCCTATAGCAGAAGTAGAAAGCCTCAGCATCTAAGAGCTGGAGAGGCTCGGGAAAGCTGCTGTTTGCTCTCCTATCTGGAGTGTAACTCAGCGGATTATGTTGGTTATAACACCTCACATTGGTATGTTGTTTCACCATCGTCTCGTTTGATTTGAGATGGGTGGAAAGTAGCTATTAGCCTCATCTTCTATATGAAGAAATTGACTCACATCTGTGAAGTACAAGCAGCTGGTAAGTGCCGGAGCGAAGGTTAGAGGTCTAATGTTCTTGTCCAGTACTTTTTCTGTTTTTTAATTAAGAAAATTTTATTTACAGTAGAACAGAATACTTAGGAATATATTTAGCAAAAGACTTGTAAAACTTGTACTCTGCAAACTACAAAAAATTGTTAAAATGTCCAGAAGAGGCAAATCTGTAGAGACAGAAAGTGCATTAATGCTGCCTAATGGTGGGGGTAAGGGGTCGGGAGACACGGGAGTGACTGCTGATTGGTACGGGTTTCTTTTGGGGTGATGAAAAAATTCTGCAATTTTAGGTAGTGGTGATGGTCGTACGACTCTGTGAGTATACTAAAAACCATTGAATTGTATACTTTGGGTGAAATGTATGGCCTGTGAATTATATCTCATAGCTGTTTAAAAAAAAGTGGTGGGGGAGGATAAGGTAGATTTAAAAATATTGTGTTCTTTTCTAGTACCTTTCCCCTAAAATTAAGTGCCCACTTCAGCTGTCTTAGTTGATAACCTTAGGGGTTTGTGAGAAGGCCATCAAATATGGGGAGTTTTAAAGTTGGCTCTAAATTCACATAGATCAAAATTACGTTATAGAATCTTTTACATTGCCGGAGTCTGGCTCATGCACATTCAAAAGCCAAGAGTTAACTTGTGTTGCACTTTGGCCCGGGCCTTCTCTCTGTTCTCTGGGAAAGGAAGGCCAGGTTCTGGTGGGGAGCGGCCAAGGGGCTGTAGGGGCCAATGGGACCCTCTTTCTCCTTTCTCTGGCCCGTGCTTATTTTGCTGAGTTGTTGGGCTAAATTCCGGGGAGTCAAATTTGTCCTGATACAAGGACACTGTACCAATCTTAAAGAGACACAGAATTAAATAAAATCAGGACAGTACAGCTGCATACTTGGAAACTTTTTGACTGTGTGCTTACTATGTATTCAGTGTTGCATTAGATCCCAGGAATAGTAAATGGGATGCTCTATCTTCTGGGAGCCGGCTGGCTGTTTGAGAACCAAGATATGTCCATATACATCAAAGTACAAGAGGGCTTATATGCGAATTGCATACTACAGGCTGGAGACCTGGGGGTCAGTCATACACACTGGCTAGAGGGAAGGTGCTGTAGAACCCTAAGCCTGCTGAAGCCTGAGCCAGGGCTGGGTCAGTGAAAATGGACAGAAATAAACTGGCAGGTGAGAGGCTGAGCAGCTGTATCCATGGAACTTGGGATGGGTTAGAGGAAAAGTGGAGTCGAGGATGGTGGGGGAATTTCTGACTTGGGCAATAGTGTGGATCCTTGTGTTATTCATTGAGCAAAAGCCTAAAGGAGAAAGGATAGGGCTGAAGGGGATGGGAGTGTGAATAGAAGTGTTAATGAGATCTGTTTAGGGCTTTTAAAGGTTGGGGTACTCACCCCAGTAGGAATAGTCTGGGCTGGAGATCTGGGGGTCAGCGCTGTATAGGTGGTAACCTAGGATGTGAAAATACAGGCTGAGAAGAGGGAAAGAAGGACTCCACCAATGAGGGTTGAGACCAAGCAGGCAGCCGGAGGCCCAGGGAAGACAGGAGCCCAAGGTCTCGTGGCAGCTGAACAGAGAGCTCAGGGGAGAGAAGGGTCAGTTTGCCAGAAGTCAGGAAAGCTGGAAGCTGAGAATTTCCATAGGTGCAGAGAGAAGGTCTGTGGTGACCTTGGCGAGAGCAGTGCCAGTGGGTGTTGGGAGCAGCCCGCGGCAGTGGGTTGAAGGGTGACCGAGGGGAGTGGAGGGGTCAGAGGCACTGGGGTACGTTGCTCTCGGGAAGTTGTGCTATTAAAGGGAGGAGAAAGATGGAAGCTGAAAGATGACCAGGGTTTAAGGAAGGGCCTTTCTAAGGATGAGGGACTTGAACATATTTAAATGCCGATGAGAAGAAGCCAGTAGAAAAGGAGAGGTTAAAGATACCTTGAAAAGAGTGAATGATTTTATCTTTAGATTCCTGAGAAAGTATAGGAGCCAGAGCCAGAGCAGCAGGCACTATTTTGGTTTGATCACGACAGTTGATAGTGGGTTTTGCGCCTGGAGGGGTTTTTGCGTCCTAATGAATTAGAGGTCCCCGTCTGCCGCTGTGATAAAGTGGGCCAGAGAGGGGGAGGACAGAGAGGCGCAGCAGAATGGCAGCGCTGAGACCGTGAACCTGTGGTGGGAGCTGGGTGGCCCTCTTCAGCGCTGACCCTCGGGGAAGCCGCCCACCTCGGAGCCCGAGGTCTCCCCTGCGCCACACACAGCCCTGCCTCCCCAGATGCACCTGGAGCAGTTCGGCTAGAAGAGCCCAGTTCGTTTCACAGGAGGGGGAAAGTGCCAGAAAGCTGCTTTAGGAGGAAACTGTAGGAGCTTTTCAAACACGCTAAGGGATTTGGGATTTGCATGGAGGCAGCAGGGCAGCATCCCTTGTCATCTGGGAAGCACTTCTGTTTCCTGGTCCCTGCCTGACGCTGGGAATCAGCTGCTCTGGAGTCCTTGGGGGCCTGGTGGGCTGGCTGGGGGCACCATCCACACATGCCCTCCTGTTAGAATCCTCCCTCCGATCCATTATTTTGACGCCTTCTCCCTGTGTTGCCAGGGGAGTCAGGGTCTGAGACGCGCCCCTCAGGCTGCAGCCGCGTCGGGTGCCTGCCTTTCAGGGTGGGTGTGGGCACAGGGTGGGTGGCGGCAGTGTTTTGCCTCCCCAGAGGACACGTAAGGCCTTTCACCAGACAGTGTTGTCTCCCCCTCCCTTTTGCATCTAGGCTCGAAGAAACCGAGAAATAGCAATTTTGCATCGCAGGATTGACGAAGTGCCCAGCAGAGCCGAGCTAATACAGTATCAGAAGAGATTTATCGAACTCTACCGCCAGAGTAGGTGCATCGACCACACACTAGCTCCTGAGGCTGACTCTGCGGCGATGGGGGTGGGGGGGCAGGAGGCGCGGGGTTCTGTCCCACTTCAGCGTGGTGGCACCGTCCATGAAAGCCACCCCTGGGGAGGCCCCCAGCTCACCGTCGGGCCCACTCACTTCACATAGCCCAGAAGCCCAAGAGAAACACCATGGAGCTCTGACTGCCCTCTCCCTGGACAGATAGCTTAAGCTGATTGAGCTCTTAGAGTGATGCCTCTAGCCCACCCTCATCCCTGTCAGTCATCGGGCTCCACTTTCCAGCGTCACACGGAACCTCGCGACCCCGGCATCTCTAGATCAGCCTTCGCTCATTGTTCTTCTCCTCTGCAGACCTTCTTGCTCATGTGGTCCTTGCCTTTAACAGCATCGTGTTCACCCAGGGATGCAGGACTGGGTCTCCCTCAGCCTAAATCAGTGAGCACATCTCGTCAGGCTCAGAGTGACACTCAGAGCTGTCATTGCCTTTCTCTTCCCAGCACTGCTGCCATATCTGTTCTCCCTGGCATCATAGCTCAGCCCAGTGAGGCTTAGCTGGTCTGCAGCCCCTTCTGAGTCTGTCATCCACCCATCCAGTCATATCACGTCTCTCCAGTGACAAATCCTCAGGCGCTTCCTAGACCCACTGAAGAAAGCCCCTCTCCTTATTCTGCCCAGGACCCTCCCCAGTCTAGGTGGCCTGCCTGAAGGTCCCGATTCATGCCCGCAGTCCCCACTCTGCCCTCCTCAGTGCACACGCTGCCTCTGACTACACCATGCACTTTGACATCCTAGGCCTTGACTCCTGTTAACCTGCTCCTGGGACCCCTTCTTCACTCTGTTAGACAAAATCCTTCAAGGCCCAGCTCACATCCTCTGTAAACAGATCCTGGACCATCACCTCTTCCTTAGGCTCCCACTCTTGCTTGTGTCCTGGGTACCTCAAACTCAACACATACAAGACTGAATTTGCCTCCCCCTCCGTCTTTCCCCTCGGCCACTGGGATCGCTGTCAAGCCAAGTTAGACCCCCCTGTCTTCTCTGCTGTAGCCACTTTCTCATCACTGCCCAGAGTCTAACCCCTTGTCTGCACTCCTGCCTGAGGGATCTTTCTCACACAAACTTTGATCATTTTACACTCTTGCTTTAAAAGCCTTGATATTTAATAGCTCCCCCTAACTAGATGGACAATCTTCAGAATCCTAACTCCTGCCTCGTCTGGGCCAGCTGGCCCCCCTGCACTCCCTGTGTCCCTCACCCCTGTGAGCTGGTCCCAGGCCCAGGAGGCCAGTGCCCTACAGTTCCCACTTGGAAAACTCCAAGTCTTCTTTCAGAATATACCCCAGATTTTCCCTTGAGACGTTGGCGTCTCAACCATCCTTCCTGGTTCAAGCCAGAGCACTGTCCCTACTCAGAACGTGCGTCCAGACGCACGCTTCCTTTCACGTCTTACCTCACCACCCTGACGTTTTATGCGGTCCTCACATTTGACTCAGATGATCAGGGGCAGGTGTCAACGATGGCAGTTTCTCAGCAGAAAATAGTTTCTGCCTTAAGTTAAATCTTTCTCCCTAAGCACGGGGTTTACAAAAGCGAGCCGGCTGTGGCTCCTGCCCCTGAGGAGCGTGGGAAGGGAGGGAGCCACACAGACAGGAAGAGCTGGCATGGGGTTGCTTCGTCCCTCTGCCTTCCTCCCGGGACCCCTCACCTGGAGGACTTCGGAGAAACCCGCGTCCCGCACGCCGACAGGGAGCTTCCGCTGGCTCCTCGTGTCGGCGGGCCCGTCACGGCTGCCACGCACGTGCCATCAGCCTGCGGCAGCCCTACACCGGCCTTTGTGCCCCGTGGGGCTTCCGCACAGACGGCACTGGCAGGTCCGAGTCCTGCAGCGCCTCCGCGGGGAGAGGGTACTCAGGATTGTTTTGATACATTTTCTCACTCACCTGCTGATTTCTTTGCATTTGCAGTTTCAGCAGTGCACAAAGAAACCAAGCAGTTTTTCACTTTATATAATACCCTGGATGACAAGAAGGTTTATTTGGAAAAAGAGGTAAGAGCCTTTATAGAAAGAAGAAACATAATCAGATGAGCAGCTACCAGTGCTGTCCGCCCGGGAAGTTTGCACGAACCTGCTGTCGGGATGCCTTCGGCTGAAGTGGGAAGAGCACCTGTCGTGTGCCCAGTGCCGACTACAGGGTCAGAAAGTGTCCACTGTGCAGGGTGGGCAGCAGTTGTGTGGCACCTCGTGAGCGACGACGTCATAAAAATAAACATCCTGGAAGCTCGCGAGGTGCAAACGGAGGAGGGCCTGCAGCTGCTGAGACTTTAGTTTGAGTTTTAGGGGAAGGAGAGAGCCAGCTAAAGGAAATGGGGAGGGTGGGCTGTCAGGGTTGGCGGGGGGAAGTGGCGGTTTAATCATCCACGGCAGACAGGCGCGAACTAAGAGAATTTTGTGAGAACGAAAGCGGGAGTGGAAGGGGTGACCGGGGCAGCCGCTCCATGTTACTCCGACTCAGGCCAGATCCGCTGGTGGTCAGGGCCCTCGATGGAAGGCAGACGATTGGGGCAGGTGTGCAGCTGTGTTTAGGAAAAAGCAGCGCTGTCTTCCCAGCGGCAGCAGTGTGGTGGCTCCAGCAGGCACTCTGGACTCACACGGGTTTGGGTTTTAGTGCGGCTTTATCTTCCTCACCTGTAAAACGGGGAGAACTGCAGTGACGGAGACAGACCGAGGCAGTGCCTGTGAGGTCCCTCGCATGTGGTGATACATATTAGCTCCTGCCTCCGCCTCCCCTTGAGGGTGACAGAACCTATTCTTATTTTATCGTCACCCTGCAACCTGCACTAATTACCAGTCTACTAGGAACAGTATTACGGATGTGTCTTTTACCTGGACCCAAATGGAAGCATCAGTGAGTACTGTCCTGGACTGCCTACTGTCAGTCAAACCAGATCGACCTCTCTCCTCCGAGATGCACTCCTCGAGGAGGGGCTGGGTTCTGTTTTCTCTGTATCCAGGGCCATACACAGTAATGGGCACAGAACAGGCATCTGACAGACGTTCGAGTAGATGAGCCGAGTGCGTTTGGGGGGTTTACGTCAGCCCTGGGGGTAGCTCTGCTGCACACCCTGGCCTTGGGTTCTTCCTGCCTGGTGAGGGAAGACGGGCAGCCCCTCCTGAGGAAGCCTCGAAGCCCACTGACCTTCCTTCATCATCAGTGTTTAAAGTTGTTGCATTCTTTTAAAAGCGAGGAGTATGCAGGGGGGTGGGGCTATTTAAATTCCAAGCCATACTAATGCGGTTAGAAGTTTGCATTTGGATAAACTGTACATTTTATCTCAAGTCTATTTATACCTGTGATATTTTAGCTTTCAACATGTCTGTGGAGTCATAAGGACAAGAATATCATCTCCGTTTTACAGAGTGTGACCCTGAGTCCAAGTACAGTAAATGCTCAGTCCTGAGCTCACAAGCCAAGTCAGTGACAGAGCCAGAAAGAGGACCTAGGTTTCTAGACTCCAGACTCACAGGCCTGCCCTGGATGATCGCCAGGACAGGTAGAGAGTCCTAGGTGCGGGCTGTGGCATTTCTAGGGGACAGGGGCCTTGAAGGGCGCACCCCCGTGGAGGCTCTTAGGGCCGCCCGGCAGCTGGCCGCATTGGCAGAGACACTGTGGGAAGGAGTAGAACGGGCACGGTGTTCTCACCCTCCACGCCCACTGACCCTCTGCTGAGCTGATGGCCCTGAAAATAAAGTGCAGTGTTTGGTGAGATCGAAAGGGCTGTGGTACAGCCCTCAGAGCCCTAATGTTGGCTTAGGCTTCCCAGCTGGGAGTTGGGTTCCGTCATTCCTGTGGTCATGGCTGTGGGAAGGTAGACAGACGCTCTGGGGAAACTCTGGAGGTGAGAACACGTTGCTCTTTTTTTTCATGTTACTTTCATCTGTGCGAACAAGGTGTGTTCATCTCAGAAGCAGCCTCCAGAGACACGTGGCAAGCTTGCGGTGGCTGGGGTCAGCACAGGCGTCTGTCAGCCTTTGCTTTGTGTTTTTGTTCTTCTTTCCTCCCCAGATTAGCCTGCTGAACTCAGTTCATGAGAACTTCTCACAGTAAGTGCTCTCAGCCCTCCTCCCATCGGTGGCTTGTGTGCCCTGCGCTTTTGTTGGCTCGCCTCTGCCCGTTTGAGCAAGGCCCAGCGCTCAGGGTGGGATGCTTACTTACGCTTTCACCCCTGCTGCTACGTGCGGATGTGCCTTGGTTTACGCAGAGCTTGAGTTCTTGCAAAAACTTAACGATACAGTGAATTTTTAAAAACACCAAGGAATAGCTTAGGGAAAAGGTGAACTTTCAAATAATTTGACTATGCCTAACTACTATGATTTCTTCATAGATTACTTTTGTCCTGCTAGGATGAGATTAATAACATTTGTTTTTGAGCACAAAGAGATGCTTTAAAATTTAGATAACGAGGCAATTCCCTGGCGGTCCAGTGGTTAGGACCCTGTGCTTTCACTGCCTAGGGCCCAGCTTCAGTCCCTGGTCGGGGAACTAAGATCCCACAAGCCGTGTGGCGTGGCCAAAAAATAAAATAAGATAAAATAAAATTTAAATAATGAAATAATCTATATGATTTTTTTAAATACTTTTCAAATCTGTGGTAGATTTTGGCTTTTAAGTTATGTGCATACTCTAAACTACTTTGTTCAGGTATAAATATGTTCTCCAAAAGTTGGATGGCAAGGCCCATCTGTAGCCAAATCATACCAGCCCTCAAGCATGGCCATTGGCCTGCCCGCCATCTGGGCAGCCCCAGGCTGGCTCTCCGTCCATCAGGCTTCCTCTCCTTCCAGCACAGGTCTCTGCTGTCCCCTGGCAGGTGACCAGCAACTAAGATCTTAATGGATAACAAGTTGTAGACTTTAAGTTTCATTTCTAACTAAAAACAAACAAAAATCCTCACAGCCCCATTTAATATTCAGATTCAGTTAGTGACTTAACAACCTTGTGACATTTCTGAAAATGGTTCCTTCATCTTTATCCCCTGATCATTGAGAGAAGCTGAGGTTTGAGTGTTTTTGTGGCCAGTTCTGCTTTCTCTCAGCCTGTCCTTTGGAAGAATTCTCATTCTTGTATCCGTGTGCTCTGATCCTTCTGGTGTCATTTCCTCTGCAGAACTGGAGGTGAAGGGGCAAGTTTTAGGGCATCGCTTCTTTAGCTGCTATTCCTGGAAACAGGACCAGGTTTCCCAGCCTGGTTTTAGGAAAATCTCAGAAAATGTCTCTCAGTCTCGAGCAGTGCCTCTAAATCTGGAGATTTTTAAAAATTAAGTGAAATTCATTTCTTAAGCAGAACCTGCCATCGTTCAAAATTTAAAAAAAAAATTGTTAATTTTAGTCACGTTTTATTTTATTTAAGAAAATATGCATTAGTAAGAAAACTATAGGGAGAGTGGGAAAAAAAGATTACTATTCAGTTACAAGACCAGGCTAATGTTCATGCCTTCCTCAGAGTTTAGAATCTTTGGCTGCCTGGAATCTCGGGGGCTCCACGGGTCCTTCCTGCCTTGCAAATGCCTACTTGCCTCTTGGGGCATTATCCGGGTACAGGGCTGACCCCTCGGTGCCTCCCCTTTTCTGAGAGTCCTGTTTGCTGGTCATACCTCTGTTGGTCTTTCTTTCAGAGCCATGGCCTCCCCTGCTTCCCGGGACCAGTTTTTACGTCAGATGGAACAGATCGTAGAAGGAATTAAGCAAAGTCGAATGAAGGTCAGATGGTTTCCTTTCTGTAATGCGGCCAGGGTTTCACACTGGTGATGGAGAAGGCCTTGGGGAAAGCAGGCCTCTTCTGTTTGTCCTGGGAACGTGCTCTCAATTCTGAAGACACATCCTCAGTGTCTCTGCAAGGGGTCCCACCAGGCCTCTGACCCTGCAGTGGGCAGGCTAGCTCCACGGGCTGCCCGCACTGGTCATTCAGAGGCTGCTCTTAGCAACAGCTCTGTGGACGGAACACCTACCATGTGGCAAGCACTGTGCTAATCCTCCTAAAGCCCTCTTAAGTGAGTGGGGTTCCCCCCACTTCACAGATGAGGAAACTTTCACCAGCAGGCCTTCTCTCTTGCCCAGAAACACATCCTCACTGGCTCTTTGGTTCCTGACATTCTACCGTTAGGGATTCATTCCTTAGCAGCTTAAGAGCATTTTAGTTTCCAGGAACCCCCTGTAAAAAGTGCAAGTAATTGCTGAACTCTGCTAAAGTGAGAGGATATTGAGCCTCAGAAGTCAGAAGAGAAAAGAGAGGAACTGAAGAGGGGTGTGGGTGCTCCAGAGATAGCTTTGCGGAGAATCATCCAGACGGGGCGCAGCGTGGGGATTTCCACACTCTGTGGCTCTGCACGGGCACACTTTGTCGGTAGGAAAGAAGACTTGCTGACGGTCTGAAAGCCGGACATGCAGCCACAGCCTCCCACTACCATAGCCAGACAAATCCTAACTAGTGCTTCCAATGTCTCTTGCTTTGGGTCGTGTTTTTAAAACGTATCACACACCTGGTCCTCGGGCACGGCAGTGAAACCTTCTGGGGATTTAGGGCATCTCCTCTCACAATCCTGGGGCAGAGTGGTCCAGTGAGGGCAACCAGGGTGTAAACACATGAAAGGAAGGATTGCCTGTAGGACCTGTCCTAAAAATCCACTCATTCAAGCTGCCTGTAATCCCATCTCACCAGAGATGAACTTCGGGCAAAAGCTCACCATATCCCCTTACCCTGTAGCAAAATATTCATCTTCCTATTAAGGACGTCAGTAAAATCATGTCAAAAGAGCAAAAAAAAGAAAAAATGTGTCACTGGTGACAAGACTATTCAACCTCAAAAATGAGGGCAAAGATGAGGCAGCACCTGTCCACGTGCGTGGATCCTTACCCAGGACGGATAGGCTGTCTTGCAGGAGGGAGTGGAGTCCCTTCTTGATGATCTGGGGCGCGAGGGAAGTGGGGGGCAGAGAGCCTGGCCAACCACAGGCCTGTAACAACCCAACCTCAGTACGGGGACCTTTCCAGCTGCCATGCTTGTCCTCCGGGAGATGCTTTTGCTCATAGTAGAGAACAACAGGAAGTTACGGGGTTTTTTTCCCCTTTGGCTTCCCCTTTGTTGACTATCGGATGCATTCCTGGGGAGAGAAATGGGCCCGACCCCTTCATTCTCTCCATCCTCCCCCAGGCTTCATGGCAAAGACACCTCAGTGCTGGCCAGCGAAGGAGGCAGCCCTTGTGCCCGTCCCCCCCCACCCCCGCGAGGTGGCCGGGCACCAGAAGCATGGTCAGGTGCCAGGGCAGGGAGGGCTCTCTCCTCTCGTGTCTGTCCTGCTGGTGGCTGACAACAGCACCTGATCTGTAGCAGGCACCCAAGAACTGTTTGTTTTAAGTGAATTCATTCTGTTGACTCCAAAAGCAGTTCTCAACAAGGGTTCCAGGTAGGGTTTGAATAATGACTGGCACTGGGATGGAGTAAGTCTGCTCTGCAGAACAGTGCTCATTTGGATGGATGTCTTTTGTTGTGTTTATTTAAAAGAAACAAAATCATAGCCCTCCGTATCTAGGTGTCATGATGGGTCCTGCTCAGATAGGGGTGGCAGGGGAGCGTGTGTACCCCAGAGCTCAGGTTTCCCCGGAACTGGCAGGTGAAGGGTGTACACGGAACAGACGAGCAGTGAGTGCAAGTAATAGACTGGGTGTCCATGGAAGAGTTGCTGAATAAAGAGGGTACTGCCTACCTGTTTCTTGTGAAATCATTTATATCCACACACACAAAAACTCATTACAGGAAGTCCCCTACAAACGAATTCCGTTCCGAGAGCGCATTCGTAAGTCCAATTTGTTCTTAAGTCCAACAGAGTTGGCCTAGGTACCCAACTAACACAATCATTTATACAGTACTGTACTGTAATAGGTTTATAATACTTTTCACACAAATAATACGTAAAAAACAAACACAAAAAAATAAAACATTTTTAATCTTACAGTACGGTACCTTGAAAAGTACAGTACAGTACCAGCTACATCACCGCTGCTTTTACGCTTGCTTCCGGACATCCTGGGCTTGAAATAAAGATAGTGTATTCTATACAGTACTGTGCAGTAAAGTACAGAAAAGCACAACCACTTGTAGAGGACGCACGCACGTGACACTGTATGCCAGATGCGTGAACTAACTTAGGTGATTGGACACGCAAATGCACGTTCTCATCTTTGAAAGTTCACAACTTGAAGGTTCGTATGTAGGGGACTTACTGTAAAGGAAACAGTTAATGCTCAGTGATAGGAGAATTGCTGAAAAATTATAGAGTCTCTGTGCAATATTATGCAAATAAATAAACCAACCTCAAAAATGATGCATAGACGGAAACTACTGGAAGGAAATCCATGAAAATGTTAGTAATAGTTGCCTTTTGGACGTTGCCAGCCGCCCTTGGTCAGAACATGCCTCTTATCACCATTTCCCAAAATGTTTCAACAGATGGAGAAGAAGAAGCAAGAGAACAAAATGAGAAGAGACCAGTTGAACGACCAGTACTTGGAGCTGTTAGAAAAACAGAGGCTGTACTTTAAGACTGTGAAAGAGTTCAAGGAGGTAAGAGGAGGGCTGGGCTGGCATGTAAGGCTGGGCGAGATTTGTGTTCGCCCCCAGATGAGCCTTTGCAAACCAGAGCATTGCTTTGTTTTTCCACTGGTCTGAAATGGGAGATGGCAGGTTGGCAGTGGATGTGACAGTGAAGCGTGTATCACGATTGCGTTGTTCTGTGGCCCATCTTGAGGCTCTAACTGGACATTCTAAGAAATGTCACTTCAATTTCCTAACACTCAGTAACCACATTAAACTCACAAGTAAAATGGCCTCATCAGCCCACCTGGAAACAGTGTTTGCTGTGGGTTCAGGTCTAGCATTTCCCCTCCTCCCAATCTTAGACTGGGGAGGGGCCTTGAGAAGCCACATGGGAGGAGAGTGAATTTGAGTGTGGCAGGCTTGGGTTCAAATCCTGCCACTCGCCAGCTGTGCAGGTGGGGAGGGACCTCATCCCTGTTGGGTCAGACGAGAGAGGAGAGCATCTAGTCTGTGTCTGGCACCTGTCACACCCACACACGCAGGTGAACTTTGTTTGCCCCTGTCTTTTCTCCCTGCATTTGGGCAGGATTATTCTCCATCATTCCAGAAGGAAACGTGCCCTTTTAAGAAAATTTCCAGAAAGGAGACTTTATTCTTTTGCTTGCCAAGATCTGTCTCATCAGCTTTATTTTCCGGAATTTTTTCCCCCTTTCTAATGTAAATCCATGTGGTTTTAGTGAATTTAGAGATTGCTGAAAATACAGGGGGCGGCTAAAGGTAGTTGTATCCTGGGGTGTGGTCAGTGGAATAAAAAATACAATCTGTCCATACCAGTAATTTGGTCCTTACCTGTTTTGAGGCTCTTCTCTCTCCCTTCCTTGTCTTTTTCTTCTCTACGTCTCCTTCCCTTTTTTGTAAATTAACTTTTGAGAACCACAACCGTAGGCATTTCAGATTCTCTCGTCCTTTCGATGAATGTTCTTTCTTCCAGCTCCTGCCACGGCCCTGGGATAGATACATCAAGTCGTAAAACAGACTGGGTCCCTGTGTCCGGGAGCTTGCATTGTGGTCGGGGAGACAGATAGCAAGCTAGGAAACAGACCCTCATAAACAAGTAGTAACAAGAAGTACTTCCAGCCATTGCCTTGGCGGGGACTAATGTAGAGGGTGTGGTCGGGGAAGGCCTCTCTCCGACGAGAAGGACCTGGCCTCGGGCAGAGTGGCCAGGTGAGGTGCTCCGGGTCCGGGGGCCCCTGTGGCCAGCAGCAGTTGGAGCTGAAGGGCCAGTGAGTGAGCTGACAGGGAACAAGTAGGGACCCGCTGCGCCCCATCTGAGCTCTTTGTTCCCAAATAACGCACAAGGAGGAAAGGCCCAGAGGAGAGCTACATTTCACACGTTGCGTGAACGCCAGCACTGCCCTTTTGACAGCAGGAACAGAAAGCAAATGAGCTGAGGAGGATAAGTATAAGCTGTCAGAATCAAAGCAAATAGAAGTGACATAGAAAAGCTCATTGTTGCACTGCAGGCTCTCAGGCTGAAGGCTTGGGGTGATCTCTGCTCCGAAGGGAAGGTTCCCTCAGACGCGTTAAGCTGGAGGTTTCCACGTTCCCGCCTCTTCGGCACAGTTACTCTCAGTCAGAGACTGAGGGTGGGTCCCTCAGAGTCCGAGAAGACCCCAGACTGGACCAGGTGCTGGCCTCAGTTTTCTTCAGTCCAAAACAAGTTGGAAAAAAGGGGGTAGGGGGAATGTGATATATGTTCCTCAGATAGCTAAGTGTATTTCTCTTAAAGGACTCACTCACTTTTTTAAAAAATTGCATGTCCCCTTGTTTTTTGATGTTAAAATTGCTCTCTCTTATAAAATGATAGTGACAGTATGCATTCCTTTTATTTTTTATCATTTTACTTGGGAAAAATTTTAAATTTAACAACCACAGGTTAGCATTCCCAAATCTTAATTTTTTTTTCAAGATCCTCTGAGGTAACTTGGGGCCATCACAGGTGTTGAGGCTTGCTTGCTGCTCCCCAGTTTCCACCCCATTCCTCCAGGTAGAGGAATTCTGTTCTTTTACGTATTGCAGTGTCAGGTAGGATCTCATCTGTGGAAGAAACACAGTTCGAAAAGTCAGACTTTCATCCCAGGATGGACTCTCCTCCCAGAACCCTCTGTCTGCCTCCTTTATTTGCCTCTCCTCGACCTGCTTGGGTTACTGCTCCCCAGGTCTGAGTTCTCACTGCATCCTGGTCCCCAGCACCGTCCTGGGCAGTAATGGCTCTTCATGCAGAGCAGGGTGTTAGCCAGAACATGGCCTTTGACCACCACCGCCGTCCCTTTATGGTTTAGTTGACTCCATATTAACTGAGCCCCTTGACGCCTGTGGGCTCTGTGCCTGATCCAGCCTCCTCTGGGATCAAGGCCTTTTTTGACTGGCAACGTCGGGTTGTCTCTAAAATCCCATTGGCTTGCTTGCTCTGGGACGGTTTATTAATAACAAGTCTGCCAGGAAAAAACACATACTCTGGAATCACCTTAATTGCATCATTACACCAACTAATTGTGTTTCCCAAAGCACAGTCTGTCACAAGGTCACCAAACCAAGACTCCGATTCTAGCCTGGTTCTGACGAATGCCAGCCATACATCTTTATGACGCTGGCTCTGGGCACGTAATCTCCGGTGAGCGGAGCTCAGGGTGTCTGGCAGCTAGCGAGCCCCATACCGTCTTCAGCAGGAAAGAAGCAGGAGGGAGGAGACATTGTCCCTTTTCTTACAGGAAGAAACACCTAAAGGGCCCTTTCTGTATTTGCTTTGAACAGACCGACAGTATCATTCTGTAGTCCCGAAAGGCTCCGAAGAGATGCCATGAAATGTAGTCAGTGCTCAGGCACCAGGTGACAGCCAAGGATGTTTTTACTGAGACCTTGCAGCAGCATCTCAGTGTGGTGTGATGACCAAAATCACCCCTGTGGACTCTGCCACAGCAGTGTTTTGATGCTTATGAGTTGTTTGTTTTGGTTTTTAGGGTTTTTTTTTTTTTTTTTTTGCTCTATTCAGAAGGTGAGGTGGGTAACAAAAGTTATTTATTCATTGTTTTATCTTTTTATTATGGAAATTTTGAAAAACACACAGAAGTAGAGAAAGTAGTGTCACAATATAATAGCATGACTCTGCCCGTCTTGGTCTGTCTTTACCCCTCCCCCTCCCCCCCCCTTTTTTCTTTTTGGCTGGAGGTTTTTCACCCAAGCAAATCTCAGTAACTCTTTTTAAATAAGAAAACTTTCTTCTCAACTTTTCTAACACAACAAATGTTACTTATTTCACCTTCTTTTTTTTCCCATCCCCAGGAAAAATTAACTATCTACCCCTCCAAAAACACGTGCTTAAAAAATGTCAGAGTATCTTCCTTCTGGCAGAACAATTCAGCTTCACCCCCACCCAGCCCAGAGCCTCCCCAACTCTGAGTGGAAGATACGCAGAAACCCTACAGGTGAACCAGGGTCCTTGCAGCCAGAAAGACCAAAGGGCCTCCAGAGAAGTGGGAGCACCTGGCCGGGCCCAGGGAGATGGAAACATTGACTTTAGGGGTCTTGGATGCAGAGGGGCCATGGGTGACAGAAAATTTTTCTTCCACACCAAGTGGATCTCCAGCCAAGCATGGCAACTGGAGGCCTAGCCACACGCCGGGCCTGCACCCTCGGGCTCGACCCCTCCAGGCCCTTCCCCCTGCCGCATTCACCTCTCACTCTAAACAGGGCACCTTGTGACGTGGCCCGGGGAAGGTGTGGAGATGGTGTGCTAGCAGATGGAGGTACCCTGAGATGTCAAGGCCACTACTAACAAGGGGGAAGGAGGACACACAGTGATAAGCTTTGGAAGAAGGGGATATGAAACGATGCAGCGGTGGCCTTGCACCCTGGACGCCAGACTCCCCACGCGGGGGAGGCCCCAGTGACCCCTCAGCACACACAGTGATGGGTTTCCTTCAGCTCACTTTGAGGGGGAGGTGTCCCTTGACACGTCTCTTTCCTTCTGTCTTCTGTGAGTTTCTCTCATAAAGCCAAGGGTGTTCTTAACCTTCACTCTTGCCGGGGTGAGAGCTTTTCTACGTGCCCTGCCTGCTGTGTGGACTGGGGCTGCCTCTTATAACTCCTTAGGCTGTGGTCTCCGAGGACTCTCCCTCTTCCTCACTGGAGGGGTCCAAGATTGGCACATACGTATCTGCTTTCTGCTTCTGTCCCTTGGAATTTTAGAGGCTTCTTGAAGTCTTTTGGAATGACAGTGCCTAATCCTCTCCTGTCCTCAGTCTCACAGTCCAGAAACCAGTCGTCTTTGTAGCCGTTGGGGCCTTGAAGGTCAGCGTGTGGCCAGGAAGCTCCGCCATGATGGTGGCAGCATGCAAGGAGGCTGGTCCATGGTCCACAGGGCTCCCTGCGGGATGGGAAAGGATGCAGAGGCCGTCTGAGCCTCATGCGGGTGCCGACGCGGTCCCCACCTCTCTGCTCTCTCTCTCTGCTTCCCCTCCAGGAGGGCCGCAAGAACGAGGTGCTGCTGTCCAAGGTGAAAGCCAAGGCCTCCTGAAAATTCCCAGGCGGCATCGTACGTCATTGATGTCTTTTTCTAAATGCCGTGTATCAACTACAAGATGGTGAAATGGTTCTGAACGCTGCAGCAAAGATGCAGGTGTGATGATCTCGACACCCTGGATATTCCCTTTCTCCTATCTGCTTCCACTGTTGTCGATGGAATCAGATGGGGCAACCACTGTGGCTTGGATGACACCCATCCTCCGCTGAAGAAATGTGGGCAGTATTCGTTCTCTGTGTCGATTCAGCTCTTATTTCTCCAGTGACATTGCACATATGAAGGTACCATGTTTGTCTGGACTCTGAATAAAGTAATGTTAATTGAGCAGCCGCTGAGAAGGAGGCACTGAGGGAGCGAGCAGGGTGGCATAGACCCAGCAGCCAGGCTCCCAGCGAGTGGCCCCAGAGCTTGACCACTGGGATTTTTTTTTTTTCTTAGCAAACAAGGCTTTTAGCTGAATGACCCGCCCAGGTGAGTTTTGCTCACTTGGGCCTTTCACTTGCCCATGGTGCCTTTTGTTCCCGTCCCCTCGGGTGCCAGCCAGCAGGCTTGATGGTGTAGCAACTAGAAAGAAAGTTCAGCACCTGCCCTGGCTTCACCCTCACGCTCCGCTCAAGTTCATCTCACCAGAAATCGAAAGCAGGGCCCTCAGCTTGAGGACACGTAAGTAAGAATGACACCTCACCTCGCCCTGTTCTCCTGTGAGTCCCAGCCACCCTGTGGATGGTCCTGTGCATCCCCCTCACCAAGAGCACATCACATGCCCTCCACTCTGCACAGGTCAGGGCTGGGCCTGGAGATGGGCTCTCCCACCAGCCACTGCCGTCCAGGCCAACGTGTAAGTGGCGGAGGGACTGGCCGTGAGCAGGTGCCAGAGGGCGTCCCAGCAGGAAGAGCGGCGAGGTGTGCGGAGATCCAGAGGGCTTCGTGGAGCAGGCTGGGTCTGGGCTGGATCTGAAGGGGGAATAGCAATTTAATAGCAGAGATTGGTGGGAAGGCCATTTTGGATAAAGTATAAGAGGGTGTGGGGAGAGTACAAGGCATGCTTGTGGGGAGAGGAGTGAGCGGCCAGTCTCTGCAGGAGGCTCTAGAGACCAGTCTGGAAAGGTGGGCTGAGACCCGCCTTTGCAGGGCCTTGAAGGGAAGGTGGAGGGCTCAGGTTTCTCCTCTGGAAGGAGCAGTCCATCCAGACAGAACTTCTCCTGCCCCAGCCCTGAGGAACCTGGCAGCTTGGGGTCAGTGAACCCAGCACGAGGCTTGCACGTCATTCCACACGAGCCTTGCACATGTACCAGTCAGCAGGTTTGGGCCATAAAACATAAAAGCTCAAACATGCAAGGAGGGCGCTCGGTGCAGCCACAGGGACACCGTGCTCATATTTAGTTCCCTAATGTATACGTTAAGTGGGGCTGATGGCGTACAGACTTTAACAGTTTCTTGCTGGATTAACAGCCCTTGGCTTCTGTGTCCTCCCAGCGAGGCCCACCCCGTGAGAAGGCTACTCCCGGTGCCTGAGTGATAAGGGCACCGTTCCTGGGCCATGCGCTTCTCCACTTGCCCTGAGCCCTGGTCCTTTGTGGGTTTTGAAAGGACTCAATGAAGTTGAAGCAAGTGACTGCCAAAGAGCAGTTGGTGCTCCGAGGGCAGGGGAGGGAGACGACAGTTTGACTGGAAACTATTTCGGGTTCAGAGAAACATCTTGGTTATCGTGTTGAGAAGCTCGTGGACCCATTCCCTAACTAACAACTTTTGAGCAATTAGATGATTCATGTATTATCCACAGGTGGTAGGGAAGAGGAACAGGTAGTATCGGAGGCTGTGGTGGTCCTTCTTCTAGATGACTGGGGAAGGTAGGGCACGACTAACCCGAAGCAGCCGATAATTCTTCTAAAAGTAGGGGCGTTTACTTTGGGCTGTTTCTAAAGAGTTTCGTTTGGTTTGGTTTTGGTGTAGGGAGGTATCAGTAGATATCTTTTCCCATTTTTTAATCTACAAGGCCTAAGACAGATAATAAATCAATCTCTGTTCCTTGAGCACATTTTGAATTAAACTACAGAAGTCCGTCTTGAGAATTCTGTTTGCCACAGATAAGCCACAGGGCGGATGCTGCCCTTGTGAGTAATGAGGACATAAAATGTGCTTTACGGTTAGGCCTCAGAGGCTGAGGAGATGCCCCGAGGCCCTGGTCATTTCAGAAGCCCCTCAGGGGGCCCTCCCAGGACTGTGTCCTTCTGTGCACCCACAGAGCATGGCTGGCTGTTCTGCTAACCCCACAGGCTTTTCTGGAGCTAAAAAATAAGTTACTTTTAGGAAACCTGTGCTTCGGGAGGAACAGGGTTTCCCCAGGGAGCGGTCCGTTGTCCCTGCTCAGTCAGAGCAGTGAGCTTGCTGACGGCAGGTGCCCTGGGATTCTCGGGGAGTCTGTGGGCTGGGGCTCCCCTCCCTCCCACTTGCCCCTCAGGGAGTACACGGGGCTGCTTCGGTTTAAACGGAAATCAGAGCTGCTGCGAGCAGGACGTGCTAGACGATCACGAGGCGTCTGGGGACATATTTGTTGCTGTCCTTGGCATGGATTCAGGCTCCTGGGTCACTGGGCTCAGCTAATCACCCCCGAGGGAGGCGCTGAGGTTACAAGCCAGGGGCCTGTCTCCCTTTTTAACAGGGAGGGCACAGCCCAAATTCGTCAGGCCTGAGCTCTCTTAGAGTCCGCAGGGTATGGTTTTAATTGGGTGTGGGTTCATTGCCCATGTTCTGTGGAGAGCCGGGTCCTACCGGTGTCCACTGGGCCGGCAGCAGGGCCAGAAGACAGGAGGCCTTTCCCAGGCTGAGGATCCGCTCGCTGACGAACTCCACAGCTCCAGGCCTCCTGAAACTGGGCGCGGGGGATGGGGAAGGCCTCAGGCTGTCAGCTTGACAGCCCCGATCGCGTCTGTAGTAACCAAAGCAGCCCTGCCCGAGGGCACTGTGGGCCGTCAGCTGTGGCCTGCGCACCTGTGCCACCCTGAGCTCTGTCGTCTCAGCACGGCCTTGTGTTGCCCTCTCTGCAGGTGACGGGTGATCAGTGTGAGAGGGCAGTGGGCCTTTTAGCAATGCGTGCTGACGGTTACTAGGCGGAGCCTGAGCTGCAGTTAGTGGGCGGTCCCCAGCCTTTTTGGCACCAGGGCCCGGTTTCGTGGAAGACAGTTTTTCCACAGAAGGCGGCGGGAGGGTGGTTCAGGCGGTGATGCGAGGGACGGGGGGCAGCAGATGAAGCTCTGCCCGCCGCCGCTCGCCTCCTGTGTGCGGCCCGGTTCCTGACGGGCCTCGGACTGGTACCACCCCGGGGGTCGGGGATCCCTGGCTTAGAACACACTCTGAGGAAGGAGGTACTTTATGAGTCACTCATGGCCAGTGTTGGCCTCAAGGAAAGCACGACTTGCCGCAGAGCCGGACGGTGAAGAGCCCCCGTAGGGTGAGGGCCCGCTGCCTGTCCGGGTGGCTGAGCGCTGGCCGGGAGAGGGGCCTTGTGTGATGCGTCCTCAGAGTCCCCAGGCCCTCTCTTGGTCCTTTTCCGCCAGCCCACAGCACTCCCTCTCACAGCACATGGTGATAGGCTGACAATGCTACTAAAAAATAATGTTATGGTCTCCCCTGTTCTCACAATAAATGTGTAAAAACATTAGGGGAGATTTAGTGTCTGGTCTGCAGCCTCTTTGACAGCGTGGGGACCACGACGGGTTCTCCGCGTCAGCCTTACGTCAGTTCCTCAAAAGTGCCGGGCTCACACCTGCTTTGCCTCTGCCTGGACCGCCCTCCCTCCCAGATCGTGGGCAAGGGCTTTCCCAGACCCCCCTCCCCCGCTGCTCATACAGACCCCTCAGTGTCAGCCTGCAGCCCTGACCACACACTGCCCTCTCCCCTGCGCTGTCTTGATGGCACACGTCACTGTTGAACTCTTACGTAGTCTTTTGCGACGTGTGTTGCCTGCCCTCCCCTCTGGTGTGTAAGAGCAGCAAACGCAGGCACCTCACCTGTATCGTTCCCCGCCGTCTCCTCAGCATCTGGCTAGAGTGGATGAGCAGGAAATTCTGGCTGGATAAAACAGCTTCTCCAAACTGCAGCTATGCATCCCTGTATTAGCAAATTATAGATTGAACCTTTCATCTATTTTATGCTTAGCTTGAGAACAAGGAGGCAATTTTATTCAGCAGCTTTAGAGGATCCCAGAGTCTTTGTTACACTCTAACCTTGATGGTTGGGATGAGAAGGGTGTCAGAGGTTTCAGGCCTTTCAAAGGAATTATGTTTTACAGAAGTATTTTCTCCCCATGTAGATGGGGGGGAAGGGGGAAGAAAGGAAGCACATTACTGTCAGTGATTAGCTCATGAGTATGTTTTGGCTCAAAGTAAACCATGCGTAAAGGTAACTTGTCTGGTTGAAATGACTGAGCCACATGAAACCAAGAAGTGGGAAGTAGCCCCGGGATACAGCATTCTAGATACAGAAGTATGAACAGTACAACCCCGTGGAGGGTAGTCAGACAATTTCTATCAAAAGTGCAAATGCACAAATCTTTCGGGCCAGCCATGCTACTTCTAAGGATTTTTCCTATAGACAAGGATTTTCATTGCAGCATTATTTGCAATAGTAAAAAGTTGGAAACTACACCAACATAGGGCAACGGTTAAATAAATTGTGGCAAATCCATACAATGGAATATTAAGCCACTCTGTATGTACTGCCATGGAATGATCCCTAAGATGCATGGTTAAGTGGGGGAAAAAGAGCTCTTGGCTTAGTAGTGTTTGTTTCTTAAAAAAAAAAAAAAAAAAAAAAAAAGGAAGGGGATGGAGAAAAATGCCTGTGGCTGTGCATGTCCGTACGTGTGTGTGTACAGATAGAGTGCCTCTGAAGGGATCCACGGGAACCTGACAGCCTTCGGTGCCTCCGGGAAGAGGACTGGGGGGGACTTTTCACTCTGTACCTTTTGTTCCTTTTGAATTTTGTACCATCTACATGTATTATCTATTCAAAAAATAAAGTTTTTAAATTTTAACTTTGTTTACTATTCTAAAAAATAGAAACAGGACATCAGATTCTTGTTCAGTAAATCTGCTTTCTTTAGGAATTGAAAGTCCTTGAGCCCAAAGTAGTTAATCTCCTTTTCTTGGGTCTTGGGGGAAATAGTGAAGCGAAGAGGGCGCCCTTCTCTTCTGGAGGAACAGCTCCAGGGAGACGGAGCAGTGAGAGTGGCTCTGCTCTGATTACGTGAGTGGGTTTGGGTGGCAGTGAGGGGGACGCGGTCGGGGGACGGTGAAGTGGCTGCATCCTGGGGACAGACCAGGGCTGCTGTATGGTTGCCTCCGTCTCACGAGGATCACAGCACAACCCGTGTTCCTCTGGCTTTTGGGCTTTAAAAGATGGAGATGGGACCTCTGAGTCATGGTCCAAGGGGAGCTGTGCCTGTCCTATGTGGAAACCTGATGTGGGTGATCCCTTTCCTGACCAGCAGAACCAATTTTGTCCAGCTCTGGGTGGCAGTGTGTCCAGCCCCAGGAGAGGAATCGTGACAGCTGTCCTAAAACAGTCATGAGAATTCTGTTTCTGTTTGCCAAGAATTGGTTTACAGACATGCACGTAATTGGGTGTCTAACCCAGTTATGGCCAATACGGAGGAGACCTTCCTGCTGCTGATCGGCACGAGATGCAGAGAAGGGCTTCTGTTCCGGCAGCTGGCTGGGGAAGAGCAGGGCATTGGAGCAGCCTTCGCCATTTCCAGACCATCACAAAGGACATCCGGCACCCTGAGCGAAAGGCTGGGAAGAGCCTGGCTCCCTGAAGGCACGACGAGCTTCCGAACCAATGTGGGGACCGCTTGCCTCCTTATTTCTTATTCCATGAGAAAAATAAATCCCTGTTCACTCATTCATTCAACCAACAAAAATTTGAGCTTCTGCTCTGGGTCAGGCTCTGGGAATAGACCCAAGCAGGCAAAGGAACCGGTTTTCCTAGAGGTACACTTCTGAGGGGAAAGTGTACCAACAGGTAACACGTACACTATCGCATTTTGCCTCAGTGTGCTGACTAAGCGAAGTGTCTGGTTTGGTGGTGATGGCTACGATTTTATAATGCGTAGGCAGGGGATATGACTTTGCATTCTTTACTGAAAACCACCTCAGTTTATATTCTGGAAATTTTACCAGACAGCCAGGTAATTTGCTGCCTGTCATAGATGCCACATTTTATCCGTCTGATCAGTGATTCTCGGCGTTCAGAGCCTCCTGGTTTCATCCAAGCTTGCGGTAGACGTCATGGGAGCATCCTGTTTTACAGAGTATCTCCTGTGCCTTATTGCCTTTCTTTCACTTTTTAGTCACCCTGATTTTCTTTAAATTCTATAAACTGCAGACTGTTTTACATGCTTTCATTTGATTACAAGCCAGGTACTGGTTTCATGGTTTAAAAGCTATGGGTACTGTCTCTTTGCACAATTTTAATATTGCTCTTTCTTAAAGATAATATTTAGGTGTTGTCACATTAATTCCAGTAAGAGAGAAAATATGTTGTGCATGTTTCTAGATTTGTGTGCTTTTCTGTTTTAGAGGTTTGAATCACTAATGGTTTTATTACGAAAATCCTATTTAGAAAAAAAAAAAGATTGTTCTTTAATTGTCGGCCCCTTCTTTAGGCTATCTGTGTTCTTAGCATTAAATAAATATTAATAAACAAAACCTCACTACTAGTGGAGGAATGAATCACATAGATAGATACCGTGTGAAGAGAATTCCAGGCAGAGGGAGTAGCAAGAGTCAAGCTGTAGGTACGAGCATATGCCCAGCAGGTGAGTGAGGGGCAGGAAGGCGTCCTGTGTGGGAAACCACTGGAGGGTTTTGAGAAGATTTCAGCAGAGACCCCTCTGGCGGCTGTGCTGACTACAGACTGCAGGGGGGGGGGGCAAGGACAGAAGTGGGGAGTCCGGCTAAGCAGTGACTGATACTCCAGCTGAAACATGCCTGGAAGGGGTTTTATGAGACAGTGCTTACCCTTTCCACACTACACTCTGATGTTTTTCCTGTCTTACGTAACTTTTGAAAAATGCTAAACATTGAATGATTGGATTCCATTCTTCACTCCCCAGAGCGGACACGTTTGTCATGGCACCCTGGCAGCTGGAATGTGCTTCCCCACCCCTGACTTTGGGCTCGGTCTGGTCTGTGGGTTATTAGCAGCCTTGATAGGAGCAAAGGTTTGAGAATGTGCTGTGTGCTGGGCTTGTCCCCTTGCACGTCTCTCTGGAAAAGAACTTGCCCTGCTGGCCCGAGAAGGTTCAGAGACACATGGAGCAGACGGAGACCAACCCACAGTTTGAAGCTGAGCCCAGAAGAGCCCAGCCTGGATCAGTGAAATCCCAGCAACTCACAGACACCTTAGCAGGGAGTGAAGGCCTGTTGCTCTGCGCCACCCAGATTCTGTAGTGATTGTGTACAGACACTGAGAACACAGCTGTCTGAGACGATCACTCACTGATTTCATAACAAGTTGTGACCTGGAGTTTAAAAGACACTTCTCTATATCATCCAGCTTCAGTGTGGAGGGAGAAGGTCAAGCGCCAGAAGAGAGGGCTTCTGGGGCTGGTACCCACACGTGGAAGAGATGCTCACAGAGGACAGCAGTCGTGAGCAGAATCCAGATTCCCTTCAGGTTCGCCTGAAGAAACATGGAGGCTGTGATAAAGGGGAGAAAAGTAGCATGCTTTATGCAGGACTAAATTTACAAAATAAAACTATCAGGTTAGCCACACCCACCCTACAGGCCTGGAACTTTATGGAATTGGATTTGGACATGAAGACCCTTTAGTAATAACTTAATCAGCAAATAAATTCTAGCAAGGAACAGATTAATTCCTCTTACAGCCTCCCAACCCTCTCTCCCTCATGTCCTACAGGCAGAGAGATCTGAGGCAGAACAGAGACATTAGGCTTAAGGGAGTTCCTGCAATGTTTATTGTAAATCCATCAGTTTGTAGATTTCTATTTCTGATACTCTGTATTGAAAAGAATTACAAGTACATCCTTACATAAGGTTAGTCACCAACGGATCTGTCTCAGAAACTGAGCATTTTGTAATTATAGTGAGTAGTCAGGGAAGGCCTCACTAACTGAAGAAAAAGTTCAACTCTGAAAGGTCCAACAGAAATTGCCATCAAGTTAGCCGGCAAACAACTACCCTTCAAGAAGAACTCGACATAAATGATTCCTTCTGCCTGGGATGCTTCCATAATGATCCTGCATTAAGTCAAAGCCCGGGCCAAATGAACACAGTGATAAAGCATCCTATCCAATAGTGAGAGTAAACCAAAAACTTGCATGCCCCTCCCCACCCCCCAACCATACCTAGACTCTTCCTCTAAGACTCCTGCCTGGAATCCAACCAGAGCAATGCAAGTGGAGCCACTACACCAGGTATGGGTCCCGTGCTGCGAAATGCAAGCCAACATTGAAACATGGAGTCCAGTCAGATTTCTGTTGTGTTCCCTTCACTTTCCCATGTTTGGATTCAGGCAGACTTGAGTCCAGGTACTGTTCTACCATGTGCTGTGTGACCACAGGCAAGCTTCTCACCCTCTTGGAACGTGATTAAATGAGGACAGTACCTACCTTGTAGGATAGATGTAGGATTAAACGAGTATTTGTATATGAAACCGAGTATAGCAGCTACACACGGTGGGTGCTCAATAAAGAGTACTGTTAAATGTATTCCTGATTGTGTGTTTTATGAGGGGAGGGATGGGGAGAAGACCATTAACACCACCTAGCGTCTTTCAACCAAGAGGGGAAAATCCTCACTAGCCCCAAGCTTGAGCTACATATAGCCCTTAAAACCCACCAGTGACGATGTTTGAGGACGCCATTTGATCAGTAATGATGTGCCCACCTGTTCCACTGCATCCGGGTTGTCAGTCATCTCCTGGTCCTTTCTTCCCCGTCTCAGTTCACAGAGGATTTGAGGTAGCTTGTAGGAAATACACAGAATATGATGGTAAAGTATAAATAAGACATAAAACGCTAGAATAGGGAGAACCTAAATAAGAATTGGGATTATAGACTGGCTAGGAACGTCAAACACAAGTAGGTTACCCCTTCCTATATAGATTCCAAAGTTAAGCCATAAGTTTGGTTCTGCCTCCTGATCAGAATGAAAACGGAAACATGGTCGATTAAAAGTTCCCGTTATCATAAGAAAACATGCCTTCACAAAGGGCGTAATCAGATGAGTTCAACTCCAGCTTTATGTGAAAGGCATTGATTACGTTTCATAAGACTATTTCTTGAAGCACCTTCAATGAAAGAGAAGAACATATTTCCAAAATACGACTCCAAGAAGGCTGTCCTAGGGGCCATGCCAAGCACCGTGTGATGTCCCGTCCTCTAGCAACAAAGGAATGGTTGGACCACGTACTCTTCCCAGACTCCCTGCAGAATCCCTCCTCTCAACAGGGCTGAGCAAGTTTGGGACCTCAGATGGCTTGAGGTTATACGGGTCCTCAATAGCAAAGCACAGAAAGCTCAGGAAACAAAGGTGGTTTCTAACGCATGTGATGATAAAATCTGATCTGACCCAGTTTTTAGTTCTTTTCTCACAGTGTAAATATTCATGCGTTTTACTGCAGAAGTACCCATGTGTTTGATTAGAGGCTGCTGGCTCAGACCAGCTGGGGGTATTAATTAATCTATGGATTACACACCATATTGCATTTCTAAAATTTAAAAAAAGATTCTATCTGTCCCAAAGATTTTGGAAAAGGCCCAGTGGACCTATATTCTGATAAACTCCGAAGTACAGATAACTCTATAGTGTAAGTTGAAAGATGGTCTGCATACCTCAGACATCAAGTGAGTCAATGGTGGGGTGAACTGTTTCATGTAAATTAAAACACCTAATCAATAGGCAGCCAGCCACCTCCAAAGTCAGGTAGACTCTGGCCAAGATGACTTAGTCCAGGCACCCCCTCATCAAGGCCCTTGGATTCCTCCATATGTGGCCACATTTAATCTTTTTCAGAAAGGCCAGGATTCACTATGGCAGTTTTGGGGGGAGAGGTTGGTGGTGGTGTTTGTGTTTTAGTTTCACAACAGACATTTTCCCCATCTCAGTGACATATACGTGAGTGTATGTACATATGAACATGTATCCATGTGTGTGACCAATCACATGTGAATGATTCTGAACCCAGAAATGAATGCTTCAAAAGTACTTTACTACGTATACAAGTCAGAATGGTGAAGTAATGGAAACATTTCTCACAGCTGCTCTCCCTTGTACAGAGCAGAGGAAAGGCCTCACCAGGGGTTCCCAATGCCGGCCGCACAGTGGAATCACCCAGGGAGCTTTAAAAAGCACTACTGCCGGGCTTCCCTGGTGGCGCAGTGGTTGGGAGTCCGCCTGCCGTTGCAGGGGACACGGGTTCGTGCCCTGGTCCGGGAAGATCCCTACATGCCGCGGAGTGGCTGGGCCCGTGAGCCATGGCCGCTGAGCCTACGCGTCCGGAGCCTGTGCTCCGCAGCGGGAGAGGCCACAACAGTGAGAGGCCCGCGTACCAAAAAAAAAAAAAAAAGCACTACTGCCTGGATCTTAACCCCCAGAAATGCCAATTTAATTGCTCTCAAGAGCAGCCTAAGCATCCAGCAGTGTCTCTCACTGATTAAAAAAAAGATCATCTAGAGAATTTAATAAAATATAAATTACCAGACCTCTTCTTTACAAGTCTGATTCAGTAGATATGGGTTGAACTGGACAATTTTTTTAGAAAACAAAAGTTCAGATGATCCTTATCACCCAAACTGGGATACACTGCCTTGGAATTTGGGAAAGATAAGTTGAATTGGGTGGATAAGAGTGAGGGGAGGGCTGTTTCACAAAGAAGACAGGCTCCTGAGTGGGCCACAAAACAGGCCACTGGGGCCCTGTGCTGAGGAATATGGTAATTAGATAAAGGAAGGGCAAGTCAGCTTTGACTCTTGTATGAATTCTAGGCAATTTGCAGTAACTGCCCGATGTGCTGTCTGAAAAGGATTCTGAGGCCAAGTTCCTCCTCAGTGGGGAGATGTGCCGAGATCAATTAGCAATGTCTGCCACATACACGGCAAGAGGACATTGCTGCACGCTTGCCACCCATTTGCTGTTTTACTGGAGAACCTTTGGCACTGCTGCTCCTATAGTCCAGGCCCAAGTGGTATGGTTCCCAAACGTCATTAATACTCAGCTGTGGGGAAGGCTTCCACCCAGGTCTCCAGTGAAGGGGAGAAATCCCAGTTCCCTCCCCACAACCCTACCTGCGCGTCTCTCCAAGCCCTGGGTTTATCTCTGCTTGGTGAAAAGTTTCCTGAAGGCATTGTTGTAGTTCTTGTTCAATGCCGTGTAAATCAGGGATTGAAGAAAGAGTTGGAGTAGCCAAGCCACAGGAATATGCTTTTCCAGATGGGGGGCAGGCTGCAGGCACAGAGAGGGCTGATGAACTCCGTCAGGAAGAAGGGGCTCCAGCACAGCACGAACACGCCGATGAGAACGCCCACCATCACGGCCGCCCACTTCACGTTATGCTCCAGCCACGAGGCTCTGTTATTCTGAAGGGCCACCGCAGGGCAACGTGCCGTGAACACCATCTCAGCCTCGTGAGGGGCCTCCTTCACCTGGGAACAAAGGAAAAGTGGAATTCAAAAATAAAATGTATCATTGGATGGTACAGCGACATGAGGCCACTCCAACCTTGGCCGAGCCCTCCCCTCCAGCCTCATTCAAGATGCATTGATCCCATACTCCATCAGTAAATATTAGGTGAAAAAGTCCTTGAAACCATAGATTAAAATAAATTCTGAAGGCTCTTCAGAGAGTGCGAGTGGTGGTCCCTACAATGTCAAATAATATGATCTAAAAAGTGGGGGACGGGGAGACAGTTAAGAGCAGGCGCCTTGGTGTCACACCCGGGCTTGAGCCCCCGCCCCGCTGGCCGAGGCATTCCAGGACCTGTTAAGCTGGGCGACCAAGTCCCCATGGTTGAGAACTGGGAGCGCGTTGGGTGCACAGCACTCACCATTCAATACTCATGGAGCCTCCATACTGTTCTCCATAGTGGCTGTATCAATTTACATTCCCACCAACAGTGCAAGAGGCTTCCCTTTTCTCCACACCCTCTCCAGCATTTACTGTTTGTAGATTTTTTGATGATGGCCATTCTGGCTGGTGTGAGATGATATCTCATTGTAGTTTTGATTTGCATTTCTCTAATGATGAATGATGTTGAGCATTCTTTCATGTGTTTGTTGGGAATCTGTATATCTTCTTTGGAGAAATGTCTATTTAGGTCTTCTGCCCATTTTTGGATTGGGTTGTTTGTTGTTTTGATATTGAGCTGCATGAGCTGCTTGTAAATTTTGGAGATTAATCCTTTGTCAGTTGCTCCATTTGCGAATATTTTCTCCCATTCTGAGGGTGGTCTTTTGGTCTTGTTTATGGTTTCCTTTGCTGTGCAAAAGCTTTGAAGTTTCATTAGGTCTCATTTGTTTATTTTTGTTTTTTTTTCCATTTCTCTAGGAGGAGGGTCAAAAAGGATCTTGCTGCGATTTATGTCATAGAGTGTTCTGCCTATGTTTTCCTCTAAGAGTTTGATAGTCTGGCCTTACATTTAGGTCTTTAATCCATTTTGAGTTTATTTTTGTGTATGGTGTTAGGGAGTGTTCTAATCTCATACTTTTACATGTAGCTGTCCCATTTTCCCAGCACCACTTATTGAAGAGGCTGTCTTTTCTCCACTGTATATTCTTGCCTCCTTTATCAAAGATAAGGTGACCATAAATTGATACAGTCACTATGGAGAACACTATGGAGGTTCCTTAAAAAACTAAAAATAGAACTACCATATGACCCAGCCATCCCACTACTGGGCATATACCCTGAGAAAACCATAATTCAAAAAGCGTCGGGCTTCCCTGGTGGCACAGTGGTTCAGAGTCCACCTGCCAATGCAGGGGACGCGGGTTCGTGCCCTGGTCCGGGAAGATCCCACATGCCGCGGAGTGACTGGGCCCATGAGCCATGGCCGCTGAGCCTGCGCGTCCGGAGCCTGTGCTCCGCAACGGGAGAGGCCACAGCAGTGAGTGGCCCACGTAACGCAAAAAAAAAAAAAAAAAAAAAAAGTGGGGGCATGTACCAAAATATTCATTGCAGCTCTAATTACAGTAGCCAGGACATGGAAGCAACCTAAGTTTCCATCAACAGATGAATGGATAAAGAAGATGTGGCACATATACACAATGGAATATTACTCAGCCATAAAAAGAAACGAAATTGAGTTATTTGTAGTGAGGTGGATGGACCTAGAGTCTGTCATACAGAGTGAAGTAAGTCAGAAAGAGAAAAACAAATACCATATACTAACACATATATATGGAATCTAAGAATAAAAAAGGTCATGAAGAACCTAGGGGCAAGACAGGAATAAAGACACAGACCAACTAGAGAATAGACTTGAGGATATGGGGAGGGGGAAGGGTAAGCTGGGACAAAGTGAGAGAGTGGCATGGACATATGTACACTACCAAATGTAAAATCAATAGCTAGTGGGAAGCAGCCACATAGCACAGGGAGATCAGCTCAGTGCTTTGTGACCTCCTAGAGGGGTGGGATAGGGAGGGAGGGAGACACAAGAGGGAAGATATATGGGAACATATGTATATGTATAGCTGATTCGCTTTGTTATGCAGCAGAAACTAACACACCATTGTAAAGCAGTTATACTCCAATAAAGATGTTAAAAAAAAAATACTCATGGAGGCAGGCGGGGCTGGGAATAGGGCCCCAAAGAGGACAAACCCAGGCCTGCCCCTCACAACGTTCCCAGGAGAGGCAGCCTGTAAACATCAGTACTGCAAGAAATTATACACTCCTGTGCTAAAGGGATTCACTTTAAATTGGGAGCTGATTTTGTGCTCAATTGCATGTACTCCACCTTCACCAGAATCACATATATACTGACCTTCCCCCCTGCCTCTTTGGAGCGATTTCTCAGAGCTATCTGAAATGCTGTCTCCCGGGCTATAGTCCTCATTTTGCCCCAAATAAAACTTAAGTCACAACTCCTATGTTGTGCTTTTTTTTTTCAGTCAGCACCCCTCTAAACTCAATCACATCTCCCTGTGATTTGGTACCATGTTCCCCTCCTTTGTAGCAATGTGTGTGATCATGGGTGTTATATGTGGCACCCCTCTAGTCCAAGCTGAACAATGGCAGGCCTGGGTCTTCCTTGTACAGCACCTGCCTGGCAACACCACCTGGCACCTGACAGGTGCCCAGGAAACAGCTGCTAAGTTGACATTTCAACAGCATGGTCTGCACCTGCAGTTCTCTTCCTTCCCGGAATGCTGCCAGTCATGATGCTGGAGAAAACTCAGAGGCAAGGGGCTCCCAGGCAAGGATTGCATCTAGTTTCCCTCCCAGACACAACTGGAAGCAGGCACCAGGAGAGCCACCCAACCGCGGGGCACTTCAGTGTCCACAGAAGGAAGAGCCCTGTCTCCTGTCACCTGGGGCAGGACGGTGGGAGCCAAGAAGGCGACCACGTGGTCTGACCTGGCAAACCTCACCCTCAGCTCTACCTTCAAATTCTTGGTCTCTGCTACTTCCCCCCACCCTCATCTCTATTTATTCAGAAAACCACTAGGTCAGCCTGAAACAGATCATGGCAATATGGACAAAGTTGAGTCCTTTCTTTTGTTAGTGTAAACCCAGCATCCTCCCGCTGCCACTTGGAGAGAGAGAAGGAAAAGGTCTCTCGTGGTGACCAACCAGCACTTCCCTCCTCTCCATCCCTCTGCCCCTTACAAAGGTCCTGTCTTGGCAAACACACACCCTCTGGGGGCCAGCGGGCACCCCCTCTTTAATGAGCCATCCCAAGGTTTCCGGTCCCCCCAAGACAGATGGGAGCTGCAGGTCACCTCTCCTCTTTAGAAGAGATAACACTGACCAATTCCCTCATAGTAGACCACCATCATCCACCATAGGAAGCCTGGGGGATAAAATGTGTCACCCTGAAATCACCCCGTGAATCACAGCAGTCCATTTTCCGGAGGGAAAAAGAGTATCAGAGCACAAGAGGAAGTAGCAGGTGATGTTTGTCTTTGTCCCACTCAGCTCATTAATGGGCACTTTCCCAGCCATTTCTCCGGTGACCTCAATGACCTCCCAGGCACTTGAGTTCCTCCCTGGGTTAATGCAATTCCAAATCCTTGTTATGCTACAGAAGTAAAGACATGGGGTCAGTTCAGTTCAAAGGGATCCTGGGGGAAGAGAAACAGAAAAGGCAGTAGAAAGAAAAGGCAGTCCCCCTGGTTTGCTAGGAGACTGACAAGGTTGGCTTTTTTCACTTGAAATGTAATATCCAATAGTAAACCAAAAGACACTAAGAAGAACTCTAGAAAAGCTGCTGTAAAACAGAGACTATGCTAAACACTTGTAACAAATGACTTTAATTCATCCTCACACCAATCCTTCGAGGGATTATCTCCATTTCACAGTTGAGAAAACACAGAACCTATCTTAGGATCACATTTGTGCTTGGGATGCTTTCAGAATGGACATCTACGGCTTCCTAGGAAATGCCTAGGGGCTCTGGCACCCAGCTCTGGGGCCAGCCCTGAGCTTCTCTGTCTTTCCTCTTTGGTTGGGTGTCTCCTCAGCCTCTTGGCCCTGACTTTCCTCTGCACAGCTGTGGGAAAACTGACCATTCAGGTTTAAGAAGCCTCTGACGCTGGCTTAGAATCCACTAATCTGAAGGCAAAAATACGGACTGTTGAAGGCACACAACCAGTAGCACCTGCCACTTTTTGGTCCTGCTGTAAAAAGACAGGTGCTCTGAACACACAGAAGTTTGGAGACATCAGATGTCATGGCCAAGGCCATACAAGCAGGGCAAAGCAGAACCAAGGTGCCTGCCCAATCTGTTTGGTTCCAGGCCTGTATGGTTTCTTTCTGCCAGGGAAGGGAAGGGAAGGGGAAGGGGACATGACCTAAAAGATGCGTTCACCTAAACATCTCCATAGAGTCTGAGGCTTTTCCACCTAAAATTAATTAAGGACCAAATCAGCCAGATAATATATTCTCAGAGATTTATTAATCACCTACTGTGGATATAGGGACTACATACTGGAATTCCCCATCAAGTCCCAATTTCAAATATGCTGTCCCACTATTCCCATAAGCACTCTGATATCAGGGCATGGATTCTGAATCGTCATTCTGAATATTGTGTCACGACCAACACTCCAGGAGGGTAGGGACCACGTGTGTCCTGTCCACTGAAAAGTCCCCAGCACCTTGTAATATATGGCCTATATTAAAATCTCAATAAACACTTACTGAATAAATAGATATTTGGGGGCGAAAACTCTAAGTCTCTTGCATTTCTGCACATTTTGCTAGCAAAGACACTGACAGCCCTTGTTTTGGACTAGCTTGTCAAGGATGTTTGAAGAGCAAACAGCCTTGGAAGATAGAGATAGTGTCTCCCAGTAGAAAAGAAGGCGGGTTTACTTGCAACACATCATAAAAGATTCATGTTTCCTAAGAGCAAAGGGCAAGTTTACTTATTGGCCAACCCTGGCCAGTACAGACTTGAGTTCCCTAATCTGGGAGTTTCTCTACTACTTGTGAGGCCAATCCAGTGGGCCACTCCATGTGACTCCCATGGAACTTTGAAGGAAAGGGGGACGGATGCACACATGAAGCTGGTGCTGCCTGTGTACCATGAGTAATAAAGGCCTTTGACTCTGATCCGGGAGTCTCCTGCCTTCTGCCAGCGTCCAGTAAACTAGGGTAGGCCGACTTGTTTGCTTGCAAACAAGCTAAAATCTCAGACCTTCACAGTTCCTGAGAGTCATTTAGTATTTGCCATGTGGTCCCACACACCAACTTACTCAGTTATAACAGCAGCCAGTAAAGAAGGAATGAGGAAACCAAGGATCAGAGCAAGTTAGTGATTAGATAGAATTCCAATCGGAGCCCCCATTTCCACATCTCCAACCATGAAGAACCTTATCTATATGGTGGGCTTCCTGGAGGATGACAGTGAGACAGTAGTACATGGCAGGACCTCAGAAATGTCAGCTTCATGTCCCCTTGTCCCTTCCCCCCCCAATTAAGAAAAGAAAAATTCCAGCTGCCACAGAAAGTACCCACAAACATATGTAAACCTCTAATGTTGTCAGAAGAACAACCTAATAAGAACTAGAAAAGGAAAGCAGAAAGAAGGAAGGTTACTAATCACTTCTGGGACCAACCAGTTTGCATTGTGACGCATGGTCAGGCACCCCGTACAGTGAGGCTCTTCACAAGGCTGGCGTGAGGAGACACACTAACCCTAGTGACTAATCAAGCCCTGCAACATCTGAGAGAGGGCAGAGGGCAGAGGGCACTGAGGCGTTTCCGATTTTGGTTGAAGGCAATCTGGATTGTAACTGGAATCCCCCATTTCTAACCAGAGCTCGGAGGGTCAGGAGTTGGGATATCCAGAGCTCCATTCTCTCTGCCCAAGGTGTACTGAGATAACCAAGCTCCAAGCTGCATTTGTAAAGGCATCTTGAAGAGATAACTAACCAAAATAGCCCCTCAAAGTAAACAGGAGCTGTCTAGCTTGTCTGACAAACTAGACCAGGAAATCTTCTCAACTGCTTCTCTTGTGCAAAAGAAGCCAGAAAATAAATTAAGGACATTTTCTTGTAAAAAAATAAAATAAAAACACCATTGTAAAGCAATTATACTCCAATAAAGATGTAAAAAAAATAAAATTAAATAAAGGCAGAGCACTACTGGGCTTGAAAAATATTAATTTTCCCTTGAGGGTAATTATATACACCACAGAGTACAGTTTTGCTAAACTTTTGGGTATGATGATAACATAAAGTACAATTACTATTATTCTTATATTTGGAAAACATGGATTTGGCGGGGCTGTTAGTCACTCTGGAATGGCTAAGGCACCACTGGAGTTAATGATGAGAAGGGGAAATTGTAATCAAGTGTGCTAATTAAAGTTACACGACACTTGTTTTTGCTCTTATATCATCTGATCTAGTGACCCCCCTTTATGGGTGGAGGCCAATGGAAGGTCATCTGTTGAGGCAAGTGCTCTTACCCTGAGGTGCCTAGACTCCCAGGCCAGAGAGTCTCTGCACAGAAGGAGTACAGTGTAATGGAGAGAGGGGAGATTTTGCCTTTTGCACACGCATTGTCCAGCCTCAGTGTTCTGACCTGCCCTCTTAGGGGGCCATGGCTCCCCTGACCACCACGGCCCTGCCTCAGAGAGTTCCAGTTCCTGCTGCACTGTGGGTTCCATCCCTTGGGAGAGCCAGTAGGAGGAAAGGCTGAGCATCACTCTCCAGAGATGGGCTTCAGGGAGTGCCCTAGGCACGCTGGGCAAGCAAATGTCTACGTGCCTTTCTGGACAGCAAGTCCAAAGGTTTGTTCGATCTTCAGCGAATTCTGTGACTTACCAAAGGGTTAATGACCAAGGAGTTTGGATGTCATTCTTCCACTGAGAAGCTCAATTTTCTCCAAGAACTACATGGATTTAAATGTCATTGGTGAAAACACATGATCCCTGCACCATGCTCATCTACATCCCCCTTCGTTCCCCCTGCCCTTTCCACTCTTCCCCAGCAGTCCAATCAGAGAAAAGAGAAATGGAAGCAGATGTAAAGAGCCAGAATGAGCATAATGATGTAAGAGAACAAGGGAGAAGTTTATAGAGAGGGGAAAGCCAGGGATATTTCTAAAAGTATAGAGAAAACGCTCCTTCATCCACCTAAGTAGTTCTGGAAACTCTCAGTGCCAATCTTAAAAGAATCAAACCATAAGCCAGATGTATTTTTTACCACTGATACAACTTGATTAATGCAATTTACTTTTCTAAAGTTAAAATAACCTTGCAGTCTGGCATGGGAATGTGTTTCAGTCATATTTCTTTTAGTAGTTGGAATCAGAACAAGGGTGATGATTTTCCACCATCCTCTTCCCATATCTGAGCTCTGACTGAACCCAGGTCCCACACGTGGTTCTGTACACAAGCCCACCAGCTGCTGGTCTTTGGAGAGGAACAGATGACAACTAAACATTGGAAAAGTGGCAAAAACGTCGAGGGCTCTGTACAGATTTCAGGTCACTTAGGGCTTATATACTGTATGCTTGCAACACAAATCTACTAATGTGGAGAACTGGGTTGGAGAGCCAAATATTTTGTAATATAACATTATCTAAAATTCAGATCCAAGTCATCATAAATGCTATAGCTCAATACTACAAATTTATTTTGACCTTTACAGGTTCCAAAGTGCTTTCACGTACACTATCAGTCTTTTGGGATCACTGCCCTCTGGACAGACTTCTAGAAAAGCACCTATAAGAATTTATTATTAATTCTGTAATTGTGGCTTACTAAAATTAATCCCCTGAGATCAGAGACCACTTCTATGAAACCTCAAAGGCTACTACATCGTCTGATGCATAGGTCACTACAAGTCAGTCAAGTAACGTTGAACCATCTCCGTGTCCTTTTGAAGGGGTTTTAAAATATGTCCACGGGTTCATTGACACGTTTCCCAAAGGTGGAGCCTAATTCCCCCTCCCTTGAGTATGGACGGGAGTTAGTGACTCACTTCTAAGGAATAGAATATAAGGGAAGTGATGGAATATAACTTCTGAGACCAGATCATAAAAGGCACTGACTGCAGTTGCCTCCTTGCTTCACTGTCTCAGACTAGGGGAAGCCAGCGGCCGTGTTGTGATGACACTCAAGCAGCCTTGTAGAGACGTCCTGCTAACAGACATGCAAACAAGCCACAGTTACAACCACAAGAGACCTTGTGCCAGAGCCACCCAGCTAAGCCATTCCCAATGCCTGCCCCATGGAAACTGTGAGTTCATACGTTTTTGTTGTCTTAAGACACTAAGCTTTGTACTAATTGTTAAGAAATAAATAACAAACCCACCTATAATGGTAAGAGGTATAAAATAATAGTTTATTACTTATAATTTATAAGAAGAATTTCAAAAAATAATAATGAAGACAGTACAGCAGCTATCATTTAGGGTTTACTATTTTAGTTACTCCATATACACTATTATCTCATCTATTCTTCACAAGAATTTTAAGAGGCAGATGGCAATATTTCCATTTTACCTACAGATGGAAATGCAGATGGAGATGAACTCACTTGGCTGAAGTGCTAATAAGTGGCACAGAAAGAATTGGAATCCAGGCCTCCTTGCTTCTAAACCCCATGCTCTTAACCACTGTGCACACTGTCTCCCAACACATGTTTATTGATTGAGTGAATGAGTGAAGGGTATCAACCAGGGCCACATTATAACCCTCACGAGCCCGAAGCATCCTTGCCTCTGTGGGTCCTTCCTCCATTAAAAAAAAATTAAAAATTATATTTTATGACCATATTATTATAAAGACTAATATAATCAAGGCTGGGCTCATGATTACATATTCCTTAACAATTATATTCATTTTTTCCTCTAAAATAAATTAAAATTAAACTATTTCCACGGGCCCCTATAAGTATGGTGGCTCTCGGTGGTGTCTTCACTGTGCCTAATGAATAAAATAGCCCCAGTATCAACTTGTGCACAGATATCAGATAATTAAAAAGAACAAAATGTTTGATGTCGCATTTTAAAAGCCAACCAAATCATCTCTATTGGCTTTGCTTCTTTCTTCCTCTAAGCAGTAAAAGGCACAGGGCAGAAGGAAACAGTCATAACCAATGGGAGGTGTGTGGTGAGGGCAGAATATACGCTATGTGTCACGCTTAGTCTACGAGGCTGAAAAAAAGGATGCAGGTGGGAATGAATCCCGTCTCCCAAGAGAAGCTGGCAGTACCTCTGTGCTCAACTGTGTTCAGCTCTCCTGGAAAGGTGTTCACGGGCATAGTTTTGAGATCCTGCTCGCTGTGCATGAAAAATGTCGCCTGCCATATCAGTAAACAGAGGATGTTGTGGTCCTCAAGCCATCAGCCACTGAGCTGTGCACCCTGAGGGGATTCAGGACAAAGAAAAGCAAGATACAAGCCCCAAATAGCTAAGGTGCAAATCAAAGGGCTGATTTCAATGAGCCCAGACTTTTGCATCTTCCCATACATAGACAAGCGCTAAATGCATTAACTTAAGATATCTGGGGCTTCCCTGGTGGCCCAGTGGTTAGGAATCGCCTGCCAAGGCAGGGGACATGGGTTCGAGTCCTGGTTCGGGAAGATCCCACATGCCGTGGAGCAGCTAGGCCCGTGCGCCACAGCTGCTGGACCTGTGCTCTAGAGCCCGCGAGCCACAACTACTGAGTCCGTGTGCCACAACTGCTGAAGCCCACACACCTAGAACCTGTGCTCCGCAACGAGAGAAGCCACCGCGATGAGAAGCCCGTGCACCACGGCAAAGGGTGGCCCCCACTTGCCGCAACTGGAGAAGGCCTGTGCACAGCAACGAGGACCCAACATGGCCAGAGATGGATAAATAAATGAATAAATTTATAAAAAAACAAAAACAAACTTAAGATATCAGGTTTTCTTTAATTAACAGTAATCTTTTGAAGTTCCGACTACCTGTTTTTTCTATATATCCTGGCTGCTTCCTTACCTCTTCGGAGCCGTCCCTCAGAGCGACCTGAGAGGCTGTCTTCGGGCTTAAGTCCTCAGAAAGTCCACTGAATAAAACATAATTCTCATCTTTTAGGTTGTGCTTTTGTTTTCAGTTGACATCCCCATGACCCACCTTGACTGGGATATGACTGCCTGTCTCCCATGAAGGTCTAGATACTTGTGAGATGTTTGTGACAGTGCCCAGAAGTTAAGTTCCTGGAGAGAGCATGACATACTGAAAAAGGGGTGAAAAAGAACAGTGACTTTTAGATCTGGGACAAACTTCAGCTTTTCCACCCCATAACTGTGTGGTTGTGGATGAACTCACTTTATGGCACTTGAGTTTGATCATCTGTAAAATGAGAGCTGTGTGGCGAAGACGGTTAGTGTTCACCAAAGAGCCATAGGCTCCCCAAGTTTTCACAGTGTCTGGCCAATGGACTGTGACCCGAAGGGGCACTTCAGGGCAAGGCAGGTAAAAGTTGCTGTATCCCCAGGTTTTGCTTCCCCTTTCACAGAAACCTTGGAAGCCACATGTTCAGGACAGCATAGTTCAAGAATGACAAGGGGCCTGGATCCATGAGTTACCGCCTGGAGGAGAGCTGAGCAGGAAGAGGGCCGCCAGACCCACACTGAACTTTGAGTGAGAGTGAGATAAACCGTTAGTCTGGGGCTTCTATGTTACGCAGCATATCTTAGCTTATCCTGACGAACAGAGACTGTAATGTCAATTTGTCTGGACGCTGAGGATTAAATAAGAGGATGTAGGTAAAGTGGCACAGTGCCTGAAAGAGGGAACTCAGTCAGCATTTCTTTCCTTCTCTACTTTAAAAAATTGAGGCACTGTTGCAGATCCCTTTCTGATACTATTTTAGTGTTGGGACCTAGTCACAGAATCCTGAAAAAAGATGAAGGGTGTGCACAACCTCATGACCAGAGGTCTTCTGCCTTCCTAAGTACTTCCATCACCCACAGAAAGCAGTAAAGACACTTTGCAGGACCTAAATGCAACTTGACTCATTTCCCCGGAGGTCAGACAAAAGCAGGTGGGGGAACGCATGGAGAGAGTACTCCCGGCACATTATTTTAAATTTCTGTCTGGGTGTCCTGTGGTCAGCAAGCTTGCAAATGCTGACTCAGCAACATTACCCAGGAGTTTGAGTGACAGCTTGCTGGAGCCTAAAGAAGCAGGGTGTTCTCGAACCCCATCTCATCTGTAGATGTATCTCAGCATCATATGAGTCAGGACTCTTAGCCTGACTTAGACCAATGCTGTGTCCTAGAGCAGAGACTTGCAGTACAAGGTGCAGAAGGGGCTGGCCCCAGCAGGTGGCGCCAGCAGGTGGCTAAATCAGGGCACCACGCTGCCCCGCCTCCTAGAGCTCTTTCTCCCTGCCAGTGGCCTCCCCATTGGCCAGGCTCCCGACCAGGCACATCTGCTTTGTATCACCTGCCTGAATGGGTTCTGTCAAAAATGAACACTCAACTCAGGCTTGGCAAGCCTTTCTAGCATCCGTTTCACCACGATGTCTCTGGGTGCGCACTGGATTGATGTAGCCAGTAAAAGTCAGCCCTACCTCGGCCAGCAGAGAGAAAAGCGATGATCACCCCAGGATTTCCGAGGGACCTTTCAAAGGACATCATTAATTCTGAATAAAGCTCTCCCCTACCAACACTTTCCAGTTGACATTCCTATTTTATCCTACAAAACTCCTCTGCCATTTAATGAAGGGCGTGCGGGTTGGCGAGACGCCTGCTTTTAAAAATACCCACGTTTGAATAACCTAAATATCGGAGTTAACTTTCAAAAGTAAAACAAAACTAACAACAGAAGAAATTACCCCGTCTCTTTCCCTCACCCCTCATGCCCCCTTTCCCTGGTCCATATATTGTATTAGGAAAGGGGCAATAAGTCCTGTTACTCTCTAGGACTGAGAGCCTGAAACCCCCATTCACTCAAAAGGAGAATTTGGGGCTTCCAGGGTGAGGAGGGAACTGTCATCTGTTAGGGTCTGGCCAAAAGGCAGAAAGCCCCGACTCTAAATACAATGGAGAGAAGTTCTGCCAAATGCAGGTTCCTCCATCTCATTCATTTCCAGGCTTATGTGCGGGCCCATTGTAGATTGCCAGGCAACGCGCTGTGGATCTCCTTGCTCCAGCCAGCTCTGCCCCCCATTCCCCGTTTGCCAGGCACTGCGCTAGGTGCCTCGCATGCTTCATCTCACGTAAACCAACAGCCCTATGAAGTAGGAATTCACTTATTTAAAGTTGAGGAAACAAAACCCACAGAGATTAAGCAACTGCCCCAACGTCCCCAGCTGGGATTTCAACCCACGGTTCTACCTCGTTCCAAAGTCACTAAAAGATAACACTGGGGTTGGGACAGTGAAAGCAAAGTGACACTTGGATTCATTTTTATCCTCACTTCCCCCTTGGCAGGGAGCTGGCCGATAGGGTTGGGGAATCGCCTCTGGACAGCAGGGTGTGGACGAGGGCGCAGTGGAGACATTAAATAAGGGGCGCATGGTCACAGGAATTCGCTCATCTGCAGGACGTATTCCCAGCCCCCTGCAGTCGCGCTTGGTCTAGCCGGGACTAGGAAGTTGGCGGCTAAAGACTCGCACGGACACAATAGCTCCTGGGGAAAAGCAACAGAGGGCGCAGCGAAATCAGACGTGCCCTCACCGCTACAGAGCAACGCTGCCCATGTCGCCCCCTTCCCCTTCTCCCGCGCGCACCAGCCACGCAGGTGGCGAACCCTTCGCGTGCGCGCCAGGCGCAGGTGATGAGCCCCTCGGTGTGCGCTGCAGGAGAGCAGATGGCAAACTCCCCGGCCGCTCGGGCTGCGCTGGTGGCCAACCTTTTCGCGCGTGCGCCAAGTGTGCAAACTTCCACCGCCAGCTCTCCCTTTCGCCACGCTTCCTCCTCCCGCAGCGACCCGCTTCCCCAAATCCCCATTGCTCAACCCGCGCCTCACCTGCATGGTGGCGGGCTACGGCAGCACAGCCCTGCGGCGGCGACCGAAGCGAAGCTTGGCCGCCTTGTATATCCTCCAGTAGACAGATAGCACCACGCCAAGAGGCAGGTAAAAGGCGCCACAGGTGGAGAAGACGGCGTAGGAGGGTTCCTGGCTCGCTTAGCAGCGCTGGAGCCGAGCGTCGTTCGCCACGCCCCAGCCGAAGAGCAGCGGCACGAGGGCGATGAGCGCGGAGAGGGCCCAGGTAAGCGCGATCATGAGCACCGAGGCTCGGCGGCGGGTGCGCGGCGTGTACGGCAGGTGGCGCGTGATGGTCCAGTATCGGGCCAGGGTGATGGCCGCCACGTTCCAGATGCTGGCGGTGCAGCGCAGCACGTCGAAGGAGGTCCACATGTGGCACAAGCTCCGGCCCAGCCGCCACCGTCGCCCGGTCGACAGCTCGCTCGCCAGGCTCAGGGGCGAGATGCACCAGCGCTGCCACGAGCACGTCCGACACTGCCGTCGAGGCCACCAAGTTATGCGGCACACGGTGGAGGGCGCGGACGCGCAGGATGGTGACCAAGACCAGGAGGTTCCACAGGAAAGTGGCCGCGAACGGCAGCACCAGCTGCGTCACCACCAGCCCCGTGAAGACAGAGAGGGGCGGCTCTCGACCAGGCAGGGCGGCGCCGCCTGGGGTCAACTGGACGACCCCACCGGGGCTTGGGCTGCTGCTCTAGGCTTCGGGTCCCAGGCGAAGGGCGATCCCGGTGGAGGCCACCGAGAGGTTAGCTGCTTCCATGGCGCGGGGCGTGCGGGATCCCGGCTCCTCGGCGGGGACGCACGCGCCCCTGGCGCTCAGCGTGGACAGGGAGGGTGCGAGCGTCGGGGGGGGGGGCCCTGTGTGCCCGGGGACGGCAGAGAGGGGTCCAGGTCGTCCTACCATGGTCCCTCATTGTGCCGCAGCCCTCCTTTGGCGCCTCTGCTTGGAGCTCTCGTGGACCTCTTTTCCAGTGGAGGAAAAAAAAAAAAAAAGTGGGACCCCTCAGGAGTCCAGCTCCGCCGGGCGCGCCAGTCCTTCCCGCCTCTCCTCGCCTTCCCGGGGGCAACGGGCTGTCGTAGGGCTGGGAATCTGAGAGCACGCGGTTTCCGTGCGCAGGGCGGCCTTGGAGAGTGGACCCCACCACGAGCCGGCGGCCCCTGGAGCAGAGCTGCACCCGGGGTGCGCGGGGGCGGGTGGTCCGGAGAGCCCGCCGACTGGAGCCGGGCCTTCAGGCTGTCCCGCCGAGTCTCCCCGCCCCCGCCGCGCGGAGAGAACCCCAACGCGGGAGTCCGCGGAGAAGGTTCACAATCGCTTAGGAATCCCGTGGCCGCCACCTTCGCGGATCCCTGGGACCAGCCTGGGGCACAGTTTGACATCCGGAAACAGAGGCACCGGACAGAGAGATTCTGGTTTCCTGGATCCCCATCCTAGGTGAACTAGGAGACTCAGGTGTTGGGTATGTCAAACAGGAAGCTCTTCAACCCGGCACCATCCTGCCTGCCGCTTCACTCGCCACACCTCTTCCGGGCGAGGCTTCCTGCTGCCTTGAGAAGTTCCCTCTCTGGCTCTGTGCAGAAAGAACGCAGCTTCTAGGCAGTTTGGCAGAGGCTCTGACACGGGAGGGTTCGCCACCTCCTCGCCATGCCATCCCTAACCCGTCCCGTCACATCCCTACCCGCATTCCCACCCCGCTTTCCCTTTGCGGCTGCGGAAGTTCCTGACCCTAGTGTATGTCTTCCAGTCTTCACATCCAGGGTGGAGATCGGGTTATATTTTGTTGACCCCTGGGCAAAGGTAGAAACCAGTGAGAAGTGAAATTCCCCTAACCTGCCGCCCAGCCCCCATTTTCAGTCTCTTAACACTTTAAAAAATAGTTCAATCAAAATGAAATCAGACTAAAGCCGCAATACTTCTGTTCCTGGGAGTAGACTAGAACCTAAAGAACACAGAGCCCAGACTGCCCCTTCTCTTGTCAGGGCAGCTCGACTGGCAGTCATTCACTGGCTTCTTACCAACACCCTAGGAACAGCCTCAGGCTGAGCAGGCTGCCCAGAAGAGGCTCTTTCTGGAAAGGTTCCCTAGGCTGCAGTGGAGGGAAGTGTTTCTTCCCTGGTCCTCTGAGCATCCCACCCCTGGCATCTGGGGCAATTTTTGGGGATCTGGACCCTGCAGGAGGGACACAAAGAATGTCTTCCTTACTCTCCCTTCATCATCCATTCACAGAGTGAGGACTTTTGCCTTCTGCATCCTGTGTGGGACTGGTCTTGCTTACACACACAGACTCACTCCTGGGGCATAAAGAGCAACAGGCAGAGGAGTCAAGATAAAAATACTTGGACTTGCAGGCGTAAGTGTCAAGTGGTTGACAAAAAATCTCAGAAGTGATGGGCTGTTCAGGGATCACAGAGATGCGGGGAGCTGTGGTCAGAGAAGCCCTTAGGCTTACTGAACTGTCAGGAAGGCATTTAGATGTTGGATGAGATGAATGGAGGGTGGGACCTGGCCAGAGTGTGGGTAGCTGGGGCAAAGCCACCAGGAGATGGACATGCAGAGTGCAAATGCCAAGCAGCAGGGTTTGCACTTGATCATGGAAAAAGCTGGATTTGGGACGAAAATTGACATGACAAAGACCATCCTTTAGAAGGAAATGGTGACTAGCAACTGAAATAGTTTCACAAGAATTTTCTCCCTATTTTATTGGGCAAACGAGAGCAAAGAATATCAAAAATGTAAAAGCATTCATCTTGCCCCAGTCGGATGCAGGACATGCTTTTATTTTCCCGTTTTTGCTTCTATCCACATACACTTTTCATGCCTAAAGTCAATTTTTTGTTTTCCAGATTTCTCTTAACATTTTTCGTGTTGCTATATACTCTCTTCATAGTTATATTTTTTTATATTGTTCCAGGTATTAGGTGAGAGACGTTGAGCAACTTAAGCTTTTGGAGACTCAGTTTTCTTATTTTAGAAATAAGGATAATTAACACCTGTCAGGAGATTATTGTAAAAGTATGGTTTAATAGTTGACTAAGTGTTCAATAAATGATGACAATTGCCACTATTTTTTTTTGCTGTACGCGGGCCTCTCACTGTTGTGGCCTCTCCCGTTGCAGAGCACAGGCTCCGGACGCGCAGGCTCAGCGGCCATGGCTCACGGGCCCAGCCGCTCCGCGGCATGTGGGATCCTCCCGGACCGGGGCGCGAACCCGTGTCCCCTGCATCGGTAGGCAGACTCTCAACCACTGCGCCACCAGGGAAGCCCAACTGCCACTATTTTTAACTTCTAGTTCAAAGCTTAGATTCCATTCTCTTGTGACGTTTGATGCAGATCGAGTTATTACAGTTTTACTCTCTCCAATATTTGTAACTACAAAATACATTCACACATTTTATTTCACTTGATCTTACCCGCAAGCTTTTTAGGCATTTTTCCTATTTGCAGATGGAGAAACAGCGAGAGGTTTGTCGTCTGGTGACTGACGCGGGGGCTTAGCTCTTCCGACCCCCATACCCCATTTGTCCATGACACCAAATGGCCCTCCATTCACTGGACTGGGGCTTCAGTCTGATGGGTTTCATTGACTTCTTCTGTATAAATCGTTTCATGTAAAAAGTCTGTTTGTCATTTTAGAAAATTATATTGTCTCCATTACAAGTCATTTTGGGCTTTTCTACTCTCATCTCAGACCACTCTCCCCTGCTCACCACACCCCAGCTGCTCGGCCTTCCGTTCCTTGAAGGTGACAAGCACATCCCATTCTCTGGGCTTTGGGGTGTGCCTGGGATGCTCTTCCCTCAGGTAGGCGTGTGGCTTATTCACTTCCTTCTGGTGTCTGGTGCAGTGTCACCATCTCAGGCCTTCCCTGACCATCGTATCTATAGTCCATCGCTCTGTCTAAAGACGGCTCTATCCCACTCCTCCACTTTATTTGTCTTCACAACAGTTCACAGAGCGCCATCATGTTATTTAATTCCTTTTGGATACCTGCCTCCCCTACAATATAAGCTCTTCTCAGGCAGGAAGTTTATTCACCGCTGTATCCTTAACCTCTACAGTTGACCCTCGAGCGATGCCGAGGATTAAGGGTGCCGCGCTGTGGAGAATCTACCTATAATTTTACGGTCAGCCCCTCCTATCTGTGATTCCGCATCCGCTGATTCAACCAACTGCGGATCACGCGGTACTGTAGTAGGTATTTATAGAAAAAAGAATCCGTGTATAAGTGGACCTGCACGGTTCAAGGGTCAACTGTATTTCAGTGCAAGGCATATAGAAGGTGACAATAAATTTGAATGGATATGTTGAATGAGTGAATGAGTCACTATTGGGAGAGGTGATCTGGGAGCCCTGAGCCCCCCTGCACGTTCATGTAGGGCAGGCCAAGGTTACAAGGCCCTGACTCCTCATTATCTAGGCCATCTCTCAGAGTTGTGTGTGCAGCAAGCCACCTTAAAAGATGAAGTAGCCTCTCCCCCTGGGCAAAAGGCAAGCTTGCTTCCATTACTATAGCCGTGGTGAGCCCCCCAAGCTCAGTGTTCCTCTCCTGTAACAGAGACCCCTGCCTGTGCAGGATCCAGCCCAGGCCCTTTCCATAACCCCCGTGGGACTTGGGAAATGCAGGGAGCCAGCACACATGAACCTGGAGCTCTGGCTACAGCTTTTCCCCAGAGGAATACAGTCCTCTTTCTCTGACCTGGGGGTCTCCTGTCTTCTGACAGCATCTAGGAAACAGTTACAGGGTAGCTTGTTAGCTTGCAAGCCAGGTAAACTTCCAGGCCCTGCACAGTACTTGCTAGGCCTTTTCGGTTTGCTGATTTTTAAATTACAATTAGCAAAATTCTTTCGCCCCTTTGAGATTATTTCCTTGATACATTTTCTCCCAAATCTAATAACTGAGTTGAATTGTAGGAACTGTGTGATTGTTCTTTTTACATATTTTCAAACTTTACCTTGGAGAGATTTATTGGATTCACTGTTGTGTTGGCCCTGGCTCTGGAGAAACAAGAGAGAGACTGACAGCCTTGACAAAAATTTTTTTATTAGAAAAAAAGTTTAATTGGTGTATAATGATCTATTTTAATTGTTTTAATTTGCATTACTTCAATGGCTAAAAAAAGTCCTGATTTTTCCACATGGTGATTTATTGTCTATATATTCTTGTGTAGAAACTGTTCATCTCCTTTTAACTACTTTATACAGGAATCTGGGTACCGACCTTATGACTATTGATCAATTTCAGTGTAATTATAGAGCAGATTTTCATCTGTGTTGTTGTCACATATTTTTTTCTGTCATTCCTGTGTTCACATTTATAATTTTATTACATTTTGTTGAATAATTTATTTGCTTTATATAATAGGACTCATTGATCTTATCTCCACCAATGTCTGCAATTTACTTTGCAATTGTAAGTTGCTTTGCTGCCCTTTATTTCTATTTCTCAAGTTTATGGATAGATTTAGGAATTCAACTCCTTGATTCCTCTGGAGTCGTTGTGTGTGGTGCAGCAGGAGACGGTGATCGGCCTTCTCATCCCCAGGCCATGTGTGATCGTTTGCAGTGAAGCCCAGCCCCGACTGTTGAGGGCAAGACGTTGAGGTGGTACAGATGCAGCTGAGATGTTGTCCTGGCCCGAAGACCTTTCATCCATCTGTTGCATGACCGGAATGCAGCAAAATGTGCCAACCGCTGATTAGAAGTAGAAACAAAGGTGTCTGATCTTGCTGGGGGAGAGGAGTCACCTCCGATGGGAAGGAGCAGAGGGGGAGGCAGTCTTGGACCTGGACATTAAAAGATGGAGGACTTTCCCTGACGGAGGTGAAGGAGGAGGGAGGCAGAGCTGGCTGGGGGAAGAGGGTGAGCAAAGGCTTGGAGGCAAAAGAAGAAGAACAAAAACAACAATAAACCCAAGGCACCGGCAGAGAATAATCAGGAAGTGCCCGACATTGACTGAACAGCAGTTCATTCCCTTCTGGTTTGTCAGGTTTTGCTTTTAAAGAAAACAGAGGTAGAACATTTCAATCATCTTTAGTCAGCTGATCCAGCTATTTCTCTTTAGTGTTTCCATGCATCTCCCATGATTACCTTCTTCTGCTGTTATTAAAAAAGCATTTGTTCTTTGATATTATTGCCCTTGTGTTCTCCCAGATGATTTTTAATGAATGAATGAGTGAGTGAATGAATGAAGGAGTGAGTGAGTGAATGAATGAGTGAGTGAATGAATGAATGAATGAATGAAGAGAGCTAAGAACCAGCTAACTGAAGGTAGAGAGCAGTTGAGGGTGTGGAAGGGTATCAGGGAAGATATCTGGTCGTGGAAGGTGAGGAGAAGGGTTCGGTTAAGCATGAAGCCAAGCAAAAGTAAAGAAACAGCAAGAAAAGGGAGGAAATATAGAGTTTCAAAAACAACTGAAAAAAATATAGAAGTTTGTAGTTGGGGAGGAAGTTAGGATCTAGTGGAGAAGCACCCCCGTATCACAGCCCAAACACCACCGCCTCAGACTGGTCTCATGCATTAGTTCTCAAACCTCAACGTGCATCAGAGTCACCCAGAGAGCGTATTAAACCCAGATGGCTGGGGCCCGGCCCCAGAGTTAGGCCTGAGCTGGGGACCAAGAGTCTGCATTTCTAATGAGCTCCCAGATGTAGCTGCTGATCCTGGGTCCACACTTTGAGGACCACTGGTCTAAAGCAGGTTTTCAGCTATTCTCTCTCTACTTTCCACTTTCCTTGTACGACTTATTAACCCTCACTCTGTGCAAGCGCTTTCTATCACGCGACACACTTAATTTTCACCAAAACCTTCTGTGATACTTTTATTATCTCCATTCTACACATAAAGGAAGAAGCAAGAGAAATTAAATTATGGTACCAAAAATCATATAGCTAGTGAAGCTCTAAAGTCTGTTTGACAGTAAGAGCAATTTTAAATGCTGTAAAGATTGGGACTCACTGTCAGTGGTGGGACCCTGGACAAGGTTCTTACGGTCCAAGGCCTCAGTGTCTTTTTAAATGAGGTTATTATAGTAGCACATATTTCACTACGGGTTGTTGGGAGAATTCAATGTGTTAATTCACAAGAGCTGATAGCATAATTATGATCTGAAGGGTACCCGATTCTTAGGGGTCTGCCCTCCCAACTGGAATATAAATTCCATGAGGACAAGAAGTTTGTCCTGTTGGTTTCTAGGACCCCAGAACACATAACAAAACCTAACACACACTAGACCCTCAATAAACACATCTCGTTGTCTTGTTTTTTGCCAGACAACCTTTTATTTTTTATTTTATTTATTTATCTTTTTTGCGGTACGCGGGCCTCTCACTGCTGTGGCCTCTCCCGTTGCGGAGCACAGGCTCCGGATGCGCAGGCTCAGCGGCCATGGCTCACGCGCCCAGCCGCTCCGCGGCATGTGGGATCCTCCCGCACCGGGTCACGAACCCGCATCCCCTGCATCAGCAGGCGGACTCTCAATCACTGCGCCACCAGGGAAGCCCAACCTTTTGTTTTAAAACCAACATTACTAGTACCTTTGAGACAGAGCTTTTCGTATATTTGCATATGAACATCCAAGTGCATTTACTACATCCATCTAGGTCAGAGTTCCTCAGCCTAGGCACTGTTGACATTTTGGGCTAGACAGTCTTTGCTGTGGGAGGAGGAGTGTGTTGCTGTAGGATGTTTAGCCGCATCTTTGCCCTCCACCCACTAGATGCCACCAGCACCTCTCCAGGCGTGACAACGAAAAATGTCTCCAGAAACTGCCGGATGTTTCCTGGGGGTCAAAGCCCCTGAAGTTGAGAACCACTGACTTCGGTATTTCAGACATGTCTCTCTGGCTGGCATGTCCCCTCTCAAATGTCCTGCTTGACCACAGAAGTCTTAGTCCTACTTGTTTCCCTTCCTACGGCTTCCCAGAGAAAGTTCCTCCACATTGGCATGGCCCCTGCCTTAGCTCCTCAGGAATCAGAGAACAGCACTGGGGGCTGGATATGGCTGTTCCAAATCACCATATTGTAGGTGATAAGGTCCCTCCAAGGGTGGGTCCCTGAAGAGTTCTCCCCCGTCTGGAGTGCCAGCCTCCACCCCTCAGTCCTCACAGCCCAGCCCATTTCTGGGGTGTCTGGCCCTTAGAAAGTCCCATCAGAAACAAGTGTTCCTCCTAAGGCCTTTCCTTAGTCGCTCCCCTCACCTAGACCATACCAAAACCCAAAGAGGTACCTTCCCTGAAAGCAGAGTTATTTAATCTGCATTGACGCCTGGTGTGAAGCTTTACAAAGCAAGTGTGAAATGAAGACATGTCACTGCATCCTTCCGGCTACCATCCCAGCTCCTTTTTGCTCCTAATACAGACGGTTAAATTCCTGAACAAGAATGCTTCTGCATGAACTTGCACTCACTCACTCACACACACACACACACACACACACACACACACACACACACACAAGAACAAAGAAGTTTTAAGGACAGTATGGTCTAAATCCACATTTGGAGGAATTTTTCTCCCCTAAATGAAGTGTGATCCGTATTTCACACCCAGTGAACATGCTCTTTTATGGAGCCGTGAGGACCAGTTTCCCTCCGTGTGGTTCCCGAAATCTCTATTCCAGAAGGGACTGCACCCCTGCCTTGGCATAACCAAAATGCTCAGAGGAACTGCCTGCCGGCCAGGGTGAAATTCAGGTGTCCACCTCCAGAGAAAGCAGTAGCTGCCTGTGACTTTAAAATAGCCACCTGCCCTCCTCAAACCCACTGCTTGTCTTTATCAAGGTTTTAAAAAGCACAAGGACTAGTCTCAGGCAGGTACCCCAGTGTATCTCTAGTTAGAAATAAATCTAGAAACGCATCCTCTATACATTAACCTATGTCATAGTGTCATCTGCCTTTATAAAACTATTTTTAGCCACATTTCCTCAATTATGATTTACATTGAACAATTAAAGCATATTCCTCTCCTACACTATGAATGACTATAATTAGTCCTCAGCCACCCAGAGATTTGTGTTCTATCTGGAGTTGAAGAAGGTGGTCTTTTTCTCACCTCACACACAGGAAGGAATTGATCTGGGTTTGGTGTTGGTCCCAGCCTCCCCACTCCTGTGACTTTGCTTTAGAATAAAAGTGGGCAAAAATAATTTTTCCAGATAAGCAACGAGCTTATCGGCAACTCACCATCAAAGTAACGTTAATGATCAGGTGGTGAGGGGGAAGAGAAAACATGTTCAAGGAAACATCCAGGCGTGATTGGCGTTTGTTTCTCCACGTGTGGGTGTTGAGGTCAATCTGTTTGCGGGAATGTGGGAGAGATAGTGCCTTAGAGTAATTGTTCCTCCTACAACTCTTAGACTTTTAATTAGCAGATGGGTTCCATTTTTTCCCCAGCTACTTTCTTTTCCATGACCAAAGGTAATTGTTTTTCCGTGCATTCAAACCTCAACCCTTGAAAATCCCTCCATTCTTACTAAAGCAAAGACCTCTAGCAAAGACTCTTGGCCTACAGCTGAAAGTTCTCCAATGTCAGTGATGATAGTAAAGCCTATCCAAGAGCCTCCAGGACCCTGCATCAATAGGTTACATCCCAGGGTGGTCCACTGAACCGAGGGTTCTGCCTAATTCAGTGTTTTCCACGCTCAGCAGTCTCTTCCCACCAGTCAGGGAATTAGCCAGTCTAATTACCTCTGGCTCATCTTCCCACATGTTGCTTCCCAGCATCAGAAGGGGTTAGAAGCAGAATAAGGGAGACGAGGGGGTGCATGGAAGAGAAGGGGTGTCTCAGTGGACTTTTTCTGCATTTTAAGCAGTTCACAGGAAGGCAAAATTGGAAAGCACGGCTGTAATGAGATCTGGAATTATCCACATTCCCCCTGCAGGCTAATTTGCACCCTGAACCCTATCTGACCTGTTGATTTAGCCCCAGATCCTGTAACTGAAACATCAGCCTTAGAATGACCAAGAGTTGCAATTTCTAACTCCAGAGGAGCAAAAGAGAGAAGTGCTTAGAAAACAAAATAAATCTAAGATCTCTGAGTCTCTTAATTTGGAGAGGTCAATTAGGAAACACCTCACTGAGAGGAGTACAGATTAGAAAAATCGATCAAGACCAGATGATACTCGGTAAATGTAATGTATAGATTTACAGGATGAATACAGAGAGCCATTTGGTGAATTTTAACTATAAGGTGTTAGAGAAAAGCATTAAATATTTTGAAAAAGGCATGGATTTAAGGACGCATTCTAGGAAAAATTCCTCACTCATTGTCCTGCCTCACACTCTTGGATGAAAACCCCAGTTTGGCCCAAGATCCTTGGGGGCAGAAGGTATTATGATTTCTAGAAGCCTTGGACTTTCATTCCTCCTGGGGGGAGGGAGGGTGTTCTGAGATGAATTCAGATTCTTGAGCTGCAGGAAAGGCCTCCGTGGTTCCTATTTCCCTGATGTGACAACTGGCCGCTAAATGAGCTTCAGAAGTTGGAAGCGGGAATAATACTTTCAGGTCGCCCACGTCATGCCAGTTGGGCTCACCCCTGCCTCCGCTTCTCCTCCCTGCCTCTATCGTTTTGATCTTTCTCTTTCCTGGAATTTGATTTTCTGTGGGTTGTAAGAGGGAGTCATTATCATGCCTGCGCCGTGGGCTTTCTTTGAGGTTTATAATTTCAGTTTCCAACACATTCCAGGCACACTCTTTTATCTCCAAAATTTGAATTCCTTTTTGGGCTTTACAGAAAGTCTGGTCTCTGGATACTCTTTACTTTAGGCAAAATTAAATTTTACCTTAAAAAAAATACCTTTATTGTGCACGGAATTATTTTCCTTCTATCAAAGTTTTCTTTCAGTCTCTAAGGATTACAGGGAAAGCAGAGGACTTTCAAAATTCTTTCTTGGTTTTGAGCCCACTTTTCCTTCAACATCTCCAGATACTTTCCAAACGATGATGTGACCAGAGGCTCAGTTTGCCAACTGAGAGGACAATGAAGGGGGACCCTGGAGCCTGACATGCGTGGGTGCAAATCCCAGCTCAACCAGTGGCCAGCAGAGCCCCTTGGTCAGGACACCACTGCTCTGCATGGCCGTCTTCTTGTCTCCTTGCAGCTCGTCGCCCTAATAAGGGAGTGACTACCCTGTCGCATACTGCTCCAAACAAGACCCAGGGTAACACGATGGACCCCTCCCCTTCTTCCCTCTTTTCCATCTCCCCCTTTCTTTCCTCACTTCCTTTTAAGCCCTCAGAGTTGACGACCAGCTCCCCCTTTAGGATCAAGGGACTTGGTCCCCTGGCAGCTGGGTGAGCTGCCACAGAGAGTCCTCCAACCCCGGCTTATTCTGGAATTGCCTCTGCTGAAGGGAGTCCCTGGCCCAGGTCGCAGCCCCTCCCAGGACCGCTCAGCCATGACCAACACAGAGTATAAAGTCTCAGCCCCTCTTTCCAACTTGAGACTCAGAAGGATCATCTCAGCTTCAGAGCCCCCAGTGGGCTTAGCTGTGAATTTTTGGTGACTGTGTCCCAGCTCAGCTTCTCTCTTAGCCCCTGAAGATGATGTTTTCCCCTGAGTCACACCCCAATAAACTTCCTGCACACTAATCTCCATCCCAGCATCTCCCTGTGTCCTAGGGAATTCCACCTGCAACAGCTGTGATGAGGTAGGATACCGAAGACACAATTTGATGGATGAGGAAATGCATGTTAAATAGGTTGAGAGCAATACAAGATGAAGGCTAATGAAGGGTCGTTAAGTTACCATTCAAAAAACACATTCACAGGAAAACTTCAATAGGGTGAAAATAGTGAGGGGGGGGCTTCCTGGAGGAGGTGTTGTAAGTGTTGGGACTTCTTGATGGGTAGGATCTGTAAAGAAGAAAGAACAACACAGGGTGCTTTTGACAGAGGGAATCACTCAAGCAATTTGAGACTGCACATCCCTAGTTTGTGAAATAGGACTTTTAGGAAGGCAAAGCAGACACCATTTGCTGGGGGGTGGGAGGGAGCTAGATATAGGGTTTGGATATGCTAGATTGTGGTTAAATATTAGATTTGGAAGAACTTCGACAGCCAGGCTGTGACATCCACTACCCACAAGCAGCAAGGAGCTACTAGGCCTACTGGAGCAGATGAGGCCATGAGGAAGCTTATCTAGGTATTGGTGATGCCAATTCATTGTTGGGGCCAGGTGGGCAGAGATTTCATAGTAATGCTTGATGCCAGTTATTGAAAATCACTCCTAATTTTACTTATTTTAACAAAAATCCACTATTTTTTACTTGGTTGTAAATGACAACCTGAATCCAAACTTCACTACATGTGTAGCTGCTTTATCAACCTTTGACTGTTCCATTGCAATTACACTTTCCCCCTCCTGGGATGTTGGCACATAATGTAGGGAGTTTGAGGGAGGTACCAGGGCATGTACTGCCATGATTTCCCCCTCCTGGGTTTGTGTGTTTAGGAGCATTATTGATATTTTGCCAGCAGTTTTTATGACGGGTTAGCGTTGGGACTAAATTGGAGGAAGGAAAGCAGGTGGGTGAAAATTCCACTGATGCAAGTGGCGTGTGAAGGGAGCTTGGCATCTGGGCAGGAACAATGTGTAGCATGTATCAACATCTCATTCCTTTTTATGGCTGAATAATATTGGAGTGAAGTGTATAAACCACATTTTGTTTAACCATGTATCTACTGATGGGCACTTAGGTTGTTTCTACCTTTTGGCTATTGTGAATAATGCTGTGATGAACATAGGCATGCAAGTAACTGAGTCCATGTTTTTGGTTCCTTTGGGTATGTACCTAGGAGTGGAATTGCTGGGTCATATGGTAACTCTATGGTTAACTTACTGGGGAGCCACCCCACTGTTTTCCACAGCAGCTGCACCATTTTACATTCCACCAGCAATGTGTGAGAGTTACAATTTCTCTACGGCCTCACCAACACTTGTTATTTTCCATTTTTTAAAACTATAGACATCCTAGTAGATGTGAAGTGGTATATCATTGTGGTTTGTATTTCATTCTTAATTGTAGAAATTATTTTTGCACACTTCTTTTTTCTTACTTTGCAACGATTTTAATAACCTAGCTCTATATTGATTTTTATTGTAAGCCTTTTAGAAATAGATACACTGGACTTAAGCTGCCTTAAAAGAGCTCACATTTTGTGTTACGAAGCTCTCCATTCAGATTGCTTTTCACTTCCTAGATGATCTTGTCATGGAGGATTTTCTTTCTCTGTTTTTCTTTGTCAAGTCTCTAGTGTTATGCTTCTACGGTCCAGTGGAGATTCTTCTGTTTCCTGAGCAATCTGACAGTTGAACTTATCTAGTCAAAAGAGCAGTCCTTGCTGTCTCTTTTGAGTAACATTTATATTCTGTTGGCAAGATATGAAACTCCCAGTATCAGAGTGTTCTTTATTGAGGGTGAAATGATACAGGACTATGGAAGTAGCTACAACCAGACCCACCCCTTACCCTGCTATGATTGACTTCATGACAAATTCTGAAATCCTCAGACTGTCTTTCTTTAAAAACTTCCCCAGCCAAATACTAGCCATTATTTTTATTAATGACTTTAAGAAGGGCTAATGTCAGTCAATCACAAAGGAAAATAAAAATCTCCTTCTTTCTTTTCCTTATATGTTTTGAACATGAAATAGAGGAAAATTATAAGGTAATCTTTGGGTATTGTTTCCAAATCTTTAAAAATTATGCCTGTGTGCAAAAAAGCATTTGAGGAATCTATCACCCTTTGAAGATAAAGCACTAGATAAACTCAGAATAGAAGGGAACTTTCTCAACATAATAAAGGATATAAATGAAAAACCTGTAGCTAATATCATGTTCAGTAGTGAAAGTCTGAAAGCTAAGATTAAGAACAAGACAAGGATACCCACTTTCATCACTTCTGTTCACCATGTTTATAGCCACAGCAATTAGGCAAGAAAATAAATAAAAGGCATCCAAATTGGAAAGAAGGTACTAAGACATGTCACAGATGACATGATGTTATATGAAGAAAACCCTAAAGATTCCACAAAAAACTGTTAGAGCTAATAAACAAATTCATCAAAGTTGCAGGCTATAAGATCAACATGTGAAAATGAATATTTCCATACACAAGCAGTGAGTAACTCAAAAAGGCAATTAAAAACAATTTAATGTACAGTATCATTAAAAAGAATAAAATACTTAGGAATAAAATCAACCAAAGAGGTTCAGGACTTGTAAATTAAAACTACAAAATATTGCTGAGAGAAATTTTAAAAGACTTCAAGAAACAGAAAGACATCCTGTGTTCATGTATTGGAAGACAATATTGCTAAGACTGAAATACTCCCCAGTGTGATCTATAGATTCAATGTACTCCCTATCAAAATCACAACGGCCTTCTTCCAGAATAAAAAACCTGATCCTAAAATTTATACAGAGTCTCAAAATAGCCGAAGAGCAAAGTTGTAGGAATCATAATTCCCAAATTCAAAAGTGACTACAAAGTCACAGTCATCAAAATAGTGTGGAGCTGGCATAAAGACAGACACAATAGACCTCTGGAATAGAGAGCCCAAAAATAACCCCATATATTCATGGCCAGTTGATTTTGACATTGATGCCAAGACCATTCAATGGGGGAAAGAACATCCTCTTCAAAAAATGGTGCTGGGACAACTGGATATCCACAAATAAAGAAATTATGTTAGACCCTTACCTCACACCATATACAGAAATTAGCTAAAATAGAGCAAAGACCAAAATGTAAGGGCTGCAACTGTAAAATTCTTAGAAGACAACATGGAGGAAAATCTTCATGACATCATTAGTTATCAGAGAAATGAAAATCAAAACCACAATGAGATATCACTTTACACTTACTAGGATGGCTACAAGCCACAGTCAGACAATAACCAGCATCACTGAGGATGTGAGAAATTAGAACCTTCATACACTACTGTTAAAAATGTAAATGGTGCAGACACTTTGGAAAACAGCCTGGCAGTTCCTCAAAAAAGTTAAACATGAGTTACTATTTGGCCCAACAATTCCACTTCTAGGTATGTTCCCAAGCGAAATGAAAATATGTGTCCACACAAAAACTTGTACACAAATGTTCATCGTAGCATTGTTTATAACACCCCCAAACAGAAACAATCCAAATGCCCGTCAATGGACAAATGTTTAAATAAAATGTGGTATATTCATACAATGGATTATTATTTGGCCATAAAAGGGATGAAGTACTAGTTCACGTGACAACATGGATAAATCTTGAAAACATGCTAAGTGAAAGAAGCCAGGCACAAAAGCCTTCATATTGTATGATTCCATTTATGTGAAAGATAGAGAATAAGCATATTTATAAAAACAGAGAGTAGATGAGTGACTGCCAGTGGCTGGAGGCAGGGGGTAGGGGCTGCTAATGGGTACAGGCTTTCTTTTTGAGGCAGTGGAAATGTTCTAAAATTGATTGTGGTGATGGTTGCACAACTCCCTGAATATGTGAAAAAAACTTTCAGCGGGTGAATTGTATGGTACATGAATGGTATAATAATATATATTATATCTCATTAGAGCTACCCAAAAAAGGGTTCAAAGGGATTGGACTCCTCTAGCCCTTCCAACCTTGCCCTCACTCACAATAGAGTGGGAAACCCTCCAGTTTCAGCTGCGGGTCTCAAATCGGCCCCCTGCTTGTTCTTTTTGGGTTTCTCCTGTTCTTAGATCCGTCAGCTGCTGCATTATTTCCCACTGTTTCCTCCTGAACTTTGCCAATAACCAGCAGGTCTGTGGCTGTTTGCTGCTCTGTCCCACCCTCCTGTGCTTTGGGATTCAACGGGACACTCTGTAACCTACTTTTTGTTGTAATTATTGTCTGTGGCTTTTTTTTGTTTTGCTCTCTGTTTTTATGTAACTATTGTCTGTGGTTTTTTTGTTTTGCTCTCTGGCTGCTCTGTTTTTATGTGGGGATTCAGAAAAATCAAAAAATTATTCTGTCAGGATGACCACCGTCTTCCTAGGATCCCTGTAGGAGAGCTTTGTCAAGTACCCCTTTTTGATATGAATTTCAAAGATTCCTCCCCGCAACCTGTTTAATTTGTCTTTTGTCATTTGAGCTTCGTGGATGGGTCACTTGGAGATGAGGAAGTGGGCGTTCTGAGGGTGATCCATAGCTGCCCACACTGCACTTTATATGACCTGGGGGTCGCACCTTTCTGATCGATCACTAGGGAATCCATTGAGCCCCTTGTTTTAACAGCCTCGAGGCTCTGTAGCACTCTGGACTTTCCCAGGTTGTTATTCATATTTTCTCTTGAGCTTCTTCAATAGTGCAATTCAGCCATCTATTGCTTAGAAAATATTGCTATGGTAACCTATTCTGGCATGTAAAGCTGTTACTTAGAGTTGAGGGAAATGAAGGTGGACTAAAAAACTGAGTGCTCCAACCATTCCACCACCGCTTATTCCCCAAAGGCACCTGAAAGAATTAAGGGAAACAAACATGTAGGTATTGAATACATTGTTGCACTCTGTCCATCACAGATGCTGAAGGGTTCAATCCAGCTGGCGTTTGCAGAGGACACTTCTCTGAAGCAGAGAATGCTGGTGAATTTAATTCCTTGTCACACTGGCGTTTACAGAAGAGTCTGTAATGAGACTTCCAGATGTCTAATTTGTGGCCAAAAGATAGCTTGTTTTAAAGCGTCTTCAATTCCTGTGGAGTTCTATTAAGATTTAAACTCCAGTTTCCACAGCTGTGAACATTGTTCCAAGGCTGAATGCAGAAGTCCAGGGTTTTACAGCTTGTGTCTTCCAAATGGTTGCCAAGGATCCCGGGAAATGTGCACAGGTACGAAGAAGTCTTTCAACTCGAAATGGGGGAAAGGTGCTATATTAGTTTCTTATGGCTGCTGTAATGAATTACCACACACTTAGTGGTGTAGAACAACACAAATTTATTATCTTACAATAATCGGAAGTCCAAAGTGGTCTTCCCTGAACTAAAGTCAAAGTGTCAGCAGAGCCTTTTGGAGGCTCCAGGGAGAATGTTTCCTTGCTTTTCCAGCTTCTAGCATCTGCCTGCATTCCTTGACTCACAGACCTTCCTCTGTCTTCAAAGCTGGCTGGGTAGTATCTTCAAATCTCTCCCTGACTCTCTGATCTCTGTTCCTGTTGTCACATCACCTTTTTTGAGTCTGACCCTCTTGTCTTTCTCTTATAAGGACCCCTGTGATCACAGTTAGCCCATTTGGGTAATCCAGGATAACTTTCCATCTCAAGATTATCACTTAATCACATCCACAAAGTCCCTTTTGTCACATAAGGTAGTGTTTTCATGGTTTCTGGGGATTGGGACATGGGCATTATTGGGGGGGCATTATTTTGGCTGCCACAGATCCCAACATATCCGAGGTACACCTGCTCTAACCAGAACCTGGTCTTTTCACCTGGGTCCCTATGGAGCTGAAAACCTCCAGGCTCTGGTGCCAGGGGAGCTAGAATGCCACCTTACACCTCAAAGCCAAGGATGCCCGGGGATGCTGTTAGGAAACAGACACTTCTTAAGTTTCACATAGAGTGGGGAAAACATCAAACAGGAAAGTGTCCTGTTTAAATCAATTACTCACCTGCCAGCCTTCTCTGAGGTTTTGCTTCTTCGACTACCCTCACTTTCTCTCTTCCATCTTCAATTTCTCGCTCCTTTGCCCAAGGATATGTTTAAGCCTCTTCTATCCTAAGAAAGCAAACAGCATTACCTTCCCAGGACACTACAGCGGCTCTTGACCTAGGCAAGGTGGCAGTTCAAGAACCTTTATTTAACAGGAAATCAGTGCTCATTACACAGGACACCGTGTAGCTGCTGTACAGGACTCTTGACCGCCCTCTGTCTTTGTGTCCACCTACAAATCCTTCCTACCCTTCTCCAAATACAGAGCCCTGGCTCACCTGCTATTCCCCACCACACATCACTCCGCACCGTCCTCTCATGCAGCCCTGCCCGGCGTTTCCACCGTTTTCGCTTGGCACGAGCAGTTCCCACCACCTGGAATATCTTCCAGTCCTTGCTATTCTTCTTTACCCAAGAGATCTCTCCCGGCCCCTCCTGCCTCTGGTCACTGCTCGCGTCATCCATGAATCCCCAGGCAGCATTAGAGGCCCATCCTCAGGGCTCACACGAGGCTCTGCTCATGATGGATTTACTTCCGAGTGTCTCCACCTCCAGTGGACCACGAGCTCCTTATGCGTAGGCATGGCATTGCTCCCCTCTACTGCTGCCGTGTCTAGCACAGCGCCTCATGCAAAGTAGTTACTCAGTACAGTTCTCATGGGTGACGGAATGACTCCCAACGTCCTGCTGCAGGTTCTCTTATGACTTCTGGTCCTCCTTGCCTCTCAGAATCCCGCTGAATTCGCAACATTGACTTGCTCTGAAGTCCCTCTTCTTCCCCAGAAATCAGCACCTCTTCCTGATTTCTTTTCTGTTCAATCCCTATTCATTAAACTCTTAACTCTGTGTGCTAGACACAAGGGGTACAAAGATAAATAAGACCCAGAGCCATGCCCTCAAGGAGGGTCTAGGTCAGGGTTTCCCATTCTTGATGCCACTGACATTTGGGGCTGGATAATTCTCTGCTGTGAGGGCCTGTCCTGTGCACTGTAGGGTGTGCAGCAGCATCTCTGGCCTCTGCCTGATAAGCACTGGCAGCATCCTTCTCCCAATCAAAAATGTCTGCAGACACTGTCAAATGTCCCCTGTGAGACAGAACTGACCTCCGTTGAGAACCGCTGGTGTACATGCAGAGACATCAAGAAACAGAGAGAAAAATTTCCAAATGAGGTAGATGTAAGCACAAAGTACAAAAATGATCTGTAAGAAAATTAAATTGGAGACTTGGAAAATACTTGTATGTACACTGATGAACTGGCCAAGGATCTAAAGCTTCGTCACATGAAATAATTAAAAGGCAACACAAGACAGCATTTTCATAATGGGAGACGAGGGGGTTAAAACTTGTTCAGTCCTTGCTATGCAGAAGCTGCTTTGCATCTGTTGATTCATTTCATTCTCACGACAATCCTGCGAGGCAGGGATGGTTTTCCATTAGTTAGAGGAGGAAAGTGAGCTAATGAATTAAGGTTACCTGCTCAAGGCGACACCTCGGCTCCTTTGTATTCGCTAACGGCACCACATTCCTCTCCGCGCCCCGTCTTTGTGGTCAGCACACCGTCTTCTTCGAGCCACTCTAGTGTCACCCCCGAATCCATCAGTGTCATGTCTGGAGGACTGCAGCATCACAGTGTCTCATCTCTGTTCTTGTTTCCTTCTCTAATTCCCAGCTTGCCCCACCTCCAGTTTCACCCTGGTCCTCTCCACCCTAAACATTAGCCGGCATGAATCCTAATGCACAATCTGACAATGCACCTGCTTTCTTTCCGCTGAGAACCAAATTAAAGTCCAAGCTTCACGGCTTGGCTTTCTAGCTTCCTTTCTCTGAGTTCCACCCAGGTTCCTAGTCTCATCTCTCACTGCCTCCTAAAGTACACGTCCTGCTCTGCTAATAGCCGCTAGTATATCTGAAGTGCTTACATTGGTTCATAGAATCCTTACAGCAGCCCAGTGAGGTGGACAGTGCTGTTCTTGTTTTACCCAAGCTGCTTCATTTTTGCCTTTGCTCAGGCTGTTCACATCGTTGCCTGGACACCTGGTTCCTCCCTTGTGTCAACCGCTTTGCTCCAGGTGAAGCCTCCTGCAAGACTCCACTCTGACGTCACACCTTCCCAAAGCTGCTATCATTTAACCCTTGGAGATGGTTATTTTCTCTGTATAGTACATTGTCCCTGTATTTATGTCATATCCCTCTCACAGTAAGCTTCTAGAATGGCATCAGAACCGCTCTACACTCCTGGGGTTCTACCCTTAATAGATGCTCAAATACACGTTATCTGAACAAAGTTGAGGCCCATTGCTCATGTGGTTTCTGACCTTTAAAATTTTTCCTCTATCACAGCCGCCCTGGTAGCCCTATTGACCGGAGCATCAGGGCTACGAGGCACGCCTCCTGAGCCCTCGGCCAGCATCGCCTGCTCTGTCAGGGCTCAGGGGCTCTGTGTCCCGTCTGCATCTGGGGACACCGGCGCCAGCCCTGAACAGGGTGGAGCCTGGCGAGCGGGCACCCCTGCTCTCCCCCTACTCGCCCCGCCCCCTTTCCTCTAGCCTGGGGCCGGGGTAAGGAGCCCCCTATGGCCCTCCTCTGCCAACAAAAGGAAGACCAATCAACCCCCGGATTCTGCGCAGAGGGGCCGCGGGAGCGCAGACGCAGCTGCAGACGCCGGTCGCTCCCGCTCGGCTGCCACGCCCCCTGCTGGCGAGATGCGGAATCACAGAAAGCGTACGACACCTTCCGGGCTTTATTGGCCTACGTCTGAAACTGTGACGTTTTGATGGTGGGGAGAGGGTGTGAGAAAGCAGGGAAGTCCGAGAAAACATTGTTTTGTTTCTGACCCACCCTATCCCTTTTCTGATGTTCGCGGTAGTAGCTTCAATAGTTGTCATTTCCAAGAGTTGACTCGGCTCCATTCGGTGCTAAAGTTTTCCCTTGCTCTACTGCGTTTAATCCTGCGGATGCCGTCACTTCCTTTCTGTGGATGAGGAAACAGAGGCACAGAGAGGGAAGTCGCTGTTCAAAGTCTCGCGGTCAGTGGTGGAGTCGGGATTCACACAGGTTGTGACTCCAGAAGCTGCGGCCCTGGAAGGTTCGATGAGGGCAGCCCGGTCCGTTATCAGGGCCAGTGCTCCACACGAGGCTCTGAGAAATGCGAAGGCCCTACGTTCTCCCGCCCCGCAGGTCCCCAGATCCAGAGCCGTACTCCATGATCTTTCCCTGGAGGTGGCGAACTTGCCGCTTGTTCCTCTTTTGATGCATCCTTGCCTCAAGGATGTTTGCACGTTTCAAGTCCTGGCTTTGCTCCACATCAGCCATTTTCCCTGTGTAGGAGGCAGGAGTCTGCGCGGGGAGAGCCTGGATGGTGGGAAGCAACCTGGACTTTCTACCCTCTCCCAACAGAGGGAGAGAGAGAAACCAAATCTGAGAGTCACTGAGTGTTGGAGGGGCCTTAGAGGTTATTTCGTTAGGTTCTTTCTTATAAGCAACAAAAAACCACTCAATGATCTAAACTGAAAGGAATTAATTGAAATGACAGTGGGTGGCTGGAGAGCCCGGCTTGGAGAAGAGGCAGAAATAGGGGCAGGTCGATAATGGGCAGGACCACAGCCAAAGTCACGTCCCACAGTCAATCTGGCGTTAAGTCCTGCTGCTGCCTGGACGCCGCAGCTGGAGCCACCTCTGCTCCTGAAGCAGCTGTTTCTGGAAGATGGATGAGGAATCCGCCACTTGCTTCTGCTCCTTTTTTAGTACCTGATTCAGCATTCTGATGCCTTCAGGTTACACCTAGGTCACAGCCCTTCTGACTGCAGGGGAGGCTTTCTGCTTTCCAATGGGAAGCGATCCTGCCCACACACCAGGACTTACATGGCTCGTTCTCTGAACCCAGGAAGGAGATTAGATGCTGGGCAGCCCCAAAAATGTCCACTACAGCAGCCATCTAGTTAAAATTTGTTTGCATCCCCTCCCCTCCCCCTGCCTTAAATTACAGATGAGATGCTGAGTCCTAGAGGGGAGAACGGCTTTCTTAATGACATCTCCTGTGCTAACACCAACCAACTGGATCCCAATTGAATGGAGCACTGTTGGGGGATCTCGAGGCTTTGGCTGGCTGGGGGAGGAATGGGGGCCGAGGTTGTTGTGCTGTCCTGCACTGTGCTTTCCCATGTCAGGCATTTCAAACAAAGGCACAGCTGTTTCTTGCTGGAAAGCCTGAGTCTTAGGTGTCTCCTCTGGCCACCCTGCCTTGTGGATGGCTAAACACACTAACGCCATTTCCTGTGTCTGGCAATTTTACTTTACAGGATGAGAACATTACAAGGTTTAGCAAGAGACTGTGTTTGTACTCTAGACTGGATGTTCCCACACCTAGCTGTGCTGAGAACCGTCCAGATTCCTCTGCCCTGCTAAAGGCCTATATGGGCAATCTCCTGGGCATGGGCAAGAAAAATCTTAAAAAAAAAAAAAAATCTCGGGGTTTCTTGTGTGGCACATTTCTTGTGTGGCATTTGGGAACTCACTTCCCAGAACAGAAGGCTGTCTTCCATAGGTAGAGAAGGTTCCGACGGCTCTTTATCAGCTGAAGTCCACCTGAACCCAAGGATGCAGAATTTCCAGGCTTAGAAATAGCTGGGACATTTCTCTATATATCTGCATGTCACACGACTTGGAAAACAATATTACAATTGCTTATGACACCTATCTTCTCTAGACCTACCAGGCTCCTAAGAGGAGCTCAGCCATATCCATCTGTGTCCTCTGCAATTCCTGGCACCTAGCAGGCTCTCGACTCATGAACATTTAGCGTTATCCAAAGTCATTGTTCCCTCCACCAAACACCCAATACAAATCAGCTTTGAAAACTGCATGAATCAACTTGACAGTTGCCTTAGGAAGGTACTGCAGGATTGGAGCACTTCCCAAAACCTGGATCTCATCAGAATTCCAGGGGACCTGGACTGTCAGAAATCCTTGGCCTGTTCTCCAAAAGGCCCAAGATAGCTCAGGCTTTTCAGTGAGTCCTTGTACCTGATTCCGTTGCGCAGCAGGCCTTTTGTGTAGGATTTAGGTATTAATAAAGACAGCTAACAGGTACTTCGTACTGTCCTAGCACCTTACACGTTAGTGCATTCAATTCTTACCACCTTACAAAGTAGGTTTTATTACTTTCTTTGTTCTACTCATTTAACAGGCCCAGAAAACAGGCAGAGCTGGAATTTGAACCCAGGCATTCTGGTTCCAGAGCACTCATTTGTAACCACCACGATTTTTTAATATAAATTTATTTTTGGCTGCATTGGGTCTTCGTTGCTGCACGCTGACTTTCTCTAGTTGCGGCAGGCGGGGTCTACTCTTCTTTGCAGTGCGCGGGCTTCTCATTGCGGTGGCCTCTTGTGGAGCACGGGCTTACTTGCTCCGCGGCATGTGGGATCTTCCTGGACCAGGGCTCGAACCCATGTCCCCTGCATTGGCAGGCCGATTCTTAACCGCTGCGCCACCAGGGAAGTCCCACCACTACGTATTTTTGAATAAACAAGATCCTTTTTTGGATATCCCAAATTCAGCTTTAACCTGGGCAGCTAAAACCAAAATAAACTTAGAAACAGCAATGACACACCTGCAGCCCAGAGGTCTCTACTTGCTGCCAGTGACCTGCTTGGCTTCCAGTCCACGCTGCCTGGCCTTCCTGACTGAAGCCACTTAATCCCATTTGTCAAGTTAGTGGCCGCACACATATGCCACCAGCAGCTGCTGTGTTCTTAGCACAGGAACCTAAGGAGGCCTTCTCTTTGTGCAAACAAGCCTTGCAGATGGTGCTGCACTGACCTCGTTATCTGACTCTAGTGACCGCTCCCTCACATTTGAATCCTGGCCAGGTCGGTCAAGTCTGGTTGTCTGGATGTCCCTAGGCTGGACCAGCCTGCCAGCAGAATTTCACACAGTAAGCCGTTATCATAGTGTGAACAATCTTTCCACCTTCTGTTTATATACTCTTCTCACAAATGACAAAACAGGCACTAGACACACTGAGACGAGGAGAGCCAGTGGGGGGCACGCAGGTATTCAGAACTCAAATCCAGGCAGACCAGGCAAGGTTAAAGCATAGTAATAAATGAGATACAAAGTTGATGTAATTATTTAATGACAGGAAAATAATGTTATGAAACAAGATGGTTACAAACAGTGGGTAAGGATGACTTACTTCACCTTTGATTAAAAAAAAAGTATGTATACAAAACACTGGAGGGTTATGTATCAAAATAGTGGCAGTATTTACTTCTGTTCAGTGATTAAATATTCTTCTCTTTGCTTTTGTGTACTTTCTGAAACATGATTATTTCTGAAACAAAAAAGAATAGTTACTGGAAAGAGAAACAGTTATTAAATGCCAGAAGTCCAGCAATCAAGGTCTGAAACCCAGGACATGTGTAGCTAGGGGGACAGTGGTCGAGCCCAGGTGTGGAACAGTATATCATTCTTTCCTTTTCCTACTGCAGTGCTGTTTACCACTGTTTCTTCTACATTTGATACTTATATTTAATAGGAATCTATGAATACGAACTGGTACAACAGCAAAATGATGCAACTTTGGTTTTAAATAGCTACAAAATGTAATGACCATTCTGTAGTTACAAAACACACTAAAAATAAAACATAAAACACACCAGAAATCAAAAGTTCCTACAACAAATAACCCCATCTGACTAAACCACTGACTTCGTTGCTCGTTCTGATGTATGTTCATTTTCAATTTTCACCATAAATCTATTTTTGTTTCATGGATCTGAAAGAGGCAATTTTTCTGAAAAAGATGCTCTGCCTTCTAAGTACTATGAAGAGTTGGAAGGGCACACCAAACTCCAAACCACTTCAAACAAACAAGTTTGACTGAGGAGTGTCACCACTCTCTGTGCCTTAAAAAATCTGCTAAGTTACCAAATGGAGAACAGCAGAGTATTATTACACCTGTAAATAAGGCTCAAAACTCTCAGATCCCACCCCCACCCCACCCTCCATGTCAGGACTGCTGGGGCACTTTACTCAAGTAACAATGACAACCCGTACTTCTTCCTCTTAAAAAAGTAAAATGGAGAAAGGATCATTGTTTTGAAATCCCACATATAAAAGAAACAGTGCCACCTTTAACCGGAGGTGCTTCTTAGGTATTTCCCAAAGCCCTCTGCCCTTTTACGTGGCAGCATTTTCAGCAGGGGGTCAGAAAACTACTGAAGTAAGGTCCAAGAAACAACTAAAGGTCCAAGAAACAACTAAAACTAAAAAAATAAACTGAGATAATTGCAGCTGTCCAGTGTCACCTGCCCTGTCTGGCAGGCTGACACAGCACCCTAAGCCATACAAATCTTCAGACACCAGGAAGGAAAGGTACCAAAAGAATTACACTAGAACAGTAACCAGGTTTGGGAAAAAAAAGATTTAAACTTAAAAACATTCTATCATCACAAAGACTAAGAAGATCCCTTGCTTGGTCCTCGGCCAATCAAGAAATACTGAACTGTTTTATATCCCCAAAGAGACCCACTGGAAATATCAGTGCCAGCGCCCCAAGTCAATTCACACTCGTTAGATGAGTCCCAAATCCTACGGCAACAATTCCTTTGTTAGAGCAAGAAAAAAAAAATCCATTTCAGGACAAAGGTGTGTCTTCAGTGAGAGAACTGCCTGCCGTCAGATGGTTTCTTGCTTATGTGCTTGAAGATCTTGGACTTCTCAACTTTTCTGGCTTTCTGGTAGCCAAAGCCACCGCCGCCACCCCTTTTTTTAAGTTTGCCGTCATTGCTGTTCACGTCTAAAGGGGGACGTTAAGGAAATCAAGCAACACAAAGACAAGGACTCCAGTCTACCGTCTGCAGAAGAACCAGCCAGCTGCACCCCAGGGGCCCCACCACCCCTCCCCAGGCCACAAACACACGCGAACGTTCCAGACAACCAGGAGTGGCCACGTGACTGTGGACCAAAGCTAGCAGGGCAGATGTTTAGCCCAGTGCAATACTTGCATTTTTCCACGCAATGAAGCCCAAGAGGTAAATCGCTAAGTGTATAGGGACATATTAAGAAACACTCCCAGTGTCAAAACAAAATGACTTTCACCTCTGTTGGGAGCTGATTCAGAGGTGCCTGACCGAGTGGAGTTGTTCTTCCTGTCACAAGGGGACTCAACATGTGTTCAAAACAGCAGACGTTCACTCGATGCTCACGATGCGGACGGCCACCCAAACTGGGGTCCTCCAAGTCCCCTTGGGAGTTTCTACCACAGTGTTAACGAGCAGGCCTCGCTCTAGCTGGCCGTTTCTTCTGCTGAAAATGTGTACTAAAACACATTACATATCGTAACAGAAGCAACTGGACGTGTTCCCTTTGCCTTTTATCTCGAGTAGCACTTAGGTTATTTTCTTTCACTGGTCTTGCAATTTCCCTGCATGAAATCCTTCAATGACTGAGAGGATAAGAGCCCTCTGAGAGGTTCCATCTCGTCTTCAGCTTCTTCAAGGTATCCCGCTTCTCTGTGTACCCTGTATAGTGAAGCCACACAACCGCCAAGCCCTGCCCCTCTGAGCTTCTCCCCAGAACGTACAGCTCTCCCTGCTCCGTCTGCCACTCAAATTCTGCTGTCTTTTTTAAAGCCATGAACTGTCTCGCTTCTGTAGTCTCCACCCTGACAATTAACCCCTGCCCACCCCATGTGAGCACTGACAAGAGGTCAGCGACCAGCTTGAAGGCCTGGGCCCTGCAGGCCTCGGCCAGAGCAGACACACCAACCCAAGTGCTAAGCCCCAAGGCCCCCGGTCAAGCTTCTGTCCCTTAATGCCTGGACGAATTCATAACCACAAAGAAAAGGATACTCAAATCAACAAAAGGAGGCACCTTGAAACCAAATGACAGAGCAACCTGAGGCAAGTTTAAGTTATTAACATTAAAGATCTGTTTCAGCGAATGGGAATCATACGCTCGAATGTATGACTTATACGCTTCCTGGGCTGACTTATGAAGGAAGTAGTTCTTTTCAATCAGTTTTTCAAGCTGAAACAGAAAGAAATATTGCTTTTAATGAAATAAAAAAGCACGTCATATAAAACATTTGTTCCAATACACCTGCTCCAAGCTCTGTAATACCTGCAAAATCAGGCTGCAGTTAAGAATAATGACAAAATTATTGTAAGATACGGACTGAAACAACGTAGAGAGCTCTGGAATGTGGTCACCAGCACAACAAGACACCGAAACGATCACTCAGTCCAAACTTCTCACTTTATGAAAAGGGAGACTCAGAGTACAACGACTGTCAATGAGACACTACAAAGGTGGTGCTGGGAAGACCCTTCCTCCCCCTCTGCCCTGCATACCTGAGACTGAATGTCAGAAATTTTGGACCAGGAAAACTCAAATTCACTTAATGGAACCTAGAAAACAAAAGCACGCAGATGAGTAAAGCAGGATGGCTCTGCTGCAGCTCGTCAGGCACTGAAGAGATGAAAGGCGACAGGCCTGTGGGATCCCATGGGCCAGACATCTGCTTGTCTCCCAATGCCAATGGGAAAGCCTTACCTTCCCTCTGTTCACTGCACAGGAATCATGCTATGGAACCCTCTTGAAAGAAAAGGCGAGAAACTGGCAGGGGCAATAAATCACTGAAGCCCTTTTCTCTAAACAAAGATCTCTGTGGATGCAACGTGATGAAGCAGCTTGAAGCTTCTAGCTGAAGGAACCACTAGCCCTTCTCTCCAACACCACACTGCCCTGTGACTAGGTCACAATGATCACAAACTCCTACAGGAAGGATATTTCTTAGCAGTTCTAACTTATTAGATGACTGGGAAAGTGCAAGACCGGTGCTAGATGCTGGGGGAAAAGAACAGCTGCCCAAATCATGGGCCCTGCCATCAGGGAGCCTGCAGCCTTGGGCGGAGACAGGTAAGTGACGAGACAACTTGTCGACCACCCGTGCTGGGGGGACATGAAGGAGGGCAGGGCCTCCCAGAGGAGACAGCAGCTAGCGGAAGCAGAGGCTATCTGAGAGCCAGGAAACAGGCATCTGGAGAAAAAGCGCAAGGGCTGATGGCAATCCCTAGGAACTGCTCCACGATGGGGGCAGTGGGGGAAGGAAAATCCACCAGGCGACACGGTGCCAGTGAAGAGGCCCGACAAGCATTCTCACGACCTGGCAACAGAGAGGCCAAAGCCCGATTAGGGCAGACTGGAGACCAAAATCAGAGGAGTTGAAATATAACCCACTTTTCAAAACGGCAGACTGAGGAAAGGCGACAGGCAGTAGCCATGCTGGACCTAGTGATAGGAGAGCGGGTTTAGGGTTGAAGTTATTTTTTTGGTCAGACACTTGAGATGGTAAAGAGCTAACTGCCAGGGAGGGACTGAGTCAACGAATAAGGGCCTGAAGGAGGAAGAGGTAGGAAGGAATGGGTTCCCATGGGTTCCCTTGGCCTCGGGCGAGGTGCAGACACCAGGGTGAAGACATGTGGAGAAAGGCTGCAGCAGGGGAGCAGAGATGACCGGTGTGGGGGAGCTCACTCACAAGGAGTGGAAGAGGTTTCAAACACGGCTGGGGGGACGAGAGTGGAGACTGGCGACTGGATGCACCCTGCGCGACACAGAGCTCAAGAACGGGGCCTCGAGGATAGTTTTCTGCCCACATTTCCTGGGGGCGACCCACATAAATCTCATCTGCTAAACTGCTGTAACAACTGTCCGAACAGCATGGCGACGACACAGGACTCCTCGGACACACCTAGGAATGGTGCTTAAGGCCACGTGCACCGGTAACGAATTCCTCTCGCGAGGAATCTGTCCCCAGCTTAAGGTTTTCCGAGTGAAGGTCTTTACCTTGGATTGCTTCAAGTAGCGAAGGAAACCCAATTCTTCAGGGCGCAAAATGAGCAAGGCATGCCCTCTGCCGTTCAGGCCTCTGGCTGTTCTACCCACACGATGAATGTATTCCTTTGGTGGAGAGAGAAAACCTGAGGTAATACACTGGTTTCCATGGCAACCCGTGGCGATCTGCACGTCCAGAACTCACACGGTAGTGGACGGCAGTGTGCCAGCACATTAGTGTGAGACGGTGCCCACCTCCACCTACTGGCACCACACAGCCCGTGACCATGCTCCCCAAAGCTAGTCCCCCATTCCTTCTGCAGGGAGCATCCCCACAGAGGTAACAGAGCCATGCCTGGGGCCAAGGAAAGCTAGACAGAACATTCACGTTAATTCTATGATCTAATCAAATGACTATTAAGTGTGCTTCAACTTCAAAAGGGCTTTGGGAAACATATTTAAATGCTGGCTGATAATTTATATAATCTGTTGTTTGTTGAAATACCCAATAAAACTTATTTTACTACATATACTAAAGAATGGTATCTATCTCTGTAAGCGAATTTTATTTCCTTCTGACATCTACTGCTCTTAACAGATCCTAACTTAAGTCCCACGGACGCCTCTCAAATCTCCTTGCACACACCCTCTTTGGGTCCTGCAAAAGCCCTAAGCACTATCAGCATCAGAGAAGTACTGCAGTCACTGCGCACTGAAGGGATACTCTGTGGAATGTGGAAGTTCTCAGAGAACCTTGGGGTCATCCGGAGGGTCATACTGAACAATCCAGTCCACTTCAGGAATATCCAGCCCTCTAGCTGCCACGTCTGTACACAACAAGATCCCCGAATCTGCATTGCAGAACTGGAAGAACGTGGTCGTACGCTTATTTTGTTTCTGCCTTCCCTAGAATCAAAACAAAACATCCATTGGAACAGAAAAGTTGAAGTTGTTTGTGGGAGGTCTCGATGTAGAATCCCCGAACTGTGGAACTATTACCCTGCTTTATTTCAAGTTCATAACCTGTCCTATTTCCTCAAGGGATGGCGTCTGCTCCTCCTTTCTGGTCCCCGCCCCTCCACCCCCAGCAAAGCTCCCTCCACACAGGATCAGCCACCCACTATTGCCCAAACTACTTAGAACTATGTTTGGAGGAGACAGCAATACCTCAATCCCCACAATTTATATAACTCGACAAGTGTAACCTGTTTTTAATAAATTCATCATAATCACTTACATGAATGGCCAAGACAGGCAAATCGATGTAGTTCAGCAACTCATAGTGGTATTTCACGGACTTACAGGATGAAAAGAAGACCATTAGTTTCTTCTTCCGGTTCTTCTTAAGGAATGTAAAGAGTAGGAGGAATCTCTTTTCGGAAGGACAGACAACATATCCCTAGGAGAGGTTCAAGTGAACAGACACAAAATAATCAAAGGACATTTTCAGCTTCATGAACTAATATAATTTGATGGAGAGCACAGGTTAATACAGCATATACACTTATGCCTCACCTACAGCAAAATTACTGCCTTCATTATAACAATGCATTCCTAAAATAAGACTAATTTTAACTATTGACTCCTTTTATTGGCCACAATCACTGGATACTAAATACTTTCCATATTTCTGAGACTACTGGTTATTAAGTTCTTGTAATCATAATATACCAATACCTCTATTAACTAGAACCCTCAAAGTGTATCAATGATTCATTTTTAGAAGGTCCTTAACAGCAAGATCTCAAATAACCACACTGTCCTAAACACGATAACAAAGCTGGGTGAATATATTTTTAAAAACTAAACAACCAATGAAAGGTTTTTAAGCTAAAGTGTTACAGAAAACATATCATTCATCAAAAGACTCAACATTACAGCTCTATTTTTAATCAACCTAGTCTGGATCTCTGTCACCTCATTTCCACAGCGAGGCGCCTGAATCCAGCCTCTCTGCCTTCTAACTAACTCACCTCCCATCTTAGCGCAAGAGATGATTAAACAGCAGAATGTTTTTTACTCATCTAAAATTGGCAGTGATATATTTAGTTCATTAACCCATTTGCTTCCTAGACGATCCTCCAAACACTTGCAAGGAAACACCAACGATCCTTAAAATTGAAGGTATTGACAAAAAGTACCTGCTCAAGACCATCCACGGTTGCATGAGCTTTATCGTCATCAACACCAACATACAAGGGCTCCTTTTTCAGAGAAATCCTTGCCAGGTCTTCAACTTTCCGAGTTTGTGTGGCAGAAAAGAGCATGGTCTGTCTGCGGGCTGAAACACACCCACATAAACATAACCCAGATCCTTCAGGGAACCTTTAGAATTGCTTCACAACTAAAAACGCTCTCAGTGGAACTATCAGAAATGAGAGACACGGTATCACTATAAATAGTAAGAAAGGAACACCATGGACAACTTTACGTCTAGATATTTGACAACTAAGATGAAATGGATAGCTTCCTTGAAAAAGAAACTGCTAAAGCTTGCTCAAGAAGAAATAGAAAACCTGAATAGCCTTGTATCTATTAAGGAAATTATAGTTAAAATCTTCATGTAAAGAAGACTCCAGACCCAATGGCCTCTGCTGTTGAAGTCTATCAAACACTTAAGAAATATTATCAATATTTCATAAACTCTCCAGGACATTGAAGAGAGCTTACTTCCCAACTCATACCTTTTACAAAGTTTTAGCAAAGTGAATCCAGAAATATATATAAAGGATAATGCATCATGACCAAGTGGGGTTTATTCTAGGAATGCAGGGTTGGTTAACAGTTGAAAATTAACCAATATAATTTACCATATTAACAGACTAAAGAAGAAACATCTGATCATTTCAACAGACACAGAAAAAACATGTCAGAATTTAACATTTATTTCTGATTTAAGAAAAATCTCAGCAAACTAGGAACAAAAGGGATCACCCTCAGTCTGATACACGGCATACAGATCTAGAGCATCTACAGCTAACATCATACTTAATGGTGAAAGACTGAATGCTTTCCCACCTAAGATCAGGAGTAAGACAAAGATGTCTTCTCTTGCCAGTTCTATTCAGGATTATACTGGAGGTTCTGGCCAGCTCAATCAGGCAAGAAAACAATTAAGTGAAAAACTTTATCTCACAAAGGTATGAAAAAACCTGTACATTGAACTCTGAAACACTGCTGAGAGAAATTAGGGAGCTAATAAACGAAGATCTACCTCATTCACGTGTTGAATGACTCAACATTGTCTTCCACCAATGATCAATATTCAGTACAATCCCAAGATCCCCAGAGATTAACCAACTGATTCTAACATTCATATAGAAATGCCAAGGACAAGACCAGCCAAAACAATTTTGAAAATGAACAAAGTTGGACGGTTAACACTACCTAATTTCAAGACTTAACAGGAGGAACTGGAAATTCCATACACTGCTGATGGGGATGTAAATTGGTACAAGTTAAACATACACCAGCCACTCCATTCCTAGGTAATCACCCAACAGAAAAGGAGATATATGCCCACAAAAAGAGTTGTAGATGGATGTTCATAACAACTTTATTTGTAGTAGACCGAAACCGTTAACAACACAGTCGTCCATCAACAGTTAAATGGATAAACAGGTTGTGGCATATTTATACACTAGAACGCCACTGAGGAATAAGGCAAAGAACTACTGATATGTGTAACGGCACAGATGAATCACAGAAGGATTTGCTGAGCACAAGAAACCAGACAAAAAGAGTTACACTGCATATGAATTCATATGAATCCCTGGAAAATGCAAACTGATCTACAGTGACAGGAAGCAGATCAATAGTCACCTGTGAGAGAGATGTGCATGGCAGCTGTTGAAGGTAGGGGACGGTGAGAGGGAAGGATTACAAAGGCACACAAAGAAAGTTTTGAGGGTTATGGAAATGTTCACTGTATTGACTGTGGTGATGGTTTCGAGGTGTAAACAGGCCAAAAACGTATCAAATCATACATTTAAAATATGTACATATTATTATGTTAATTATATCTCAATGAAGTATTAAAAAAACAATTGTATAATGTACTGAACTATGGTGTTTTTATAGATATAAGCAGTTTACAATGTTTCAAGTACTATAACCAAGGTATGTACCACTCAAACATAACACAGAAAGCAGCAAGTCAATGGCTACCCAGGAGATGTGAGATGGGGTGGCGGGGATGGACGGGAACAAGACGTACGTTAGGACTGTTCAACTTGCATGGCAGCCTCTCAAATGGCAAAACCACTGCATTAAGTCACTAGTGAGAGTGATGCTTATGTTGCAAACTACATCTGAGGGTGACTGGCACAACCACTTCACTTGCTAAGTTAAAATTCTGACAGTAGTTTTCATACAGGAAAAACTCTCATCTACTTCCAACAGCTACTTGGCAAACCACATGCAGATGCTACCTACTTACTTGGCAGAAGTTTAATAATTTGCTTTAATTCTTCTTCAAACCCAACATCCAAGATACGATCAGCCTCATCAATAACCAGACACTGTAGGTTTTTATACATAAACCCTGGTGTATTCTGACAAGACAAAGGACAAAGAAAAACTGTTAGCTGTCAAGTTTATGTTTCACACAGACAAAAGATGGGAACCACAAAATAGTGTTCTCTTACCTGCATATGGTCCAGGAGACGGCCTGGTGTGGCCACAATGACGTTGATCCCATTGGCAAGCTTCTGTGCTTCAGCAGATCTGTTACTGCCACCCATTATTAACCCATACGTGTGAACATGGTGTGTCATCAGTTCCTTAAGGACACCAAAAGTCTGCATGGCCAGTTCCCTAGTAGGTGAGAGAATAAGGACTCCTGTTCCTAAAAAGCAAAACAGGATATACAGTGAAAGTCAAACTGTAGTTATCACCAGGAGTCCACGAATAGCTACAAGAGACTTCCAGTGGGATACTGGCAGAAACAATGGGACCACAGACTTACCATTCCTGGGCATGAACCTTAACTTAACAATGAGTTCAACTGCAGGAATGAGAAATGCCAGGGTTTTGCCACTGCCTGTTTTTGCAGCTGCCAGAAGATCCCTAAAAAATAAAAAGGAAAAGGAGAGAGACATTTAGTCTACTCATTCAACAAGTACCATGTACTATCACGCATGTTTTAGGCACTGAGGCTGGATCATAACAAGAAAAAAGTCCCCACCTTCTCTATCACTGAAATCAATCATGTGGGTTATAAATACTTAACTCAAAAATAAGAATTGTGCTAAAAACAGAAGTGAACAATTTTCTCCAAACATCAGTAAAGAAGCTAAAGCCTTTAACGAAGGTTGGGTATGTTACCCAACACGGTGAAAGATCAATAGAACATACTGGTATTTTCTTTCCAAACTACTAGCACTAAAAATAGCACTAATGCCCAAACCTCAATGTTAATCATACCTGCCTTCCAGAAGTGGTCTGATACTTTTATGCTGAATTTCAGTCATGTTTGTAAAGCCCATTTCTTTTATTGCCTTCAGAGTGTTCTCATTGACAAGATTAGTCAGAGAATCAAACGAAGTATCCTCAAAAGCTCCTAAAGAGAAGACAGTTTATCATTAGCAAATTTATCTTTTCTTAATAGTTAATATTGCTAGCTTCCTAAATTAGTTTTGCTGATTGAAAACATTACTGGCTTGGTGTCAAGCTTAGAAGAGCTTCTTCCAATAAGAAAAGAATAAACCCCAACCATTCCTATAAAAAAACCTTATACTTTTGAAGTTTCTCCACTGCTAATGGCCGTGTGATGTAAAGTCCAGAGCCTATACTGTAACAAAATAACAGACAGAGAGGTGGTACAGTCAAGGGACTTGTATGAAATGAAAATGCCAAGGTGGCGGGAAGGGGAGAGGGGAGAGATGGCGGTGCTTTGCAGGGGGAGAGTTCAGAGAGAAATGAAATGTTTAAGAAATGTGAAATAAAAAGTGAAAGCATTCAGTGTAATAAAAACTGAATATGAAATCAATCAAAATAGTAACTCTCACTCCAGAAAGACAACTGAGAAGAGTCAGATGTACCCACAGATGGTTAGACTGTACCCATATATCAGGTGTGCTGTGGTTCTCCAGCAGGGGGAGGCATCAGGATCACTGGAGAGCTCCCCGCCCCACACGTGCCCTGGCTATAACCCAAGTTTTGGCAACCTTGACACCACTGACATTTTGGGATGGATAATTTTTTGTTGTGAGAGGCTGTCCTATGCATTATAGGATGTCCTGCAGCACCACTGACCTCTACCTACTGGATGCCTGTAGCCTGCCCCCAGTTCTGACAACCAAACATATTGGTGGCCAACACTCATGGTTTGCCTGGGGCAGAGGTTTAAGGGATGCAGGACTTTGAATGGGAAAACTGGCATGAGCCGGTCACCCTACCTGGGAGGTAAAATTATCCTGTTTGAGAACCACTGACAAAACCTTTGCAATTTTGATTATGGAGATTGGGTGCTGGGCCTCAATTATTTTAATAAACAAAAAACCCAAACCAAACAACCCAACCAACTGCTAGACATTTCTGGTTAGGAGCAACTGATTCTAGCCTAAACGCTTGACTTTACAGGTAAAGAAATAGAGGCTAAAGGAGGTGACTCTGGCACAAGCCCTTCAATAAGGTATTTCACCCTTCTCTTTTAGTAATGGAGCCAGTATTGAACCTCTGGGCTCCAGACTTCCGGGCCAGTGATTTTCCTACTACAACATGGAGTGAGCTTTAGAAAGTGACAAACCAAAGGAACAGAGGACCCCAAGAACTATTCGTGTGTATGTCAAAATATTTAGTGTTAGAAATAAAGGGAAAAATAGAGAAAGAAACAACAAGAACTAAGGCACACAACGTGGATGATAAAAAGCAATAGTTATAAAACCATTTCTTGTCAATACTTATTTTTTCCAGGTAAATTAAATGCCACAACTGAACCTTTAAATACTATAATCCAAGGAGGCATGCCATTTTAGAGAAGATCTATCTGGAAAACACTGATAGCTACCTGTCAGTCCCAGGGGCAGGCTGGGCACCATGCTGTCATCGTCCTCATTGTCTGGCTTCTCCACACTGTTCTCTGTTTCTTCAGGAGCCTGGGCACCATCTTCAGAGTCTCCTTTGTCTTCAGTTTTTGCTTTTTTGGAATCTTTGGATTAAAGGACAAACCGCCCCCCCCAAAATTTTTTTCTTAAAATAAGAATACCAGATGAGACCACAAAATAAAAGATGTGTGATGCAAAAAGGCATATTTTCAAAAGCTTAACATATTTTCAGTTTTAATTTGTTAAGAATCTCTTTTTCCGGATTAAAAAGTCTGGCTATATTAAAAAACCCAGTGGGACACACAGATTTGCCAACAAACTTTATTTTTTAGGCTTCTTAATACATATTTTTACTGAAGTATAGTTGATTTACAATATTGTGTTGGTTTCAGGTATATAGCAAAGTGATTAAGTTCTACATACATATATGTATATACTGACATTCTTTTTTAAAAATTCTTTTTCATTATATTGAATAAAGTTCCCTGTGCTATACAGTAAATCCTTGTTCTTTGTTTTATATATGGTAGCATGCATCTGTTAACCCCATACTCCCAATTTATCCACCCCCCCGTCCCCTTTGGTAACCATAAGCTTGTTTTCTGTCTGTGAGTCTGTTTCTGTTTTGTAAGTTCATTTGTACTATTTTTCAGATTCTACATATATGTGATATCATATAATATTTTTTTCTCTGACTTACTACTTATATATTATACCATCTTAAGTGAGCAAGAAATTTTTTATAAGCTGAACTAAACAATTTAAGTATGTTAATCACACCCAGTTCTATAAACTTCACTGAGAAAAAAAACAAGGGCAAGTCATTAACGTTTTTTAAAATAACTTGTAACAAGCACCGGTTTTTCCTCCTATGCCATTAAACACAAATTTTCTATAAAAGCTAATTTTGTTTTAAAGGGGAACAGAAACACAAAAGGCTCTTCATGTTACTAGAGGCAGACTACAAAGCAAGAGCAACAATCTACTTAGCTGGGCGATAGAAACTGGCCTGTTCCTTGAAAGTAAGTGGTGAGGGGAGGAGAGGGAAGGCCTCCTGGCTTTTCATTTCTACATCCACAACTTTCGTAACATAGTCCCTTAAACTACCTTTGCAGTCTTACCTCCCATCATGATCTTAAATGTTCCACTCTGGGCCAAATGGGTTAACTACCATGCTGGGCTTTTACAAGTTTATGGCAGTTAGTGATGCTAGTTAGAACAGAATTGACCTAAACCAGAACTCAGACTCTTTGTAGCCCAGGACTGGCCTCTTCCTTGGACCTTACTACCACCCTTCTGGGAAATGGTCAACACTGCAGGGCCCACACGTTCAAAGGCCATGGATATTATCAGCTAGTCTTCAAGGCTTATTACTTCTGTTTTCCTTAAAACAGTTCTTAACGGTTACCAATAGGATTTAAACTCCCAGCCCTGTGATTCAATGCTTGAGAGAAGAAACAATATCACTTCCTTAGGTATACTCAGAACAAGAATCCTAAGGGCACTAATCATTTTAGAATAGGACTACAATCACTTTAAATCAAAACTGTAATATCTAATCCTCATGCTTTTCTCTTATTTCACTTTTTGTTTAAAGGATTTCTCATAACTTACAAATGTATTATAGCCTGTAGGTAGTAAAAAGACAGCCATGCATGTTTGGAAAATTCAAAGTGTCTTTCTAAATGAAACCTTTATTTCAGACAAAAGATGAATAGGATATGCTAACACAAGTGCTGGCAAACTTCTATAAAGGGCCAGACTGTAAATATTTTAGGCTTTGCAGGCCATATGGTCTCTATCACCACAAAGACCAAGTAAAAAAATGGGCATCTCAGTGTTCCAATTAAGCTTTATTTGCAAAAATAGGCAGAAGGCTGAATAGTTTGCTGACACCTGTTCTATCTTGTCTTGAAATCTCTGCTTGCTCACATTTCAATTAAAATGCCTATTCTTTCACCTAAGCTTATTCAATCCAAGAATCTTGCAAAAGAAAATAGCCCTGCCTCCCCAATCCTGGCCATTCTGCCCACTTGGAAATTAACGTTCCATTTATTCAGAAGTTTCCTAACTGCTATTTTATACACTTTGCATATCCAAATTATCACTAAGTTGCCTTTCAAAGGTAGGAATTTATTGTAGGAAAAAGGAATGGGGCAAAAAAGACGTAAATGAAAAGAAACACTAATGCAAAGTCCTTGACACATAAAGACCCAAGATAGATTCTACTACCAGCCCAGATTTCTTTAGTGTCAGTAATTCCACAGTTCTCTTTGGAAACAGGTAAACCTACAATATTTTCCATAAGATCTTATGGAAAAACCCGAATGAACTTTTTGGCCAGCTCAATACTATGTCATAGTACGTTCTGTTTATCATAAAAAGCTCAGATAGTTAACTGCCAAAGAAGAGCAGTATTTTGAGAAACGTTAAACTGCAGTCCCCCCCCAGCCCCCTCAATGTTTGCTTTAGCTACCAGGCTAGTTTCTCGTATGCCAGTAAGTACAGAGGAGTCTTGCATGTCATGTGGACATAAGAAGAAGAGAGGAAAAGCAGAATGATAACTTGAAAACCTGAAGAGCTTAAGTTCAAAGACAATACATACCAGGCCCAGCATCATCCACTATTTTTCTCTTTTTCTTCTTCTTCTTCTTCTTTTTTGATTCTGAATTGGGAGACTGCATTGCTGCTTCCCCACTGGTCAGTGTGGTAGATTTCTTGGAGGATTTTTTAACTTTTACATTTTCCACTGTTTCTTTAGGTAAGTCTCCATTTT